>NC_089494.1:87217184-87520101 GCF_036850765.1 Saccopteryx bilineata | reverse complement strand
AAAGATATACCGAAAGGTAGTTATTTTATGCATTTAGTACTTAAATAAGAACAATAAAAGAGGTACATAAAACTAGATTATGCTATAGGAAGAGTTTTAAAATATTAATGAAAAAAATTAAATAACACCTGACAAAAACCAATAAAATTGTTAAAGATATTTCTTGATTGGCGTCCTCACTTGTAATTTTTTTCACCTATGGACAGAATGAACATTACTATGGATGCTGTTGCGCAGATGAACATTAAAAAAGAGTAAAAAGGCCCTGGCCAGTTGGCTCAGTGGTAGAGCGTCGGCCTGGCGTGCACAAGTCCTGGGTTCGATTCCCGGCCAGGGCACACAGGAAAAGTGCCCATCTGCTTCTCCACCCCTCCCCCTCTCCTTCCTCTCTGTCTCTCTTTTCCCTTCCTGCAGCCGAGGCTCCATTGAAGCAAAGATGGCCCAGGCGCTGGGGATGGCTCCTTGGCCTCTGCCCCAGGCGCTAAAGTGGATCTGGTCGCAACAGAGCGACACCCCGGAGGGGCAGAGCATCGCCCCCTGGTGGGCAGAGCGTCGCCCCCTGATGGGCATGCCAGATGGATCCCGGTCGGGCGCATGCGGGAGTCTGTCTGACTGTCTCTCTCCGTTTCCAGCTTCAGAAAAATACAAAAAAAAAAAAAAAAAAAAAAGAGTAAGGAATGTAAATTTGTGATTTACACTGGGCGGCTGCCGAGGCACCCACCTTAGAGAGAACCCTGATGACAAGTGCCATTTTAACAACTGGTTCGCCAAACTCAACCAAAAATTAGGTATCAGTTTTGCTGAATTGGTGCAAACCTGCTAGATCCCACCACTGATTCTAACCCTGAAAACCTCTTTCTATAATGGTTCAAAATGTCTGGTAAAGTCCTCCAGAGGGCAAACAACTTTGGTAATTCTAGACCCTTAATAGCCACTGTTTTCACACACACCAGCCTGCCAAGGCCTTCACATCTACAGGAAAATCAATTTGCATTAAAATATAAACAGAGTATTAGACTGTAAAATTGATCTCCAAAGAAAATCTGAGATACAAGCAATGTCTTCAGGTTTTCTAAAATTACACAGGAATAAAAACAATGAGATTGAGCAAAATTTGAGGCAGAAAAATTTTGCTTACATCCTAAAAATGTTATCCTTAAATTTTAAAAAATCATAAAATTATTATATTTAAACTAAATGCAAATTAATGATTGTGTTCAATTTATAAAATGGAACAGGGTTTGATTCATTGATGCATTTCATTCCCCTCTCTAATCTTAAAGCTTCAATGGAGAAGTTGCTGGAAGAAATGAAACACAATTACCTTGCAATGAAACTTTCTCTGTCCTAAGCCAGCCCTAGAGGCTTATGGGCTTAGGCAAAGACAGTTAAGTTACTCAATCTTTCCTTTCTGGTCTAAATCTGATTCAAATATATATCAAAGGAAGCCTTAAATGGATTGAGGGGGACTCCAAAGAAGACTGAACAATGTATGCCCTGATGATTCACTCATTTTTACTTTGAAAATGGTGGGTAGATATTAAAATAAATTAACCTTCAAGATATACTGTTAAGTTAAAATAAAAGTGTGGAGCAGTATGTGTCCTAATAATATGCATAAATATGTGTAAGAAATAGGGGTGAAAATATTAAATAATAAATATAACCAAAAATAAAGGACATATATGAATCTGATCAAAAGAAGAAAAATAAAATGGTGTGTAATTATAGGTATAAAAACCATCAGATATAATAACTGCGCATGGTTTTGGGAATATGGACATTTTTATTACCACTAACTAGCTGTGTTACCTTGGGCAACTTATCTGGGTGTCAAGCTTTCCAACTTGTAAAATTAGAGGGCTAACCTAAATGACCTCTGAGATCTTGCACAATTCTAACATGTCATTGGCTATGACTCAGATTGTTTTTAGATAAATAGGAAGAACCACTTCCTCTCCTCCACTGCCTGCCTTCCATCAGACTACAGCACCAGGCTTCCAGGAGTAGGAGGGCAGGATCTCCCAAGAACTTCTATATTTGGGACTGTTAAGCCAACTATACGAAATGATGAGGTCGTTCGCCAATAAGACATTTAATTTTTGTCTTGTTTAAATAATTCACTTACAAGGCATTGAGAAAAATCCACTCAAGTCCAGTTCTGAAGAGCAGATTGCCATATGGTCAAATGAACTGGTTTCTTTCTAGGCACACAAACAAATATAAACTGTATAGATTGTCGTATTATACTTTCCCATGATATGATATGGATCATACAGATTTTTTTTTTTTTTTGTATTTTTCTGAAGCTGGAAACGGGGAGAGACAGTCAGACAGACTCCCGCATGCGCCCGACCGGGATCCACCCGGCCCGCCCACCAGGGGCAATGCTCTGCCCACCAGGGGGCGATGCTCTGCCCCTCCGGCAGACCAGAGCCACTCCAGCGCCTGGGGCAGAGGCCAAGGAGCCATCCCCAGCTCCCGGGCCATCTTTGCTCCAGTGGAGCCTTGGCTGCGGGAGGGGAAGAGAGAGACAGAGAGGAAGGAGGGGGGGGCGGGGTGGAGAAGCAAATGGGCGCTTCTCCTATGTGCCCTGGCCGGGAATCGAACCCGGGACTTGTGCACGCCAGGCCGACGCTCTACCGCTGAGCCAACCGGCCAGGGCCTGGATCATAGAGATTTTTGAGTTGAGGGACTTTTTTTCTTTTATTGAGGTATAATTACATACAGTAAGAAACATAGATCCTGAATGTACAGAGGAATGAAACTTGACAATTGTATATGCTCATGTTATCAATATCCCAAAACAAGATATAAAACACTGCCTTAGAATGCTTCCTTATGTTTTTGCCCAATCTTTTTTCTCAGAAAAGCAACTATTATTCTGACTTTATTCCCATAGATTAGTGTTGTGCATTACCAAATTTCATGTATTGTTCAACGTAATGTTTAGATTCGTCTACGTGATTGCATGTATTTGTAGTTTGGTCCTTTCTATTGCTGAGTAATATTTGTCAGGTGTATGTATTGTGAATATTTTATCCCAGCCTGTGGTTTTTCTTTTCATTTCTTTAATGATGTCTTTTGAATTCTGTTGAGTCTTGCTTATTGATTTTCCCTCTTTATAGTCAGTACTTTTGCATTCTGTTTAGAAATATTTGCCTACCCCAATTTTACAAAGATATTCTCCAATTGTTTTCTTCATAAATTTAGTTTTTAGCTTTTACATTAGCTATGTAATCTGTATAGTATAAAAAGTGTATGGATATTTGGTTTATTTAGCATCTTTTGCTGGGGAAAAACTATCTTCCTAATAATTTTTTTTAGGTGAGAGGAGAAGAGATAGTGAGGCAGATTTCCACATGCACCCCAACCAGTATCCAACTGGCAACCTCATTTAGGACTGATGCTTGAGTACCAAGCTATTTTTAGCACCTGAGGCTGACGTGTCCAATGAGCCATCCTGAGTGCTCAGGGACAATGCTCGAACCAATCGAGCCATTGGCTGAGGGGGGGAGGGAGAGAAGTGGGTGAGGGAAGGGGAGAGAAACAAATGGTTGCTTCTCCTGTGTGCCCTGACCGGTAAGTAAACCTGGGACATCCACACACTGGGCTGGCACTCTATCCACTGAGCCACTGTCTGGGGCCATTATTAAATTTAATTGACATATTTGTAAAAACTGTTTTTGACCATAGATGTATAGTCTATTTCTGTACTCTCTATATTGTTTTATTAACCTGTTATCTATCCTTACACTAATAACACACTTCCTGATTTTTATAGCTTTCAACTGTCTTGAAATGTAGCAAAAATTCTCTAATTATTTTTTTCAAGATTACTTTAGTAACTTTTGGTTCTTTATATTTCCATATCTTTCCATATCAATTTCAGTTTCCATTTGTCAAACACACATACACACACACATAAGATCGCTGCTGGGTATGTGATTAAAATTGCATCAAATCTATTGTAAATTTGAGAAGAAATGGGATCTTAAAAATACTGATATTTTTAATCTGTGAACGTGGCTTATCTCTGTGTTTATTCTGCATCGATCAGATGCAGTATTCTATAAAAGTCTATTAGGTCACTTGTTGATAGTGCTGTTCAAATCTTACACATTGCTATTGATTTTTAAAAACCTATTTATTCTATCAATTGTTGAGAGCTGGCTGTTAAACTCTCCAGTGATGATTGTGACTTTATCTATTTTCCCATTTAGATTTGTCAATTTTTCTTTCATGCACTTTAAAGTTACGTTATTAGGTTTATCACATTGAAAACTGTCATATTTTAAAATCAATTTAGTCACTTATAATTTAAAAATTTTCCTCTTCTCTTTGAATAATACTTCTTATTTGAAGCCCACTTTGACATTAATACAGTCATATTAATTTTATTATTAGTATTTGGATGGTATATATTTTCTTTCTACTTTTAAATTATTTGTGACTTTATCTTTAAAGTGTGTTTCATATTGGCAGCATATTATTGGGTCAGTATTACTATCCATTCTGATAATCTCTGATTTTAATGGAAATTTCAATCCATATACATTTAATATATTTATTAATGTAATTTAGTTGGTTATAATATTTTTGTTGCTTTTTTTCTTTTTCCTTACATGGTGTGCTTCCTTTTGTTTTATATTATCTAAATAGGTTCTTAGGTTGAGCAATTTTCTATCTCTCAAGAAAAATAGATCAAGAGAACATAGATGCACTAAAT
The DNA here is from genome assembly GCF_036850765.1 of Saccopteryx bilineata. Taxonomy (NCBI): domain Eukaryota; kingdom Metazoa; phylum Chordata; class Mammalia; order Chiroptera; family Emballonuridae; genus Saccopteryx; species Saccopteryx bilineata. The sequence continues at coordinate 87,515,372 of NC_089494.1, read as the reverse complement.
ATAATACAAATAAACAAGGAAATGGAAAAAGTGTCAATTGGCTCTGTGTGGTTCACATAACTCATGGTCATTATGCAGATAGAACTTGTCAGAGGACCAATGTCAACACTGGTGGTACTTCTCTGGGGCTAGCAGAAGTCCTGATACTGCTTAATATTTCACCTGGTAATTTATGGGAATGGTAATTAAGGGAGTAAATGATGTTTTGCCAAGTGGACAGGTTGGTAAGTCTATGGTTTCCCAGATTATAATAATAAAATAATAGGTTGGAGAAAAAATCATGAGCAAACAAAATGAATGTTAATTAAGTATATCCTCAGCTGATACACTTACAAACAAAGCTTAAAATATTCAAAGATAATCTTAATTAAGATGAGCAAAGTTAGCAGGAAAATAAAAGCTTTAAGGTTAGCATGAACAATAAAATTATTATTTTTTACCACTGAAGTTCAAGAATTTAAAAATATTATTATGGCCCTGGCTGATTTCCTCAGTTGGTAGAGCATTGGCCTGGTGTGTGGAAGTCCCAGGTTCAATTACTGGTCTGGACACATAGGAAAAGTGACCATCTACTTCTTCACCCTTTCCCTCCTCTCTCTCTCTCTCTCTCTCTCTCTCTTTCTCTCTCTCTCTCTCTTTCTCTTTCCCCCCATCCCATAACCATGGTTTGAATGAGCAAGTTGGCCCCGGGCACTGAGGAGTTCAGTTGCCAAGCAGCAGAGCAAGTGCCCCAGACAGGGTGTGGTTGCAGGATGGATCCCGGTTGGGGCACATGCTGGGAGTCTGTCTCTTCACCTCCTTGCCTCTTTTTTGATAAGAAAAAGAAAATAAATATTATTATAAGAAAAGGATTCAGAAATAAGAATAAATGTAAGTCACAATAATGACCTTTTACACTTAACACCAGCATGCTGTGTCCAGTTCTAGATCTTAATTAACGTGAGAAAACTTGATAGATTTCAGGGAAGCCTCAGAATTTTGCTTTCAGAGATAGGGAAATAATTAGAAATAAATCTGTTCAAAGTTCACATTTTTCTGTTGACAGAACTCAGAAAGTTTGAAATATTTTTTCCAAAGGCACACAGTTATTTTGTGGCAGAATTGTGAATAGAACTTTAACTCTCAGTCTCTCATCTATTGCTCCTTCCCTTCCAGTTCTCAGAGTGAACTGGGACTTTGAAATGGGAAGAGATGACATTTCAAAAATGCAAGAAGGTGACATTATTCATTATAGAGAAGGAAATGTTTATATTAGATATAGTACCTATCATCAAGCTGATGAAAATTTCTTATTTGAAAGATGATGACTAGACACTCTTGATTTCTTCTAACAAGGGATTTCAAATCACTGAAGACGAATAAGAGAAAATGTACAATAAAATGCAACAGAAAAATTTTAGGAAGCATGTAAAGAAACTGTTTCATGTAGCAAGGATTATTACTTGTTAGTATGATAACATAATATCTGTCCTCCAGAAGTTTGATTTTTTAAAATTAGAATATAGTTTTATCTATCTAAAATGGTTATCTCTACAAATGGCAGGAGTAAACAACGTATTTGTTCAAGAGCCCTAACATTTCCTATTTGATATTTTTATTTGCCCTTACTTTTTGCCTATTATTTCTTGTAAAAACTCATTCTAAGAACAGAGAATCAAAACTTGAATCTGCCTGGCCAAGTAGTGGTGTAATGGATAGAGCGTCGGACTGGGATGTGGAGGACCCAGGTTCGAGACCCTGAGGTCACCCGCTTGAATGCGGGCTCATCTGGTTTGAGCAAAGCTCACCAGCTTGGACCCAAGGTTGCTGGCTCAAGCAAGGGGTTACTTGGTCTGCTGTAGCTCCACGGTCAAGGCACATATGAGAAAGCAATCAATGAACAACTAAAGTGCCACAATGAAAAACTGATGATTAATGCTTCTCATCTCTCTCCGTTCCTGTCTGTATGTCCCTATCTATCCCTCTCTCTGAATCTCTCTCTGTCTCTGTAAAAAACAAAAACAAACAACAACAACAACAAAAAAACAACCTTGAAACCAATTAAATACTCTTGTTCTTAGAGCCATCCAACACCATCTCTAGAGTGAGCTGACTTCCTGCTGAGCTTTGCCACATTTATCTGTTACTGTAAACTACAGCGTGGTGGTGTTAGATGGAGCAATTTACCTAAGCACTCTGTTGACTGACCAGAATGCTCTCACAAGATCTGTTGGAGAGTATAATGCTACTTGTCATCTGCAAATGGAGTTCTTTTTGAGCAATACTGTGGTAAAATTTTAAGTTGTCAAGTTGTGAATTGTTCAAAATAATAATGTACTTACCAGTTTATTTGAAAAATAAAAGACTTGTTACTAAAACTACCTGAAAAACAGCAATGAAAGATAAATACTGTGGTAGATTTTGTTTATAAGGCAAAAAGTTTTTAAACGAAAAGAAAGTTTAAGTAACATTAAGTATGTATTTCATAATTTCAGACATGTAAGCTTGCAACAACTTGACTGATTTGCTCAGGCAATCAGAGATTGCTTTTGTTGTCACTTACATTCTCTCCAAATGATCCTGTATTTCAAATAAAACAATATAGCATTTTCTGATAGTTGAAAGTGAATTGAAAATTTTTTTAAAGCAAGCACCTTCTGTCAAGAAAAATAACTGTGTTTTAGTTGGTTTCAAGGTTGATTTTTTTCCATTATGAAGGAGTGTTTACAAATAATTTTGACAAAGGTCACACACCAATTCATTATTTTTCTTTTAAGAATGAACCTCTATGAGAGATAACAAAATGAGAACCAGCTAAAAAAAGGAAATAAGTTTACTTCTCTTGAACATACATGGGGACCATTTGACTTGGGCACATCCTAGATAATTTATAAAGGAAGAAAAACAACTACATATAACAAAGAGTTGCTTGAAATGGCTTAATTGTTTTAAAATATATATCTCATTATTTTAGGTTGTTTTCCATTAAGTAATATCCACCCATTATAGGATATTCTAATACATGTTGTTATGCCATGGAATCTGCTGCACACATTATTTAGTTCCAGTTGAATCCACCATATGTAGAAAGAGGAGTTATGTGTAGTGGGTTGGATAAGAACTTGGACAATGAAATTCCATATGGTTTCAGATTTTGACTCCTTTTTTACACTGTGAGCAAGTCACTTAACTTTGAACTTCTCGGCTTGTGAATGATGACTCAATTACATTCTTTTGTTTCTAGTAACTAGGAAAGTAACATTCATCTCAGATTTCTGTAATACCTTTTTTTGCTGTTCCTATGCTTACTTGTTGTAAGTGAAGGCAGAACAAGTTGTGTAAGTTCAAGAAATCTGATAGTGAAACATTGCAGCCCTATAGGACACCCACAGTAGTCTTCACATTGGAGGAAACACCAGCACCCCTCTCTTAGGCAAAATGGATCTTAAGAGGTCATGTTGAGATTTTGTTAATAGACAGACTTTGCAATTGTTTAGTTTAAAATTATACATGTGGTATATATTACCTGAATATCAATTCCACAAAGTCTAATGGGGATTAGAGATCTACCAGAGTCAGACCTTCCCTCCTACAACTCAGTAGAGTGATCCTTTTTTTTTTTTTTTTGCATTTAGATGTCACTATTTTCAGGCACCCAAGCATTCCAGAGAGAAGAACTCTAGAGTTATTCTGAGGACTCCTATGGACCTCTACAGCATAATATTTTATTCATTTCTGTATACTTGTAATAAATTTGAAGAATATCTTGGTCAGCTTGCACTGCCCTAACAAAATAGCATGAACTGCATGACTAAACAATAGAAATTTGCTCTGGTCAGTTGGCTCAGTGGTAGAGCATCAGCCCAGCATGTGGATGTTTCCGGTTTGATTCCTGGTTGGGGCACACAGGAGAAACACCGATCTGCTTCTCCACCCTTCCCCCTCTCTTCTCTCTCTCTCTCTCTCTCTCTCCTCCTCCTCCTCCTCCTCCTCTTCCTCCTCCTCTTCCTCCTCCTCTTCCTCCTCCTCTTCCTTCTCCTCTTCCTCCTCCTCTTCTGCAGCCATGGCTTAATTGGAGTGAATTGGCACCGGGCACTGAGAATGGCTCCAGGGCCTCCTTCTCAGGTGCTAAAAAATAGCTCCAGTTATAATGGAGCAAGGGCCCTAGATGGGCATATGGGCAGAGCATCACCCCCCTAGTAAGCTTGATGGGTGGATTATTGTCAGGGAGCATGTGGGAGTTTGTCTTTCTGCTGCCCCTTCTCTTACTAAAATTAAAAAAAAAATAGAAATTTATGTCTCACAGTTCTGAAGGCTAGACAGTCCAAGTTCAAAGTCTGGCTGGGTTTTGTTTCTCTCTGGTTACCTTATCTTCCATATTTTCCTTGTGTCCTCACAATACCTTTCCTCTGTATGCATGCAAAAAGAGAAAGATTGAGAGACAGAGACAGAGAGAAAGATGAAGAGAGCTTCCTTTTCTTACAAGGCCATCAGTTCTGTTGGATAAGGGCCCTACTTTTATGACCTCATTTAAACTTAGTTACCTCCTACAGACCTTAGCTTCAAAGGCAGTCACATTAGGAGTTAAGACTTAGACATATGAATGTGTGGAGGGCAGAATTTAGTCCACAACAGAAAATAAATATAGAAACTTAGTAGCATTGTCTTAATACCTTAAAGCATTTTCCAAAAAAGGCAACTATTTAAATGTATAACTAAATGTGATTTCATTTTTATATTTTTGATAGATTTTTTTAAAGGGTAAAATGCTTTCATATCAGCCATGCCTGGTTGGCTCAGCAGTAGAGTGTTGGTCTGGAGTGTGGATGTCCTGGGTTCGATTCCCCGTCAGGGCACACAGGAGAAGTGATCATCTGCTTCTCTACCCCTCCTTCTCTTTCTTCTCTCTCTCTCTCTTCTCCTTTCCTCCTGTAGCCAGGGCTGGACTGGAGCAATTTGGCCTCGGGTGCTGAGATTAGCTCCATGGCCTTCGTCTCAGGCTATAAAAAAAAATGACTCTGATCTCAACAGATGGGCAGAGCACCACCCGCTAATGAGCTTGCGGGGTGGATCTTGGTCAGGCACATGTGGAAGTCTGTCTCTGCCTCCCCTCCACTCACTAAAAAAAAAAAAAAAAAAGCCTCTAGATCATTGCTTGACTTTGCTGTGCACTTTTGACCGGTCATAGGAAAGCAACAAAAGACGATAGAAATATAAAATCTGCACCAAATAAAAGGAAAACCCTCCCAGTTTCTGTAGGATGATGTGGCAGCATGTGCGCATGCGCAGATGATGACGTAACACCATGTATACAGTGGAGCAGCCCACGGCCATGCCAGTCGAGATGTGGATGGTACAGAGGAAAGTTCAGTGTGTTTTGTGGCTCGCTAAATTTGAATCCATGACCAAAGTGCAACGTGAATAATGATGCGTTTATAATGAAGCGCCACCACATAGGAATAACATGACTCGGTGGGATAAGCAGTTGAAGGAAACCAGCAGTTTGGTGGAGAAACCCCGTTCTGGTAGGCCATCAGTCAGTGACGAGTCTGTAGAGGCTATACAGGATAGCTACCTAAGGAGCCTTAAAAAATCTGTGCGTGAGCCCACATCAAACTGCACTTAATAGGTATGAAACTGGGAGAGTTTTCCTTTCATTTGGTGCAGAATTCACATTTCTATTGTCTTTTGTTGCTTTCCTGTGACCGGTCAAAAGTTCACGACTTTACGGACACACTGTATATTTAGATATTTAATAAATCTGAAAATGACCTTTGTTATATCACTAGCTGTTAGGTTCAGATCACTATAGCTTTATAAGGTGCTCTTAGGATAATTTTGAAAAGCAAAAAAAAAAAAAAAAAAAAACCCAAAAAACAAAAAGCATTAATATCTTAATATAAGGTCAGAGAGATTGATTTCAGTGCCTTTATTGTAAAGCTCTTGAAACTGAGGTCTACAGACACCCTTTTTCAAGAAACCGGGGTCACAGACAAATTATTAACTGAGGCACTTCTGCGACATTGACCAGCCATCTGACTTTCACTTCACTTTGCTTTCCTTGCTATCCCACCCACAACCCTGCAAGCTACTATCCAGGTTCTTCTAAAGTCCAGAATTAAATTTAAAACTCTTCTGTGGAATGCAGAGAAGGTGAAACCTGAGCCTGTAGCTGAGGAGATTCTTGTGCCTGTGAAGGGGGGTAGCATAACTTTAACCTCATAAATTGATTCGATAAATCTAAATTTCAAAGTAAGTAGAGAGTCTTAAAAATCCAGCAGGTCACAGGATGACCTTATTTAGAAGAATAAATAATGTCAAACATATAGTCATGAAGAGAAAGATATCAACTCTGGACTGAAGCAATTTATTTAATGCTTGAAGTTGGCATATAAAGCAATCAGAAAGACCAGAATCATGATAAAGTATTATATGAGTTTTTTAATAAAATGCATTTATCTAATCAATACATTTTATTTATTGAGCACTTACTAGGAACACAACACTGATTAGAAAAATGGTATAATACTCTGCTTCCCAAATTGCGACTTTTCAATGCCACTAAAAGTATTTTAAACTAATATGAAACACACATTCATTATCTCATAAATTAAAACTTTTATGACAAGGACCAAATAGTAAAAACAAAAATCAAAATCAGATTATTTTTTAAAAGCTAGTAAATATTTTATTATGTCCCAAATTATTGAGTTCCATTGTAGTGAAAACTGTCAATTCACTACTAAGAAAGACATGGAGGTGAGGAAGAACCAAAGTGAACGAAAAGAGGAATCCTAAGTAAATGTTTATCTCTGCTAGGGAGCCACTTGGGTCTCTTTTCCAGGTGCTGAAATCCACCTAACTTCAGCACCTTAGTCCTCTTAACCTCCACTTCTTGTTTCTTGCCCAATGCAGTGCCTCGGTGAGATAAGTAACTCCGCATTAGCGGAGTTGCAAAATACTTTTGCTAATAATAGTGTAGGTAAGCACTGGTTCAGAGGGGTTAAATTGAGGACATGGAACATTCTTGCTTGGGGTAGAGGAAATTTCAATGGTATTACTGAGCCAAAATGTAATGTAAGCTGCTGAAAAGCAATAATTAAACTTACACCTTTAACTTCATTAAGTGAATTATCTGAAACCTCCGCCTCTTGAAAAATAAATTAAGCAATGTGAGCCTATAGTGATTATATGAAACATGTGGTTTTGGGTTGTTGGCTTACGAATAAATTGTAGGTGTGCATTGTTCAGCAACTCAGAAAATGTTATGATTATTCTAAGACATGTTCATTATTATATGATATAAACATATATCAGATAAAGCCAAAATCTCCCCTGAAATGAATCAATTCACAATTCATAGTTCTATGTGTCCAATAAATAAATAATAAATAAATAAAAGATAAAATTTTAACATATTTTATTTTATATATTAAAATAATCATGTTCTCTGTTATAAAATTTCCTTAAGTGATTTTTATAAGGAAAATATTGTCATATATTTCCCACAAGTGGGGACAATAGGATGAGCTATATTGAAAGAAGTCAAGATTTTCATAATACGGTACAATGGCAACAAACCTCAATATAGCAACAATTTAAAAAACGAAGAAACAGAGCCCTCATTTAATCTAAACAGAGAGAAGACTGGTGACTAAAAACAAGCAGGCATTAAATTCAGCATCTTTTGAGGTTATAGAGATTGTAAAGAAGAAACTATGACCCTGTGCTTTCTTTTCACATTGGGCTAGTAAAGATGAGAGTCTGTGTGTCTACATGTTTGAAGTCTTTCCTTTTCTTAAAGTCTCATAATAAGATTCTCTTTGGCAGACACCGTGCAACTGTGTCTGCTGTCTTGCCTGCCTCTGTAAAGCATTCAACACACTCAACCAGCTATCGGTGAGTAGCTTTTTATGTAGAAGCATGAGTGCTGTTTACTAATTAATCTTTTTCAGAGAACTGAAAAGTAATCTTCTTCCTGACAATATTGATTCTTCTCACCTAGGAGAGATGATGTTTCTAGAAAGTTTGCTGTGTACTGCTGCTCTGCTGACTTGACACTAACAGAATTATTTGAAGAAGCTGCAAGCATCATCAGTCTTTGGTCACGTCAGGTTCTTTAGATATAGCACACAATCACCTAGAGGCATCTCAATTAAGTGAGCATGACTGTCCTAATTAGACAAGAGTCCTCACTATTAAATATTATTAGATTTAATTTGGTGCCCTGGAAAAACTCATGATGAAATCCATCCCACTAAGGGCAGGACATTGCATATTAAATCCACAGCAACGTGCTCAGAAAAACATTTCCAAAGTAAAGTTTATTTAGTCCCAAACAATACTATTTGGAGATATATTGCCTAAACATCAACCATGAAAGCTGGAAAAAACTTTAGAAAAGTCATCATATATGACCCCTTACAGATGAAGAAATTAAAGTCCAGGAAGGTGTAGATGATTAGTTAAAAGAAATAAGACTGTTAATAAGGCCTCCTAACTCTTCTAGCCAAGGGCTCTTCACTTGATACCATCATACAATCTGAAATATGTCAGTGATTGAAAGCTCATCTCTAAAGCTGTGACCTCTCATTGTTGCGTTGGTGGTGGTAGAATTACAATACTTAGTTTTGTATTTCTAATTAGTGTTATAACCTTGAGAAAGTCAATCTAACAGCATCTGATTTTTGTTACTTTCAAGTTAGAGATAATTTTATCTATCTCATGAAGTGTTGCAATTTAATAAATGTGAGACAAGGTGTTTTCTGTAAATACAATGTTACAATGATGATAAAAATTTATGTTTTAGGAGTTTATCTGTGACTTTAAGTTTAGGTGGTGGATTGAGTTTCTGTTCTCTCTCCCCACCACCTCCCATGAAACCTACTAAAATAGCAGTACTAGAGATAAAGAAGGTAAAAATCCTACTTCGATTAAAAGATGGTGGGGTTAGACATCACCAACATGAGATTTTTAATATATATATTTCTGGGCAATGAACATGGGATGTGATGGATGATGAAGCTGACAATGGACAACACAGCTATGAGCTCTGGTAGGGAGATTTACAGCCCTACCTGGAATTTATATTCTTTAAAGAACCAGGAAGGGAATTAAGACTCAGAAATGTCAGTTACTATTTAAAGGAAAGAAAAGTTTTGAGACTGACAACAGAGAAATTAAATCCTGAGCACAACTCAGTTATCTCTAGTAACAAAATGCCTGGGGTCGAGGTACCTACCTACTGCCCATACCACTATCCCCATGACAACAACCAATGGTCTCTTCTCCAACAAAACTGAAGTGACTCTTTGGAGGAAATAAGGGTAGTTGATGATCCACACCAAAACCCTTTATATTTTGCTTTTTAGGAACACCAAATCCTGAGAGCCCAACCCCTGCCAGAGCTTTCTGGAGGAGCATGGCTTTGTCTCTATACCAGAACTCATAGTGAACTTGATGGTGCCTTACTCATTAACATGAAAAGACAACTGAGAAGAAAAAAGTATTTGTGGAAAGCCTACAGCATGAAAGTGAAAGAAGTAAAAAGAAAAAATTAATCTCAGAAATGAATAAAAGATTTCAGTAAACAAAAGAAAACACAAAAGTCTCCAAATGGCATTCTAGATAGAGTCAATGAGGTATTGTCTTCATGAAAAAAATAGAATGATATAAAAAAATGAATGGGGGAAAAGAAAGAGCATCTAGAATTTAAAAATTGTTGCTGAAATTAAAAATGAAATTACAAATAAAATGTGTCTAAGAAGAAATAAATAAATTGTTCAGAAAATAGCCAAAAGATAAGAAAAAAAATGTGAAAAGATTATTTTAAAAATGTAATCAATTCAGCAAGTATGTTGTCCAAACAATGAGTTTCAGAAAGAATGAACAATAAAAATCAGATGACAAGACATATTATCAAAAAAATTAAACAAGAAAATTTCTTGTAGCAGAGGACACGGACATTCAGTTTGAAAGGGCTCAACACCTACACAAAACATATGTGAAAATCACATACCTAGGGAGGTCAATGTGAAATTTAGAAACACTGATAATAAAGAGAAGTCAGTGAAAGCTTTCAGAGGAAATATACGTGCATGTATATGTATTTCTTGTTCAAAATGACAACAGCCATCTTTGTGGCAGCCATTCTGGACATTAGATAACAACAAAACAAAGCCTTCAAAGCTGGGAAAGTGATATGTCACCCAGACAAACTATGAAGCTAGCATGGTGTCACAATAAAACTCTTTGTAGAGAATCAAAGAGAATCAACCTCCCAACATTTCTCCGGAATTTTTGAGGATAGTCTTTAACAAAATGAGAAAATGTACTAAGAAAAATGAAAGGCATGAACGCAATAGGTAGACAATCCAGCCAGAACAGTTGAAGAAAGCTGAAGAAGGGCAGGTCCATAGAGCAAGTAGGATAGATGGGAGAAAGAAGAAGGTTCTGGAAGGAACATGCTGAGGGGCAGCCATGAATTACAGAGAATAAATGATAAATAAAGAGTCTGGTAATAATTGAGAATATAATGAAGGCAAATTATCAAGAACAAAAAGTCAAATTGTCAAAAACAAACTTTAACAAAACAAAATGCCGGTGAGCAATATTTGTATAATTATTCAAATATAAAGAATATTAGTAAATTTTAACTTCTGGAAATAATCTATAACCAAAGCACAGAAAACAAAACTGTGCTTATAGAATGTCACTGTGAAAATCAAATTATAGATGATAAAAATGTAGAGGTTTGTAGTCTGGGGACAAAGCTATAGGATATGATAGGAAGAAGTAATACTTCAGCTAGGAAAGTATGAAGTCATACAATATAGCTTTTGGTTGATTGGATAAGAAATAAAAGATGTAAGTATGTTTTTTTCTTAAATTTACAAAGGTAATCTTTAAAGGAAGCAAATATAATGACATAAGTATGTTTGAAAGAAGAGTGGCATTAGTCGTAGAGAATGAAAATAAATTGTTAAATTTCATAAATGAACTCTAAAATTCAGAAATCAAAATAAAGTCAGTATATTGTTTAGAGATTCGGAGGTAGCTACCCAAGGAAGAGTTAGAGTTAAAAGTTGTTCTTATGAGAGGAACTAGAGAAGGAAGGGTAATGAGCAAGGAAGGGTTCTTCTTTCTCATAATACACTCTAGTTGATTTTGTTGGTTGACTATCCCACATCCATTCTCTCTTTCATTCTTTTTTAAAATCAATTTTAATGGAGATACATTGATTAATTAGGGCACATAGATTCAGAGAAAACATCTCCAGGTTATTTTGACATTTGATTATGTTGTATACCCATCAAAGTCAAATTGTCTTCTGTCACCTTCTATTTGGTTTTCATTGTGCCTCTCCCCTTCCCACCTGCTCCCCCTCCTTTCTTCCCCTCCCCCTGGTAACCAGCACACTCTTGTCCATGTCCCTGAGTCTCATTTTTGTGCCCTTGCCTATATATGGAATCATATAGTTCTTGGTTTTTTCTGATTTGCTTATTTCACTCAGTATAATCTTATCAAGGTCCATCCATGTGGTTGTAAATGTTCCCATGTCATCATTTCTTATGGCTGAGTAGTATTTTATAGAATATGTGTACCACATCTTCTTTATCCAGTCATCTTATGAAGGGCTCTTTCGTTGTTTCCATACCTTGGCCGCTGTGGACAATGCTGCATTGAACATGGGGCTGCATGTGTCTTTATGTACCAGTGTTTTTGAGTTTTAGGGGTACATACCCAGTAGAAGGATTGCTGGGTCATATGGTAGTTCTATTCTTAATTTTTGAGGAACCATCATACTTTCTTCCTAATGGTTGAACTACTTTACATTTCCACTAACAGTGGATGAGAGTTTCTTTTTCTCCATAGCCTCTACAACACTTGTTATTACCTGTCTTGTTGATAATAGCTAATCTAACAGGTGTGGGGTGGTATCTCATAGTAGTTTTGATTTGCATTTCTCTAATAGCTAATGAAGATGAGCATCTTTTCGTATATCTGTTGGCCATTTATATTTCTTCATGAGGGAAGTGTCTGTTCAATGTCCTCTTCTCATTTTTTTTATTGGATTGTTTCCTTGTTTGTTGTTGAGTTTTATGAGTTTTTTGTATATTTTGTATATTAGGCCCTTATCTGTGCTGTTGTTTGAAAATATCATCTCCCATTTAGTTTGCTGTTTGTTTGTTTTGTTGTCAGTTTCTTTTGCTGTGCAAAATCTTCTTAGTCTGATGTAGTCCCATTCATATATCTTTGCCTTCACTTCCCTTGTCTTTGGAGTCAAATTCAGAAAATGCTATTTATGGCCAAGGTCCATGAATCTAGCACCTATGTTTTCTTCTACGTAATTTATTGTTTCAGGTCTTATATTTAGGTCTTTGATTCATTTTGAATTAATTTTGGTACAAGGAGACAAACTGTAGTCGAGTTTCATTCTTTTGCATGTGGCTTTCCAGTTTTCCCAGCACCATTTATTAAAGAGGCTTTCTTTTCTCCATTGTGTGTTGTTGGCCCCTTTATCAAAAATTATTTGACCATATATATGTGTTTTTATTTCTGGGCTTTCTATGCTGTTCCATTGGTCTGAGTATTTATTTTTCTGCTAATACCATGCTGATTTGATTATCATGGCTCTATAATAAAATTTGAAGTCAGGTATTGTAATGCCCCCAGCTTCGTTCTTTTTCCTTAGAATTACTTTGGCTATTCAGGGTTTTTTATATTGAATAGTTTCATATAAATCTGATAGTTTTTTGTTTCATTTCTTTAACAAATGAAATGGGAATTTTGATGGGAATTGCATTAAGTTTATATATTGCTTCCTGTCCAAGAACAAGGAATATTTTTTCATTTTATTGTATCTTTTTTAATTTCCCTTAACAATGCATTGTAGGGGTTTTTTCTCTCTCTCTCTCTTTTTTTTTTTACAGTGACAGAGAGTCAGAGAGAAGGACATATAGGGACAAACAGACAGGAACGGAGAGAGATGAGAAGCATCATATCATTAGTTTTTCGTTGCGACACCTTAGTTGTTCATTCATTGCTTTCTCATATGTGCCTTGACCATGGGGCTGCAGCAGACTGAGTAACCCCTTGCTCAGGTGACCTTGGGTTCAAGCTGGTGAGCTTTTTTGCTCAAACCAGATGAGCCCACGCTCAAGCTGGCGACCTCCGGGTCTCAAACCTGGGTCCTCCGCATCCCAGTTCGACACTCTATCCACTACGCTACTGCCCAGTCAGGCTGTAGTTTTTATTATATAGGTCCTTTACATTCTTTGTTATGTTTATTCCTAGGTATTTTTTTTTTTAGTGCAACCATAAAGGGGATTATTTTTTTGAGTTTGTTTTTTGATGTTTTAAGGTTCGCATATAGGGAGGCAATAGACTTTTGTATGTTAATTTTGTATCCTGCGACCTTACTGTATTGGTTTATTGTTTCTAATAGTCTTTTTGTGGAGTCTTTGAGGTTTTCAATGTATAGGATCATATCATCTGCAAAAAGTGAAACCTTTACTTCTTTATTTCTAATATGAATGCCTTTTATTTCTTTCTCTTGTCTGATTGCTCTGGCTAGAACTTCCAGCACTACGTTGAATAAGAGTGGAGAGAGTGGACAACCTTGACTTGTTCCTGATTTTAAAGAAAAGTTCTCAGTTTTATGCCATTTAATATGATGTTGACTGATGGTTTATCATATATGGCCTTTATCATGTTGAGATATTTTTCTTCTATACCCATTTTGTTGAGTGTTTTAAACACAAAATTGTGTTGTATTTTACTGAATGCCTTTTCTGCATCTATTGATAGGATCATATGATTTTGGTGCTTTGTTTTGTTGATATGGTGTATTACGTTAACTGTTTTACATATGTTGAACCATCCTTGTGATTCTGGGATGAATCCCACTTAATTCTGATAAATTATTTTTTTAATATGTTGTTGTAATCGATTTGCTACTATTTTGTTTAGTATTTTAGCATCTCTTTTCATTAGAGATATTGGTCTGTAGTTTTCTTTTTTTGTGTTGTCCTTGCCAGGTTTTGGTATGAGGGTTATATTGGCCTCATAAAATGTGTTTGGAAGTATTGCTTCTTCTTCAACTTTTTGGAAGAGTTTGAGTAGAATAGGAACCAAGTCTTTTTTGAATGTTTGATAGAATTTACTAGCCATCTGGCCCTGGACTTTTATTTTGGGGTTGGTTTTTAATAGTTGTTTCTATTTTCTTTTTGATTATGGGTCTATTTAGGCTTTCTGCTTCTTCATGACTCAGTCTAGGAAGATTGTATTGTTCTATAAATTTATCCATTTCTTCTAGATTGTTAAATTTAGTGGCATATATTTTTTCATAGTATTTTACAATAATTTTTTGTATATTTATGATATCTGTGGTGATTTCTCCTCTTTTATTTTGGATTTTGTTTATATGAGTCATTTCTCTTTTTTCCTTAGTGAGTCTTGCCAAGGGTTTGTCAATTTTGTTGATCTTTTCAAAGAACCAGCTCCTTGTTCTATTAATTTTTTCTATAGTTTTTCTGTTCTCTATTTCATTTATTTCTGCTCTGATTTTTATTATCTCCTTTCTTCGGCTGGTTTTGGGTTGTCTTTGTTCTTCTTTTTCCAGTTCCTTAAGATGTGAAGTTAAGTGGTTTACTTGGGCTGTCTCTGGTTTGTTCATATAGGCCTATAGTGATATGACCTTTCCTCTTATTACTGTTTTTGCTGCATCCCAGAGATTCTGATATGTTATTTTCACTTGTCTGTATGTATCCTTTGATCTCTGCTTTTATTTCTTCTTTGACCCACTCATTTTTTAAATGTATGTTGTTTAATTTCCACATTTTTGTGGGTTTGTTTACTTCTTTTTTGCAGTTGAATTCTAGTTTCAAAGCTTTATGGTCAGAGAATATGCTTGGTATAATTTCAGTCTTTCTGAATTTCTTGATGTTATTTTTGTGGCCCTACATATGGTGAGTTCTTGAGAATGTTCCATGTACAGTCAAGAAAAATGTATACTCTGGCGTTTTGGGATGAAATGTCCTGTAGATGTCTATCACATCCAGTTGTTCTAGTGTTTTGTTTAAGGCCGATATTTCTTTATTGATTTTCTGTTTGGATGATCAATCTAGAGCCATCAGCAGTGTATTGAGGTCTCCAAATATGATTGTACTTTTGTCGGTTTTTTTTTTTAGGTCATTTAGTAGCTGTGTTATATATTTTGATGCTCCTTGGTTTGGTGCGTATATATTAAGAAGTGTTGGCCCTGGCCAGTTGGCTCAGCGGTAGAGCGTCAGCCTGGCGTGTGGGGGACCCGGGTTCGATTCCCGGCCAGGGCACATAAGGAGAAGCACCCATTTGCTTCTCCACCCCCACCCCCCACCTTCCTCTCTGTCTCTCTCTTCCCCTCTCGCAGCCAAGGCTCCATTGGAGCAGAGATGGCCCGGGTGCTGGGGATGGCTCCTTGGCCTCTGCCCCAGGTGCTAGAGTGGCTCTGGTCGCGGCAGAGCGACCCCCCAGAGGGGCAAAGCACCACCCCCTGGTGGGCAGAGCATCGCCCCTGGTGGGCGTGCTGGGTGGATCCCGGTCGGGCGCATGCGGGAGTCTGTCTGACTGTCTCTCCCCATTTCCAGCTTCAGAAAAATACAAAAAAAAAAAAAAATCAAAAAAAAAATTAGAGAAAAAAAAAAAAAGTGTTATGTCTTCTTAATTCAATGTCCCCTTTATCATTATGAAATGACCATCTTGTCTCTGATTACCTTTGCTGTCTTGTAGTCAGCATTGTTAGATATGAGTATGGCTACACCTGCTATTCTTTGGATGTTTTTTGCTTGGAGAATTGTTTTCCAACCTTTCACTTTGAATTTTTTTTTATCCTTGTAGTTTAGATGTGTTTCTTGAAAGCAGCATACAGTTGGATTTTCTTTTTTAATTCATTCTGCTACTCTGTGTCTTTTTATTGGTGAATTCAATCCATTTACACTTGGTGTAATTAGTGACACTTGATGGCTTCCTATTGTCATTTTATATATTGCTTTCTGATAGCTTTGTATCTTGTTTGATTCTTCTCTTTTGCTTTTCTATCATTTGTTTTTGTTTGGTTTTATTCCATACTTTTTTCCTCTGTTCTTTTTTTAAGCCATGTATTTCTGTGGTAATTTTTTGATGGGTGGTTACCATTAAGTAATAGAAAGGATACATATCATGTTCATTGTAGTACATTAACTCATAAGTGCTTCTGCACTCCATCCTCCTTTGCTGCTGTTAAACTTTGTCCTCTCCCTTTTTTTGTTTTTGTTGTCACAGATTAATCTTGTTTTTATTGTTATGATCTTGATTGAGCTTTTGTTTGTAGTTTTGTTTTGTTTTGTTTTGTTCTTTGTATCTGATCGGAAAACCCCCTTTAGTATTTTCTGAAGGGCTTGATTTCTGGTAATAAATTCCCTCATCTGTTCTGGGGTTTTCTGGTGATTAATACCTCATCTTTTTTGTATCTGTGGATGTTTTTATTTCTCCTTTGTACTTGAAGGATAGCTTTGATGGGTATAATATTCTTGGCTGGAAGTTCCTCTCTTTCAGAACTTTAAATATTGGGGTCCACTCTCTTCTGGCTTGCAGAGTTTCTGCTGAGAAATCCAATGATAATCTAATGGGCGTTCCTTTATATGTTGTATTCTTCTTTTCCCTGACTGCCTTGAGAATTTTTTCTTTGTCATTGGTTTGTGATAATTTCATTATGATGTGTCTTGGAGTAGGTTTGTTTGGGTTAAGATAACTCAGTGTTCTGTTTCCTTCTTGAATTCAAGGCTCTAATTCTTTCCACAGGCTTGGGAAGTTGTCATCTATTACTTGTTTGAATATGTTCTCCATTTCATTTTCTCTCTCTTCTCCTTCTGATATACCCATTATTTTTATGTTGCTTTTTCTGATGGAGTCAGATAATTCCTGTAGGACTTTCTCATTTTTTTAATTTGTGAGTCTTTCTCCTCTCTCTCTGTAGTGTCTCTAGTTGCCTGTCTTCTATGTTGCTAATTCTCTCCTCTATCTGGCCTGTTCTATTAGCTAAGCTTGTTACTTTGTTTTTCAGTTCATGAATTGAGTTTTTCATTTCTGTTTGATTCCTTTTTATAGTTTCAATTTCCATGGTGATGTATTCTTTTTGTTCATTGAATTGTTTTTGAGCTCTCTACATTGCTTTTCTGTGCTTTCTTGTATTTCCTGAGATTTTTAAGAGTTCAATTTTAAATTCTCTGTAATTTAACCCCAAGGTTCCCAAGCAATTGCATTTTTTTTCTATAGATTTTCCTCGTCTATTTGAGCTACATCTCTGTCTTTTGTATCCATGATATTTGATATCTTTTTCCTTAGTGGCATTTGAAAGTGGTATTATTAATAACACTAATAAGAGGTGATAAAAAAAATTGAGAAAATACAGTGAAAAAATTGAATATTTTATTGTGCTAAGTGGAACAAAAACTACATAGAATGGAGAGCTGGAGTTGGGGGAAATGACAAAGAGATAAAAAAACGAAGTAAAAAGCACACAAAATGCCACAAAGAAAAAATTTAAATTCAGAATAAAATACTTTGTTTGTGAATGATGATTGAATAAGAGAAAAAAATGAAAGAGAAAAGAAGAAAAAAGAAAAAAAAAGAGTTAGTAATTTTGGAAGTTACCCTCATAAAAAATAAAAACAAAAATGGAAAATGTAACACCTGTAGGTAATGAAGTTCAAAATTAAAAGGAAAGAATAAAATGGAAAGAGGAAAAATGACTAAGGTGGGAAAAAAAAAATACAAGAAAAAAATGAAAAAAAGTTATAAAAAATGTGATTTTTTTCCTGGTTTTGACAGGTTATCTTCTTCTTTTTTATTTTTTCTCTTTCTTTTTGGTTGGTGGTGCTGTACCTTAGGTTTTGCCCCTGTGGCACTCTTGAGTAGAGATTTTCAGTTGATGTGTCACTATGGCGATCACATAAGCTAGGCCTCAGTCTCATTGGCAGGCGGGACTTGTTAGGGTTTGCAGGCTCCTACAATGAGAGAGTCATTTTTCCTTGTGCCTCTCCCCATGTCTTTCCGTCCTGAACCAGCAGCCAGGGGACCCAGCTGTGAAGTTTCCCCAGTCACTGCCTGCAGAACAAGAAGCCCTAAGAGCTGCCAAGTCCCCCCTCCAGCCCCGCTCAAACCACAGTTCTGGCTAAGGCTTTGCCAGCCAGAGCCGCCAGCATAAGCAGGCAGGGCTAGGAGCTGATTGCTTTCCAGGTGTCTTTCTAAGAGCCTCTGGGCATGCCTAGTATGCCTCAGCGCTCTGTAGGTCTACTCTCCCTAGGCTCTTTTCTTTTGTGCCTTGTTTGGGAAGCCCACAGCCCAGCCCGCCCAACTTCCACAGTCCTCTCTGAGGTCTGCTCCATGGGAATGTGCTTTGTAAACTGTATCAGCTGGTGAGAGTTGCCCCAGCCACTTTCTGCAGAGCAAGAGGAGGCCCTAATAGCTGCCAAGTACCTCCCTCAGTTCTGCTCAAAGCACATATCTGGGTAAGGTTATGTCAACCAGAGCCACCAGTATGAGCAGGCACGGCAGTGAGCCGATTGCGGATCAGGCTCCTTTCTAAGAGCCTCTGGGTATGTCTAGTTTGCCTCAGTGTTCCACGGGCTTGATTCCACAGGCTTCTCCCTCATGCCATTTGGTAGCCTGCAGCAAGCTGCTTGTGTGCCCAGCACCCAGCCCCCACCACTTCCACAATGTTCTCTAAGGTCTGCTCCTTGGGAATGTGCTTTGTAACCTGTATCAGCTGGTGGAAGCACCCCTCTTGGATAGGTCCAGGCCTAGGGAACCCAGCCTTTGTGCACTTCCCATGCTGCTGGTCAGGGAGCCAGGACCACATAGAAACTTTGGCTGCAGCCCACGCAGAAGTCCACTGCTGACCGTCTCCAGCCCAGCCCCTTCATCTGCGAATGCGCGTGCCCATGCCAGAAGTGCCAGGTGGAGCCAATCACACACCACCTGCGATTGCAGACCAGGGGTGAACAAAGTCCAAAGCCACTCTGGTGCCTGTCTCTGCAAGCAACCCGCTCGACTACCTCTGCTGGAGTCTGCCACTCACACTAGCTCTGCATCCATGATCTCAGGCTGAGCCGCTGGCACACTCTCTCCTTGGCTTGATCGTCTGCCCTAGCCCAGCTTCTTCCCTCACCCCCAGCCCTCCTTTCCTCTCAGTCCCAAGTGAAAGCGGCCCTTCCTCAGGTCAGTGAGGAAAGCAGAGTACTCCGTTCTCTGTCTTTTTTCCTTCAGAGTGGATTATATATTCAGCCACCTTTTCACCCAATCGTACCTCTGTTTAGTGTATGTGTATTTCCGATGCTCCTGAGATTGTTTTTCTGTCTCTAGTTGTTGAATCTGTTGAGATTTCAGGGAGAGATATCAGGAGCACCCCTCAGGCACCATTTCTCTGACATCACTCCCCTCCTTCATTCTTACTAAGGGAACTCTAATTTAGTTTGTGCTCAGTTATAACTAAAACTCCAAAGATAATCAGTCACATTTCTTTTGCCTGGTATGTTTTGTTCTGGTTTATGTTATGGGAAAGGAAGGCTCCAGGATGGAGGAAGAGTGTTTTTGAGAACAGTTCAGTTCCTTTGAGAAGGTTATAAAGACAGGTACTTTGACCTTTATTCTCTTTCTAATGAAGACGTCATATCTAAATGAGCCACTAATGCCACTTGAGAATGAAATTCACACTGAGAACAGCAGAGAATTGGAAAGAAGTCAGGTTCTTCATGACAATTGTGAGCTGCAAAATATAGCATACTGACAGCTGCCCTCCCTTTGACATACTGAAATATCAGATAATAATTGCCTTATTTTTATTTTAGTCAGTTGATTCAAGGCTTTTGTTACTTGCAACCAATAGCACCCAATCTGATACATCAAACTCATTAGTATTACTTGACTTTTTAAAACATGTACACATATTATAATCATTAAAAATTGTTATGATAAAAATATTTAATGTTATAAATCCTACTCAAAGCATGCAAATTCCTTCTTCTGCATTTCATATTTTTAAAACATGAGTTGTTTTAAATTATCAAGTGGAAACATTAGTCAATGTAAAAGTATATAAAAGTAAAATGAAAGTCTCTGGCCACCTGGACATGCTACATATATGTTGTGATTATACATTTTACCCCCAAAAACTTTGTACCACTCTATGTCACAGATATACTTCCTTGTCAATGAACACATATTCAATTTATATTTTCATTAGCTGTACATATTTCTGCAGATGGTCAGACCACAATTTATTTAACCTGCACCTTATTAATAAGTATTTAAATTGCCTCCAATTTTTCACTAATATAACAAATGCTTCCAGAACATTCAAACACATGCTTCTTTTTATAAGTATTTTTCTAAGATAAATTCCAAGATGTGAAATTGCTGGTTCAAAGGACACATGTGTTCTGAATTTTATAAGATTAGAAATTGAAAACCCCTACCCACAAAATGGGTTATATTACTCTACACTCCCACTAAGAGTATATAAAAATAATTTCCCCACATTTTTATTAACCATTGCTATTATCAACCTTTTAAAATTTTGTTGCATGAAACGGGCAAACACAATAGCTCAGAGTTGTTTTGATTTGATTTTCTCTGATAATTAGTAAACTTTACCATCTTTTTATATATATTTATTAGTCATTTGTATTTTTATTCACATCTTTCCATTATTATTTTCTTATTTGGCTGTTTGTGTTTTTGTTTTTAGTTCATAGTTTTTTTGTTTTTTAGGAATGTTGCCAGGGTGTTGTTTTACTTTTATGTTTTTAATTTCGAATGTCACAGTATTATTTTCCAGGGCTTTAAAAATCTGGTAAGATCAT
The DNA here is from genome assembly GCF_036850765.1 of Saccopteryx bilineata. Taxonomy (NCBI): domain Eukaryota; kingdom Metazoa; phylum Chordata; class Mammalia; order Chiroptera; family Emballonuridae; genus Saccopteryx; species Saccopteryx bilineata. Next base: position 87,494,511 of record NC_089494.1, on the reverse strand, counting down.
TCATTTATTTGACCTTTCCCTTTGTCTGCATTAGGAATAAATCAAAGCAATAGAAAATTATAGAGCAAATTCTTATTGAATGCCCACTGTGTCCAGTAAACACAGAAGACTCTATAGTAGAAAGACAATCCCTGACATAGAGATGATCTAGTACAAAGAGGAGACAGATCAGTCCATAAATAATTCCAAAACAATAACTTTTTAATATAGTATACCTTGGAGATAGGGGAGGAAGAATACTTAAAACTTCCTATGACTTATCAGAGAAGAGTTAGTTTGTTATTTCTATGAGTTCCTAACTTTTTGCACCAGTTTGCCTTGACTGTTGAGCTCTTACTATGTACTAATAGTATGAATCAAATATCTGCACCTTCTTAGTAGACTTACTTTAAAAGTTTTTTATTCTCAATATTTTAATAAATTCTTTAAAATTTATGTATCTTATTGCCATTAAATCATATAAGTATTTTTAAAGAACAATTGAAGAATAAGTTATATAAATGTGAAACACAAGAATTATTCTTTTTTTGCTTTATATGTATATTTTTCTGAAGTGAGAAACCGGGAGACAGAGAGACAGACTCTCACATGTGCCTGAACAGGATCCACCTGGCATGCCCACTAGGGGGCAATGCTCTGCCCATCTGGGGCATTGCTCTTGTTGCAACCAGAGCCATCCTCAGTGCTGGGCCAATTTTGCTCCAATGGAGCCTTGGCTGTGGGTGGGGAAGAGAGAAATAGAGAGAAAGGAGAAGGGGAAGGGTAGAGAAGCAGATGGGTGCTTCTCCTGTGTGCCCTGACCAGTAATTGAACCCTGAACATCCACACACCAGGCTGATGCTCTACCACTGAGCCAACTGGCCAGGGCCAAGAATTATTCCTTTTTTAAAGCATTCATTCTAATATTTCAATTCTCATTTTTAATAATCTAAAACTTTATATTTCTGGAAGTATAAACCATCTAGCAATATTTTTATAAATGCACTTTACTATAAAAGAATTTCTCTCAACACCCACACAATCCCTCCATACAAACATATCTACTTTTAAAGGAGGAAAATACATTAGAGTGCTCTTTTCAAATCTTTGAAAACTTCCTATTGTTGGTTTCCCTCTTCTTTGACTATGACATTTGTCTGTTATTGCACCAGCCATCTCATGTAGAACTTAAAATGATAAACACAATTGCTCAATAATATTTCAATGCCTTTTTCATCATGTAAGGGGTTAAGTAAAATTGGAAAGCTAGCCTACCATCAACCAGAAAACATGGGGTCTTAAAAAACCTATCACATGCTGATCCCAAGCCCAGTTCTGTTCCTAGACCCTTTATAACATTCCCCATTATTCTCTATCTCAGCCCTGATTCAGTTCAGTCATTTCTCAATATTTATCTGAAAAACACAACTTTCTTCTCCAAATGTCTATTAATCCATCCCCCAAAAGAGCATAACTTCAGAATACCTTGAATTAAAAAAAAAAGAAAGAAAGAAAAAAAGTAGAAGTAAATTGGCTCTACCTGTAGTTCTAAGCAATCAGACATTTGTTTCTAAATAGCTCAGGGGATTTCACCATATGACTCCCATTAGCGGAAATTGCTGAGCTAATCGCTCTGTGTGACATTACAAATATTAGCTTCCCATCCAACTTTGTTTGAAGCTTTTCTGTATTTTCTTTTGCTGTTAGAACAAGAACTGTAAATCTGAAAAGAATTTTTACAATCAATCAATTCAATATTTTAATTTTACAGATGAAGAAATAGGTTTCTAGAGGTTGTTACCAACCATTAAGTGGCTGTGTTAGTTTGAACTAACTTTGATTCACTGACTTTAAAGACAAGACTGGAATTTATGAAAGATGTTTTTAGGCATCATCTATGTAAAAGATTAAGAAATGAGGAAACTTGAAGAATAACCAAGGTTAACTGAATTCATTGTTGCAAAGGTTTTCTTTTACCCTACAAGCATTATTATGTATGGTTATGTCAATATTTGTTCAGTTGTTTATTTAACAGATTATATTCTAGAGAGCATGTTAAGGGTCATCAGATCAGACAACCAAAGAGTTGTTATTAATAGCAGCTAATATATCAGGATTATCTCTATAGTTTATTTTCCCATGGCTGCCTGAATTAAAAACCTGTAAGTTGCAGCAGCCTCATAAGAATTGGATTTTAGTAAGCTTTGGTCGAATAGGTTCCCTCTGTATAGGTCACTATAAATCCCTCTTGGATTCCCAGTGAAGCTATAACAATTATGAACACCTTCTGAATGGTTGATGGACAGTTTAACAAAATGGTGCAAACAGCCCTGCTTGTTTTTTGCATGCCAATAATTCTTTCTCAGTAACAATGCAATCCTTCTTGCAATTTGTAGAAATTGGAATTCTTCCATATTTATTGGTTTAGTCCATTTAATGAGAACAAGTGAGGTACCTGTTAATCTTTCAGAATTCTTTGTTTCTTTCACTCTAGATTTTGGTATGGAAGAAATAGTTTTTTTTTTAAATCTTTTGGAGATCTTTTCAACTATTAAATGTTTTAACATATTACTAGGACTACACATGGCATATGGCCTACTTTAGAAGCCATTATTACTTTCTAAATATCTCCTCAGGTGAAGAAAAGACATTTGACATTCATTTCTATATGAGTCACGATCCACTGACTTTGGCTATTTCAATTCAATCTGAATTTTATATTTATCTCTTTAGTTTCTATTTTAATTTAAGGTAGAAAATTGCAATCCAATAGCTCATACAGTTTGTTTTTTCTCAGGGAGGGGCATATGGGTATTTAAAAGAAAGTCCATCAGAAATGGTGTTATGTGTTCAAACCTAAAATTTTCTATCAGCTGAAATCTTTTATCAGCTGTCTATAGCTTTCTGGAAAAATGTTGTGTTTCTTTTATTTAATTAAAAAATTTCTTTTGTTTTTGTTTTAAAAGTTATACTTACTTAAAGTCACAAATATCACAACTCTACATGTGGGAGATTTTTTTAAGACTTTAATTTATCTCATGGAATAGAGAACAAATGACTTTTGTTTCACCATACATTGGGTTTTAGCATGATGGAAAGATGATTTAATAATTGCAGCATAGCTACTCATTTATTTCTACACTGTACTTCCTTAGGAATGGCTCATTACATGACATTAAAGCCAAGTTCTTCAATTAGAAGAGGGTTAGTATTAATAAGATTTTGAAAAGAGAAAACAACAAAACCACCCAAAATTTTTGAAACAACAAAAGAGAAACTGCAGAATAAAAACCAAATCATGGCATTTGTTCATCTCTTTAACCCTTGCTCCTCCATAAAATAAAAACATGTTGAAGGAATTGTTGTGAGCAAAGGGATCCTAATTGCAAAAAATTCTTTAGCAGTGCTTGAAAGGAAATGGCACAATAGATTTATTAAGTCTGGACCAAGAAAGCTTGTCTCATATTTTTCAGTTTTGTCTTGCCTAAATACTCATTTAGAATCTGACTTTAATAATGACACTACAGGGCTTTTTCACATGACAACTAACCAACCAAAGAAACAAAAGCATATTTAGAAACACAAACTGTAGGGCATAGCTCATGCAAAGAAATGTCTTCTCTAAGTAAGTATAAGCTTGGAGGTAGGAATCATACCCTGAAGCTGGAGCCCCTGTGCTGTTAGCAATGAGCTTGGCTTCTGGCAGTGTCTTTTTTTTGACAAGGTATAGAGACTTGCGGAGAGAAATGCACTGATGACAGGTGGGCTCTTCCCCTGTAAGTGGGATATTGGTGGGAGTTGGCACACCAGCTTGTACTATTCAAGGTCTGTGATTTTTTTTTTACTTATAAAGATGGAAACCATTATTTTTAAAGCATGTGGTTTCAATGGTGTATACTTGATTTATGACTAAGAATTCTTTTTCTCCATGCCATATTAACATCCTCATATAATTAGTTACCCTCTTGAAACTTAGATTGGGCTGAATTCTATTTTACCAAGGTAGGAAATATGGCATGGACAGTTAGGTTTAAAACACATAAGAAATATGGAGAACTGAATATTTAACAAGGTAAAAATCTCTGCCCTTTTGCTCCAGGCATAGATATAAGGTTGAATCGAACTTCTTAAAAAATCCTTTGTTTCATCTGCACCTCAATCTTGTCAGAATGACATGGGTGTGTGAGTTTAGCTGGATTTAACTGGATGTGAATCTGAGCACATATTACGCATGCAAATCAAGCTTCATTCTTTAACCATAAAAGGCATCAACAGGAATTCCAAAGCTGATGACACTATAACTTCTTCTTGTGGACCTGCTTCTCCTCCCACAAGACTTAAAACTTCTTTGCCTCTCTTGGGGCTTGTCAGTGCAAGCCAATAAACATTTACTTGTATAAACTTATAATTTAAATATGTATCTTAATCCTTCAACAAGTAATTATATGGAGTATTATTCATCCTTCACAAGAAATACCTTAAAGATCTAAAGGGTGACAGCCTCATCAAGTTTTTATTGCCTACCTTGAAGCATTTCCATTTTTGGAAGTATCCTCTCACTTTCTGCTTAACATACAGGAACACAAAAAGAAATTCAAAGTAAGGTACCTTGAAAGAACTTCATTACATAATTATCAAATTAGAAAATTACATACCAACATACGTCACACATATATAAGATGAGATATACAAGTGTTTGCATGTTTATATGAGATACATGATCTTGGCATATAGAAATATGCATAATTTTTCTCTTACAACATAATTAGAAAAATTACATATCTAGGCAATTAGTCTTCAGAACAATTTTCTTCATATTTTCTTTCCCCTTAGCTAAAATGGCCTTGACAACCCACCCCTACCTTCATTTTCAGCCATTTCACTCTCACCAGCCCCCCCTCCTCTGGATCTCCACCGTCCTCCCCATTGTGTGGTACCTTCCTCTTCCCCCTTCAGTTCTGTTCACTTTCCCACCCACTTCCCAAGTCTCAGATACTGGGCAAGACTCCAATGGTTTGTGGGTGGACAAAAAACAATTACATAGAAACTCTACCGGAGACAAAGAAGACTCCCTGTTGTGTGATGTTGTCAATGACCCCAGACCTCTGCTGCTTCTTTCCATTTATTTTTTGCTGTCAGTCACAAACAAGAGAACACGTCATCAATTTAAGTAGAATTTGGTTGCAGAAGTCTCTTTTCATTCTTGTCCATTGGCCTATGGGAATCCAGTGTTGTTCAAACACTGCCTTTTAGAGTATCTCCAAATCCCATAAGAAAGGGGAAATTTCAGGATTAGGAGGAACAGCATTGAAGTTTAAACTTCAATGTTTAAACTTACATGTCTGTCTCTAAGTGTAAAGCAGACTCGGGGAAGCCCAGCTCTGTAGGTGCAGTCAAGGCCTAAGGAGGCCCTGGGAAATCCCCACCCGAAGTTTAATACCCACTACTAAGCTGACAGAGCTTGCTTCTTCCCTGGCTGCCACTCAGCAGGCTCTTTGTAGCCTGGCTGGACCTGGCAATTTCACATCTGCCATCAGCTCTCTAAACACCTTGCTTTCTGAGTACTTTGTTGTAGTGGATTCTGTGTTCAGACAGTTTTGCCTTGGCTCAGAGGGTAGAGGCAGAGAGGGGATTTCTCACAGATTTCCCCCTTTCTCTCTCTCTGTGGTTCCCCTGTGATGCCATGTGGCAAGGTTGGGACCTCCTATGCTCTTAAGATTTTATTTCTCAACCTTTTTATTTTTATCATTGTTTGCTTAAGGAGACTTAAAGACATATTTTTTCCTTATAAATTAAAACTTTATTAGGACAATAATAAAATTTCCTCATGACAATCTAATGATATAGGTGTACTGTATATTTATCTACTGTTTGTATTTCTGTGTTTTCTGCATAACAGACGTTACACAGCTTTGTTCCCTGAGAAACAGTCCTAACCCTTTGGCGGTGATACTGTCCCCATTAAAATGTGACCTCTGGATTTTCTGTCTCTGAGATAGGGCTGACACTGAGTTTGCCATCAACAAGGTCTCTTTAGCTTTTTTATTGTCTACCTGTGATATTCTCCTGTGCACATCATCCCACTGCATTTTCTCAGTTTATTTCATTTCGTATCCTCTCAACATTAGGAAGCGCCAGGAATCTTTATCAAATGTTTGGGCCAGTGGTAGGATTGTAGTGCTAGAGGATGGGAGTGGTCCAAAAATAAAGTGTGTTCAACATTCCTGTGGAGTTAACCGCTGTACTAGCCAGAAAGCATTCTTCTGATCTCAGAGTGATTGTTGCCTGGTTCATAATCTAAATTCCCAGGGGTATAAACATGTTGCTCAGCACATGCCCTGTTTATGAAACATGCCCAATGGAATAAGGATTAATACCAGAGGGGGCTTATCTGGATACCCAGCACAGAAAAGCTGTCTGGGGGTGGTGTGGCAGTGAAGAAAGTGATATTTTTGTGGGGCAGCCCTAATGAAGAGTAAAGAGCAGATAGTCTCAAAACAATGATCCTTCTGGAGATCAAGTGCTGTGACTCTTTTAAACCTTCTCTCTGCACTTGCTCTATATAATTCTACTGTATTCAGATACAATATGGTCAGGACTGCATTTTTAGGAAGTTCAACGACCACTTTTTTTTAAATTCAGTGAGAGGAGGGGAGGCAAAGACAGACTCTTGCATGCACCCCGGCTGGGTCCCAGAAAGCCCACTGGGGGCGATGCTTTGCCCATCTAGGGCATCATTTTGTTGTTCAGCACCAGAGCTCTTCCTAGCACCTAAGGTGGAGGCCCATGGAGCCATCCTTAGTGCCTGAGGCCAACTCGCTCCAATGAAGCCATGGCTTCAGGAGAGAGAGAGAGAGAGAGAGGTGGGAAGGGGAGAGAAGAAGTGGGAAGAAGCAGATGAGCCTGTGTGCTCTGACCAGGAATCAAACCCGGGACATCCACATGCCAAGCCAACACTCTACCACTGAGCCAACTGACCCGGGCCTCAACCATTACTGTTAAAAATACACTTAACTAAAAATAAATAAATAAATAATAGAAATACACTTAACTAATAAACCTAACTTTCTCACTAAAAATAAAAAATATATACTTAATGACTTCCAATTATCTGTAAATTGAAAGGCATTCTTATTAAGCTAGAATTTTAGGACCTCTATAGATTGATTCTACTTACTTATTATGCTGCTTTTCTCTAACCTACCATACAAACACTATACTCATTATGACCCAAATAATATTAACATGTCTCTGCTAATATTATGCCCTCTACATACTTATAATAAGCTCTCGTCCCACTGCTACCTGTTTAAAACCTGCCCTCCCTATACCAAGGTCAGCCTCTGGAAAGTGACTTCTGATTCTTCCAAATAGATATTAATTGTTTTCTCCTTCAAATGTCATTTCATTCTTTTGTGTAAGCTCTGAAGAGGAAATTAAATTCCAATAAAAAGTAGAATAAGCTGTTTAGCTCCTAGACTAAACTGTAAGAACAAGGATTCAATTCTATCCATCTTTGAGTCTTATACAGTGCCTTGTGCTTACACTGAGGGCACAGGAATAGTATTGGATTTCTTGTATTGTTGCTTGCCAGCTAGATAGGAAAGAACTTTGTTGGAAACACCCACCTCATATCACTTCCTGAGCGTGGATAATGACAGGTAAGCTGCCTCTATAAAGACATAAACACTATAAAGATATAAATTCATTTAGATGAGAAATAAGGAAGAGATATGCTTTGTTGTCACTGTCAGTGTTTTTGTTTTGCTTTGTTTCCTTTACGTATGTCTTCTTTGAGGAAAAACGTTTTGATAGGACTAATGAATCATACAGACTAGAAGATTTTTCCTCTTGTACCTTACTTACTATTCCTTGTTAAACACAAAGCTAAAAATAGATCCTTTAATTGGAGCTGATAGGGATTGTTCTCATGGTTTACTGGCTCCAACAACCCAACGCAAGGAATCATTCATTTTATTTGCTTTTATTATTACTTTTCCATTCTCTCAGATCACTTTTTTTTTTCTGGGAGATCTCTGTGATGCCCAATCCCCTAAGATTATTTAAAGTTAAATAAGATAGCTAGATGCAAAAACCTAGCTTTTATTATTATGTGTGAAGATCTGTGTTGTTTGTTTGGGGTACTTCTTCATTGTTTTCAAAGACAAGTCATATCTAGAATCAAATGAGAAAATTAAAACCATCCAGAGACATTGTTCAGATGAAGATTATTTTGTGCTTGGGATTCAACAGCAAAGCAGCTGAAATTTGAAGTATATTGGTTTTTACTTTTTCCCCTTTTGGTAACCATGGGGATAATAGAGTATCTTACACACAAAGCTTGTGGGACGGAATAACCTTGGAAATTCTTCTACTAAAGAATAATTTAAACCTTGTTCTGACACCTGAATCATGGGGTGGCGTTTTCTGTCAACATTCTTCACTCTCCAGAACCAGAAAAGCGAGTATCTGTCTGGTTACTGGTGCCACCACGTTGCTGGGAAATAGCACTGTGACAGTGCAATTTTTCTAAAAATCATTTTGAAATACTGTAGTTGCATGTGCCCAGGAACATTCAAAAAATATTTTCATCACAGGCCTCGTTTGGACATATTATTGATATTCTGCACTATATATAATGACATTTGGAACAACTTAATTTTTTATTCTCAACTGAGAGAAGGAGAATCTTTTCCAAAAAAATGTTTTTAACATCTGAAAGTGTCTAGGTGTTTGTAGGATGAAAATAATATGTTTTTATTCATTTTAATTCAATTTTATCTTTAATATTCATATCTTAAAGTGGGTATATGTACAGTTATATATATTTTTATTCAAATTATTTGTACTGTCTTTTATTCTGTTAGAGTCATCATTTTAGATTACCCCCTTTTTCAAAAACAAAAATGTAAAGATATGTAAAACATTCTAGGAATTATTAAATTAGGTCTCTAATGGTTTTTATCTATTAAAAAGGAAGAGAAATAGCTGATAAAAATAGATAACTAGTTGATGTAACCAAACTAATTTTTATTTACTTATCTGAACATTTCATCAAAAATCATTTTTTGTGTATGTGTTTGTTGGGATTTTTTGCTGTCTATAGTTCTTTTAATAGTTGTTTGAATAATATGTCACTTTTCACTTTACACTTATTAAGATAACTTTCTACAAATCATTCCTCTACCAACCCCATCAAAAATGAACAAAATTAACATTAAAAAGTCTTTTTGTGTGTGTGAATTGATAAATTATATCTGTTATTTTTTTCACTGGCTCTTCTTCCTTTTTCTTCATACCTTGACCAGTTTTGTTTGCTATGACACTAATACATGTTCATCTAGGACACTGTGTTTGATGTCTAAACTCATAGGATACTTTTAACTCCACTTTTCCCACTGCTAAACAAAGGTTCTTTCTACACATGGCTATCTTGTGTTGCCCCTCAGAGTCACAGGAAATCTACTAGTTTTCTTTAACCTATCATGCTTATATTCCTTACTATCAATTTCTCTGTCTCTCTCGCGCACACACTCACACACATACGTGTGTGTGTGTGTGTGTACATACGTACATATATAAATATATTTCTAATATTGGTTTTAGTCTTTTATGTCCAGCCCCCTTTAGCCTAAATGTCTTTTTGGATTGTCTCTTTTGCCCACCATGTACCTGATACCGGAAGAGTGTGTGCATTTTCATTTATGGCTGAGGCTACCTGACTCTGGTACTCAGATCCTGGATCCCACATGGAACCAGGAGGGAAAGGCAGACATTTCCTGCTTTGATTCATTTTTTTAAAATTATCTTCCACTGTCACTGCCACACATAGTCCTCTATGAATCCAGTCTTCCTGTAAATATTGAATATTTAAAATTGTTCCCATCACCCAAATAAATTTTAAATTGGTCTGGCTTCTTCGTGTCACTCACACCAGATAACAATATCCATAATACATTTAAGCCCTCAATCGTCTTCATTTGTTTATTCATCCATTTTCCAGCAAGACTGTGATTTCCTTGAGTACAGAGGCAACAACTGATTCATCGTTGTGTGTTGCCCAATGCCTTGCTCTGTGTACAGCATGTCACGTACGTCCAATAATACACAAAGGCAAAGAGCTTCCTCTCCTTTTCCTGGTTCAATAAAAAGCCTACTTTTGTTATTACTTTGAAACCATTATGGGTTATTATAGGAATCTTTTAACTTATAAATCGGTTCTATTCCAAAAATCACTTCTGAGGTTGTATGAAACAAAAATCTATGAATTATTACTGGTCGCCAAGATGCTTGGTTGGACTGAGTTCCAGAAGTGCGGGAAAGGGACTGGGCTGAGTTGCCTTCTGGGAGTATGTGGCCATGGGACAGTGAAAGAAGAAAGAAGAAGCAGGGAAAGAAGAACAGTTTCTAGAAAACCAAAAAGTTTTCTAGATGTAGTGTGGCTTTGTCAAAATTCTAAAATACATAAAAGTCACTTGAGATAGTCTCTCACTTACTATTATTTGCAATGGTCTCCCAAACCATGTTTTGCTGTCCTTATTCACCCCTGCTCTTCACCCCTACAGGAACTTTGTCCTGGTCCTTACTGTAAAATCTCTGCAGGAGTGGGGAATGAAGAAGACTAAAAGAGGAAGCTGATTTTAACAAAAAATGACAGCAGTTCGGATGAAATTGCTATCCACTAAGGTTTGAATGACTAACAGCATTTTTAATTCTTCTTGTATTTGCATGTTGATTTCCTGCCCATGGCAAATTATATCAGGCTGCTTTTCACAGTTTCCTTTTCTAGATTGATCCTACACACTTTTCTCAAAGCTCTTCTTGTTTGTTTATTGCTGTGGTGGATGTGTGTCAGGTGAAGTGGGTGGCTGGTGGTCTGCCTGTGTGTTTTGGCAGAATCAGCAGGGTCTTTAGCTTGAGGGAGTACAAAACATTGAAGAGGGAAGAGAAAAATGTTTCTCAGTATGGGTCATTTGTGAATCAAGTGTTTATAACTGAAAAGTGTGTTACACATCTAAATATCCCTCACAATGTCTATGTTATGAATCCACGTTTTTATATAAAGGTGAATGTGAGTTTTTTTGGAAACAGTAAGGTCGGAATTCTGTAAGCCTGAAACTATGATCTATGACTGTGTTTAGAAGTCAGGAATGTGTAATATGTGGGAAATTGTTGTTGGAGCTCAGATCCCATTTTGGTCTGTGTTTCACAGTCTTTACAGCTTAAAAAAATAATTCACTGAAAATCTTTGGTGGGGAATGTAACCTTCAAACAAGTTTTCTTTATTCTTTTGTGATTCTAGAGATTTGATTATATCAATTAGAGAAAGATCACATTTCCTAAATGCCCCAAGGGAGTTTCATGTTTTATTCTTTAGTAATTCACCTAAAGTTATGAGTGTGAGCAGGCCTCAGACATCAGAGAACATCACCCGCTTCCTTGGAAGATTTTATAACAAAAGAATATTCTTTGGGTCAATAATATGTGCTGTAAAAAGAATATAAGAACTGCAATGACATGGTCCCTCTTTATTCTCCTTCATAAATAATACAAATCTCTATGTGTAGAGAAATTTATAAAACATCTTTTGTTACATAACATAACATATACCTTGTGTATATGCTTTAAACACACAAATTTGTATGTAGGATGAAAACAATGTATAGCTGAACAAATATATATACCTAAATATGTATTTGTCATATTTATATGTGATATATATAATTCTATGTAGAAAAACTAAAATGTAGTTATTTCTGAAGCACAATGATTATGTTAACATTGGAAGTTTGAATATAAATTAATTTACAGTCTTGTAACCAATGCTAACCCCAGCTCCTGTTCTAACAAAAGAACATGCTGGGAAGGGCATGTCCCGAGCAGCTGTGTGACTGAGCACATTCCCATCTCCCTCCTGCCCTCAGCCATGTACCTTCAAATCCATTTTAGTGCAGGATTAAAGTCGGGCTGGTGTATTAATGTATCCTGTTGACAGATTCCTCAGGGCTCAGCTGGCTTCCCTGTGGACTAAAGCGGCAAACTCCGCTATAACTATGTCCCTTACTGTTATTTTTAATCACATTTTTTTTCATCAACAAATATTTAGCAAAAGTATACTAGATACAGATTCCATCATGAGGAAGACATTCTTTTTTGCCTTTAGGAAGCTCATTGTTTAGAGAGTTATTGCCTTTTATTATACCATGTGTATATAATGATATATTATAGTTATGTGTTCATGTGTATAGATCTAGAGGTTTTCTGTAAAGTGCATTTATGTGCAGATATTTTGATATTTAAGACAGTTACATTATATAGTTAATTGCAATGAATTCTAATGGCACACTTAAGAACCAAATAAAAGAAAAAAGTCACTTTAATGAGAAGATAAAGTACATTTTACAAACAAGAAATAGAGTGTTTAGCCTGTGAAAAAAACAACAACAATAATGTGTACCTTTCTGACAGTGATTGGTGAGCTTCTAAATATCTCTAGCCAAAGTTATTGGCGTTAAATAGCAAAACAATATATCTTCATAAGTCCTTGTGTAACTTTGACTTTATAACTAACTGCGTTATTTATCAAATGTGATTTCCCTTTACTAAGAAAAAAAGACCTTTAAAAATCTCATCCAGTTTCTTGGTGCCCAAGTACTGTGTACAGACTAACATTCTAATGACAAAGGTGAGAATAAATCAGGCACAAATAGATTACATTTACTTCCAAATGCCTAGACTTTGTAAGAGGTTATAAGGGGAATTCCTTGATTTGGAGTATGAAACATATCTGAAAAAGACACAAAAGAGGTAAGTAACCAGGAAATTTAATATGCAGAATCTGCATGAAGTTGAATTGTTTTCCTATTCAAAAATGTCTAGGACTATTCTGGAAATACACAGGCAGGTCCTGGAATGACTGGTCTGAGCTAAAGATTCAATTGTGCATGAAATTTGTGGAGCCACCCAGAAGGTAGTCAGTTACACAATCCTACAAATATCACCCTATATAATAGGACATTTTCTATATGTGACTTGGAAACACTCTTTCTTACTAGGGACTAGGGAAGTATATGTTGAATGTGTGTGTGTGCATGTGTGCGTGCACACGCGCATGCATGTGTGCCCATCTAAAACATCTAGCTAGCAACAAGCATTTGGAAATAAGGTAGTATTTATATCTCAATAACGCATTCTCCTACCACTTTGTATGATACATTTGTATGAATTTTATGTATTCATTTTTTTTCTTTTTTACCTAGTTAACACATACAATACCTTCCTGAGAGGAAGATGTGCACGCTTGCACCTTTGAAATGGGATAATGACATCGACTAGGACATGCCTCCCTCCCACGTGGGGTCAGTGACATTGTTTGTGGGTTTTCTCTCATTTCTGCTCTACTCTCTTCACCTAAAGCCCATAGAGGAGTGATTCCAGGGCTTCTGAAAGAGCAGTGAGTCAGCTTTTCACCAGCTGGCTACTGGCAAGTTCCTCACAGCAGGGATATATGTGCTCTGCAAATCCTCATGAAACCTCTACACATCCCCTTGTTATCTTTTGTTTCCTCCAAGGCAGGAGAAGGGTACCGAGAGAAGTTCTGGGATGACTGGGAAAGAGAACTATTTGAAAAACAGACCAAAGTAAGAGTGATAGCATTTTTATTTTTTTTTAACTTTATTTTTTTTTCTTAATTTTTCTGAAGCTGGAAACGGGGAGAGACAGTCAGACAGACTCCCGCATGCGCCCGACCGGGATCCACCCGGCACGCCCACCAGGGGCGACGCTCTGCCCACCAGGGGGCGATGCTCTGCCCCTCTGGGGCGTCGCGCTCTGCCGCGACCAGAGCCACTCCAGCGCCTGGGGCAGAGGCCAAGGAGCCATCCCCAGCGCCCGGGCCATCTTTGCTCCAATGGAGCCTTGGCTGCGGGAGGGGAAGAGAGAGACAGAGAGGAAGGAGGGGGTGGGGGTGGAGAAGCAAATGGGCGCTTCCCTATGTGCCCTGGCCGGGAATCGAACCCGGGTCCCCCGCACGCCAGGCCGACGCTCTACCGCTGAGCCAACCGGCCAGGGCGAGTGATAGCATTTTAATGGGTGGTCCTCAAGCCTGAGGAACAGATAACTGAGGTGGCTCAACACATGTGGCCTCCTGGCTTATTTCCCATAGTGTCCAAGTGTCTTACACTTCAGCATTGTACCCAGGGCTGTCGCTAAACCTCAGAGAACTGGCCCTGGCTGGTTGGCTCAGTGGTAGAGCGTCAGCCTGGCGTGCAGAAGTCCCAGGTTCGAATCCCGGCCAGGGCACACAGGAGAAGCACCCATCTGCTTCTCCACCCCTCCCCCTCTCCTTCCCCTCTGTCTCTCTCTTCCCCTCCCGCAGCCAAGGCTCCATTGGAGCAAAGATGGCCCGGGCGCTGGGGATGGCTCCTTGGCCTCTGCCCCAGGCACTAGAGTGGCTCTGGTCGCAACATGGCGACGCCCAGGATGGGCAGAGCATCGCCCCCTGGTGGGCAGAGCGTCGCCCCCTGGTGGGCGTGCCGGGTGGATCCCGGTCGGGCGCATGCGGGAGTCTGACTGTCTCTCCCCGTTTCTAGCTTCAGAAAAATACAAAAATAAATAAATAAATAAATAAACCTCAGAGAACTGCTTTTGTGGTCTTATGATTAAACCTGAGCCTAAAGCAGAGTGAAACTTGGAATCTTCCAAGTCATTTGTCTCTGATCCCTTCCTATGCTGGTTCCCCTATGGGCTTCCCTGGAGCCCATGATTTGCAAGGAGTGGCTTGTTGACCATGAGAAAGAGGATGGGCTGTCTCATACAGTACAGTAGAAGCCTCTATATGCAAATTTTTCATTTGTGTAAATATAGCAGGTTCTTCTTCTTTTTTTTTTTTTTTTTTTTTTTTTTTTAGTGAGAGAGAGACAGGAAGGGAGAAAGATGAGAAGGATCAACTCATAGTTACAGCACCTTAGTTGTTCATTGATTGCTTTCTCATATGTGCCTTGACGGAGATGGTAGAGGGAAAGGCTCTAGCCCAGCCAGTGACTCCTTGCTCAAGCCAGCAACCTTTGGGCTCATGCCAGTGATCATGGGGTCATGTTTATGATCCCACCCTCAAAGTGGCAGCCTCATGCTCAGTCTGGTGAGCCGTGCTCAAGGTGGCAACCTCAGGGTTTTGAACCTGGATCCTCACTGTCCCAGACCAACGCTCTATTCACTGTGCCACAGTCTGGTCAGGCCCAGCAGGTTCTTGAATTGTCGTTTAGTTCAGTGTTGTTTTATTACAGTGTTAGTGAGAAGCCATAGAAACTTAACTCTTGTTTATACCAATTAGCTTATGATAGATCGGTTTTGTTAAAAGTTATTGCACTAAAAATCACAGAATATATCAAGAATTTTAACTGAGGACTAACTGTAGTATTTATCTTTTATTAGTAAGTACAATTTGACTTTCTTAAATAATAATAATGATAACCATTACATTTTTGACAATACCAGGCATTAATCACTTTCTATTGTTCATGTCATGATTATAAATTCATTCCCTAGACCACTGTCAGATTTTTTATCTTACAATTTTGAATTTATAGAACATGTGTCATTTTTTTTTTCTTATTGAGAGGCAGGGAGGCAGAAACAGACTCCTGCATGCACCAGACCTGGATCCACCTGGAAAGCCCCCTCCCAGGAGATGCTCTGCTCATCTGGAGCTGCTGCTCTGTTGCTTGGCAACTGAACTATTTTAGCACCTGAGGCAAGGCCATCGTCAGCACCTGGGGTCAACTTGCTTGAACTATTAAATCCATGGCTGCAGGAGGATAAAGTGGGTGTGGAGAAGTAGATGGTCACTTCGCATGTGTGCCCTGACCAGGAATCAAACCCAGGACATCCACATGCTAGGCAGACACTCTACCACTGAGCCACTGGCCAGGGCTGTGTCATTCTTTTATCAACCAGAAAATACAGTGAGAAATTGATTCTTGTTTTGGCTTCATAAACAAGCTAGCACCACAGCCTTTGAAGTGTAGGCAAAAGGAAAGCAAAATTTTGCTCCCACCAACAGATGTAGATCTTTCTTCATGGCACTTCCACCATGTAACTGGCAGCATATGCAGATCCCGACAGAGAAACCTGTAGTTAAATCCCAGAGCTTCATAACCACCATATGAATGACAGGATCACCACTGTAAGCAAGTGAGAGTGGGACTACCCTTCCAAACCTGTGGGAACGTATATGGCCAGAGTGTCCTTGAGTTTCAGCATCACCTTGAGTACTGCATCCTAAAGTAGTTTTCTCCCAGTTTTTCTTGGTGGTCAACCCCAGATATACCTGCAAAGGGACAGATTTTGTCCTTGTAATGACTTGGTCTCTCAGTCTCAAAAAAAGGGTAAAGCTGGAAGGACCACATAATTCCCTGCTATGAGGCGCTAGACACATCTTGCAGTTTGCAACTTCTCTACCCCATTCTCTGTCAATGGCTGTCAAAGTGTTTTTTACCATGACTCATAGAAATCTCAGCCCAGCATAAATATACACACATATACTGACACACACTATATATAATAGAAACAATAACTTCATAAAACATCACTTACCTTTATAAGCTAATTTACTCTGAGATTTTTTTCTTCATCTTTTTCTTTTAATTCTTGTCATGACCCAGAGAATTGATATCATGACTTGCAAATAGTCACAACTTATGATTTTAAATGAAGTGCTCTGTATGATGTGGTTTATTTGCACATTAGAAAAATTTTACTAATACCATTATGATAACTATGATTTTATTTAGCATCTACTATATGTCAGGGACTGGACTAGCTGCTTTATATATGTTTCTTCTAATCCTTATAATACCTTTGCAAGATGTTATGCACATTTTACAAAAGAAATATATTAAGTTTAAATAAAAATATTTTACTTAAAATATTTAGATGTAATATAGTTTAACTTTTTGAAATATTCCTGTTTACAGACACTGAGTGGGGTGATATATGTGTGTACAGATGCATTGAATATATGTATATATATTCGCATTGAATATATGTATATATATTCTATAAAATAATGAATGAACTCCAACGGAGATAGATTATATTGGCAGGGTAAGACCTCTGGAGAAAAATAATCCAATGAACTTTGTATAATAATTCATAAAATCATTTTAAGGCTTGGGGTAGAGCCGCTGGAAAAGGGAAGTTCATCCTGTGCCAATCAGTAAACTTTTTGGAGTCTAAACTTTTTCTCTTTCTGAAAAGAAAATTTGGCATATTTGATTTTGTCTCTCTTTTAAAATTTTATAAACTATTTTTATAACCTATGTAGAGCAGCGAGTGTGCTTCCTAAACTTGTCTCAGCATATTGCCAAGAAACAAAGGAAAAGTGAAAAAATGCACTTAGGAGTCCATGTTGCTTGATCAACTGGCATCTAAACACCAGTTAAGCTGAACGTCTTCAACAGGAAATGACTCAAAGACAGCCCTATTCTCTGTTTTTGTTATGGTTCTGTTTTGTTTTTTAATCTACCCAATACCATTGATGCTAAAGAGGGAGTCACAGTGATATTTAAAGATATTTTGTGTCTTTGGCCAATTTAATACTCCCAGTCCCAAGATCAAAGAAAAAAAGCTACTCCCTTCTCTGATATTACTGGTTGTGAGGCTGGCTCTTGATTTAGCGCTTCTGTGCTGGGTTGGATGTTATATAATGTGTTGCTTTTCCCCAGCCCCGGTGTTTGGCATCTATCTATATTATAGGATTATTATACATTGTAATTGACATTTTAAAAAAAGCAAGCAATTTGTCTTTATTCTCTTTATGTCCTGAACAAGCCTTCCTAATAGCCAGTAGAGTACAATCTGCTATTCATTTCCAACCAAATGCTAACTACCTATCCCCCTCCTCCTGGTTCATGAATTATTCTTTCCCCCTAATCAGAGCTTCTCAATGACAGTCAAACTCTACATGTTCAATGACAATTATAATATCCAAGGAAAATTAGAAGCCCCCCCCACCTCAACATAATCTACAACTCAAAAACTAAAATATGAAAACAGCAGATATTTTTTTATCATTTTTCTCTGCCTTTTTTGGGCGGAGAGGGTGGGGGAGGAAATCAGTTATGATTAAATTGGAAAGAAGTTATACATACAGGCTTTTAGGGAACTTTCAACCCTTCATGTGACTTTCCAGGAATAGAAAACAATAAAGGCTAAATCAAACTTAAACATCTGTGGGATATGAGCTATAATGGGCCAAGGGATCAAATGAAACAGAGGAGCAACAAAAGAGAAGCTCTGCCCAAGTGAAATAAAATTCTCCAGAATAGAAAGGTAAAAGACCACTCAGAAAAACGATGCAAGCATGGATGCAGGTAAATTCTTGGATGAAATAATTTTAATTAAGACATCAACCCATATAAGAATTTAGGAGGAGTTCATCCAATAATAATTACAGAGATTTAATAAATAGACTTCTAGTATGTCATCAGTAATATTTTTCTAAAATCTAATTGTTATCTAGAATTCCTGCAGTAGTAATAGCATGGTCCTGTGTAGAAACATACATGTACTTATTCATCTCTTTAATTTTATAATTGTCCCTTAAAAACTACTTAGAATGGTAACAGAAAAAATGTTCAAGTATCTTAGACATATATTTTTAATTTTAGCATCTTTGATTGTTTTTTGTACTATTTTGATAGATGAGTGAACTCTAAAATATTTTTTACTTGTTTATTATACAGGCTTCCTTACATTACAAAGAAATATTTTTAATCTGCCCTGGTCAGATAGTGTGGTTGGTTAGAAAATCATCTCAAAGTGCAAAGGTTGCCAGTTCGGTCCTTGGTCAGGCACATACAGGAACAGTTGATGTTTTCATCTTCCTTTCTCTCTTCCTTCCAATCTCTAAAATTAATAAAATAAACATTTAAAAATATTTTTAATCTTCTTGTCTGGTGAATCACATTCCACTGATGGGTTACTAAGCCAGGTGTCAATCACCTTGTCCTCTTTTCCTTGACATATGAGAATTTCCTTCTTCTTCAGGACCTTATAAGGGCAAAACTTTTCTCCCTCCTTTAGTGACAGTCATCATATAGCAAGAAAATCAGAAGTATGTAAACCACTAAAAAGAAGTTTGACAAAATTTTCAGAGGATATTGAATTCCCATAAGGCACCTATTCTTAGCAATTTGTGAGAGAATAAGATGAACAGTAGCCCCTATCTCCCAGGGACAGAAGCTATCCAAAGTAGTTTAGAAATGTTACCCAAAAGGATGTAGACCAGGACTGTTAGGGTTTAATACTTATCTGGGATAGACTCCAGTCATTCACTCAAAAGACCACCCACTGAAAGTAAAATTTGCCTCTTTTCTTGCTGGCAATATTAAAATGGTCATATCCCTTCCCCCCAAGCCACCACCACCACCACCAATTATCAGAGAACTGGGTCATTATCCACCAGAGCTCACCTAGGCTCTACAGACCTCAGGGCTGTTTTTTAACTTAGTGAAAGAAATGTTGTTTTTATTACCTATATTTTTTTCTTAGGTTTGTAATGCTAACTCTAGTCATGTGTACATTTTGTCACTTCTCCCAAGAAATCCCCCGTGAATATTTTAAGACTGTTTCATGTAATATGACCTCATGCAAAATAAACCAAAGCAGATTTTCTGAACATGCTACACGTGACAACAAATGCCAAGGTATGGCTTACATCCAACATGGGTCCCACTTCAAACATTTGGCTGAAGGAGAAAAATTATAATTTTTCAGAAGTTGGAAATATTTTTTACATGAGGCAAAGAGCTGTTACCAAAATCACAAAATATTGTTTTATTTTCAACCTAACTGGATTTTCAGGACATTTTTTAGAGGAAGTCACAGTCTGTATTTTAGTCACAGGAAATAAGACAGTCAAAAGCAACATTCCTTACTGACATTACTCACGTGAGGTCTCGTGGTGAGCAATTAACAGAAGTCACAGTGTAAACAAAAAACAAGTCCATGATCCTCAAAACCATAAATTCTAATTATTTTGCACAAGTAGAACATTGCAAAATGCTGATATGTTAGTGGGACAATGACATTCAGATTAAAAATATTCTTTCCATATGAAATGTGTGTAAAAATGTAAATTTTCTAGTTTCATTTTCTCCTGATTTTGGGAGATTTATGGGGTGCTAAAAATCTTTAGACATTGGATTTCCAGGTGTGAGGTAGAAATCCTGAGTCTTTCTTGGTCCCCTTTGGGCCACTGATTCACTGCTTTAGGCTTCAGTTTTCTCATCTCTAGTTGAATGCTATGAAAAAGACAATATCTAAGAGTGTTTTCTTTCTAAATTTGGAGAGTGTATAGTTCTCTCAAAACTGCCTCATGAATTCTGTAAGTGTGTGACAAACTTTATCTCACTAAAAATAGATTTAATTCCTCTCTGTGTTGTTTGCCTGAGTGCATTAACCTCTGTGCCATGATTCCTAACATCTCCACAGTGCAGGTTCCACACTGCAGGTGTTGAGTTCAGTGACGCCATCCAGGGAAACATCTTGTGTCTACATCAAGCAGCATCAGGGATTAATGATAGTTTCATGTGTCCTTCAGGTTTTGTCTAAAGATTTCTTAGAAATGGAGCTGGTGATAGATGTTCCAATTATAGAGCATAAAATAATTTTTACAAGTTAGGTATCTGCTCTAATTTATATCCCTGAATGGCTGAGCAGTGAGTAATCTGAAAGCAAATGTTATTGCAATTCCTAAATTCATTTGTACCACAGCTCCAAGATGTAAATGAATGATAATAATGCCTTATAAATTGGTGTTAGGAATTATATCCCTAAAGGTCTCCTCAGCATTTTAAAACACACTGTCTTAAGTAAAGCTTTTTAGTTTAAGCTTGTGTTCAAAAGAGAGAAGCTTTGCTTTGTTCCTTTTAAATCTTGCAGTCATTTTAAAAGAGGTGCTTATATAAGCAAAGGAAGAAAGAGCAGAAGGAAAGAAACCCTGCTACCTTAAAGAAAGATCAGGGCAGTGAAGTTGAATAAAGAAAACACAAATTTGTCATTGTTTGAGGCGAAGCCTTACACATTTATTCCAGATCATTATCATCCTTTATATTTACTCTACTCATGTGAATATTTTTTTCTAGTCATTTTATTTATGTTTATACAGACTAGCTAAGTAAGAAATGAAGCTTCCAGTTAAATATAGTGGTCTGAATATCCAACCTTATTTTAACTCTCTGCCAAAGCCCCACTAAAAAGACAATAAAATTTTTAAATGACATAAATGGTGTTGGGTTGAAGCCAGTTTTTACCTGATGTCAAGACACAATTGTTAAATATTCAGGACACTTGTGCAAGCCATTGGTAAACTATTGGTAGCCTGAAAACAGTCATCGGGGGAGTTTACCCCACGGAAATTAGCAAATGTTATAAATCAGAACTTTTTCTTTCTTTTCTTTCTTCCTCAAAGAGCCATCAATCAGCACACCACTGAACTAACCCCTAAGGAAAAAGACCCTCAGAGAGAAGACACCACGTGGGGGTTCTCAGAATAAATCAGAACTCAGAAGCAGGTATGTAAGTGGTATGTAAGTGGTACTTGTGGTAGGCTGAAGAAAAAAAAAGAGACCCTTCAGTGGGGGGAAGTCTAATCCCTCCAAAAAAGTTATTTAATGCAGAAAATCCTGGAAAATTATGGATTTGAGACATCAGTTGCCTGTGAAAGCCAAAAGGCAAAGTGGAACTGAAAATAGGAAGAAAAGTCATTAGAAGAGATTAGATGCTTTGATCCCATCAATTGCCACATCCAGATGAGCAACCCTCCCCCTTCCCCAAACTGAAGGTTAAATAATCAAGGCTGCAAACTGTGGTGCACCAGGGATAATGAGAAATAATGAGAGTGAGGCTGATATGCTGCTGTATTGAAACCAGGGAAATCAAGAAAGGCTTAGCGTACTGCATAGAGACCAACTGCAAGCTCCCTTGTCTCACTCTGCGTCTAGCTCGCAGTGACCAGGCAACTGACCTGAAAGGTAGGAGAGTCTTAGTGATGCTAACGGTTGGGGATCTGGCGAAAATGGCTTCGTCCCCACCAGCTTATGCTGTGGTAAAGTCAACAGCTACCTTCGTCCATGTGAGTGTCAGCATTTGACTCTTACTTTACTTGTAAAATGTCATTGGACAACTAACAATGAACAGATAGTACAGGAAAGACTATGTAAAGGAAATGACCCAAAACAAATAGATTTTAAAAAGAACCTGAAGGAACTAGAGACCATGTAGAAAAATATTTAAAAAACTAATGAATATTCTCAAAACTATAGGAGAAGGTATGCATTCATGTTACACAAACAGCAGACTGTGAAAAGGACCATCAGAGAAAAAGGACAAAATCTTTGTAATTAAAAATATGTTAACAGGACTCAAAAAGTTACTGGGAAACTTGAAAAATAAAGTTAAGAACAAGATAAAAAAAGGAAAATTAGAGAGAAAAATTATGAAAGTATAGTATGAAGTCTAATTTCTGAATAACATAAGCTCTAAAAGGAGATAATGAGACAAAATAGAATGGGAAAATTGTCAAACAAATAATACATAAATATTTTTTAGAATGAAAATAAATGAATTTTCATATTGATAGGTTCTCAGCCAAAAGGAGTTTTAAAATGCTCAGATAAAGGTACATGGGTATAAAATGTCAACATACTAGGAATAGAAGATTCTAAAAGCAGCTGACATACAATGGGAGAATTTACTCAAAAAATTAATAATCAGAAACCAGTATTAGAAGTAGAAAATAAACCACTTTCTTTGAGAAGCTGAGGAAAATGATTTCCAGTTTATAGGTCTATTCCAAGCAAGTTTAACAAATAAGTATGAGGATAGAAAAAAACATATTGTTAATTGCAGATAGAAAATAATTTTTTTTTTTTTTTTTTTTTTTTTTACATTTTTCTTAAGCTGGAAATGGGGAGAGACAGTCAGACAGACTCCCGCATGCGCCCGACCGGGATCCACCCGGCACACCCACCAAGGGCGATGTTCTGCCCACCAGGGGGCGATGCTCTACCCCTCCGGGGGCGTCGCTCTGCCGCGACCAGAGCCACTCTAGCGCCTGGAGCAGAGGCCAAGGAGCCAACCCCAGCGCCCGGGCCATCTTTGCTCCAATGGAGCCTTGGCTGCGGGAGGGGAAGAGAGAGACAGAGAGGAAGGAGGGGGCGGGTGGAGAAGCAGATGGGCGCTTCTCCTATGTGCCCTGGCCGGGAATAGAACCCGGGTCCCCTGCACGCCAGGCCGACGCTCTACCACTGAGCCAACCGGCCAGGGCGAAAATAAATATTTTTAATTGCATGGCTTTGAAAAGATACAGACT
Source organism: Saccopteryx bilineata (assembly GCF_036850765.1). Taxonomy (NCBI): domain Eukaryota; kingdom Metazoa; phylum Chordata; class Mammalia; order Chiroptera; family Emballonuridae; genus Saccopteryx; species Saccopteryx bilineata. The sequence continues at coordinate 87,471,158 of NC_089494.1, read as the reverse complement.
ACAGACCATGTCTTCAGAAGCTATTGAAGAATGTTTCGGCAACACGAGGGAAAAGCCAGGGAAGAGGAACCTAGAGACGTCAGGAAATACGGGTTCAGAAAATGCCCAGGATATTGATGGAGAGAAGTCCCAGGACAACAGCTGCCTGTGGCTGACAGAGAAACCAGTCCAGATTGGAGAAAGAAGTCGGATTGTTCCAGCTGGAATAATGGACATGTTCTAATGCCTAATACATTTTAGGGAGAGAGAGTTTCAGGCTGAATTAGCAATTGATACATAAAAGATTAAGCAAAGGAAAGTATTGAAGTAATGCTTAATTTCAGAGAAAAAAATGTGATACAAAAAGAAATGTAGTGATAGTTAACAAAATTGTTCATTAGTAACTAATATTGTCATTGCAGTAACAAGTTTGCCTTAACCAAAAAGAGTGGTAAGGGTAAGGTAAGTGCATCTGCTTTTATGTTGACGTTAACAACAGCATAGACTGAGAAAGCTAAATATTTTACTTTCACAGCAGCAAGTAAAGGATGACATCTACAACTGACTGGCTCCTTATATCACATATACATATTATTCTAATCAATATACTAAATGCATATAAAGAAAACAAAATAAAAGTGATTATCTGAAAAATTTAAGTCAAATCCCATCACTCTTCCACCATAACTTTTATCACTATTATTCGAATAGACATTTTGTAAAACTAAAAAATCACGATTTTGCTTTTATTCCAGTCTAAAATAGATGACTGGAGGTTACTTACAATGTGGTCAGGCCAGTTCTTAACTTACTGTAATCTTTTGAGTAAGCAAAATCAGTATTTTCAGACCCTCTGTGCTGATGGAAAATTTCTATGAAACTGATTTATTATACATGATTATATCCATTTCTCCCTGCTGCATAGTTTGCTAGTACTGTGTAACAAATTACTACAAGTTTTTCAACTTGAAATACCACTTTTTTATTATCTCATAATTTCCATGGGTTGGGAGTCCTGGCATGGCTACCTACATGGGTCCTCTGTTCCCAAGGTTACAATCATTGCGTTGCCAAGGCCACAATTTTATCTGTAGCTCAAGGTCCTCTGTCTGGCTCCTGTGACTGTTGTCAGAATCCACTTTCTTGCAGCTGTAGAACTCACGACAGCTTGCTTCTTCAAAGCCAATGGGCAAGAATGTCTTTGACCTCCAGACTGTCTTTGAAGGGACTCACCTGAATAAGTCAAACATATTTTGTTTAAATCAAAATCAACTGATTTGGGGCCTTAATTACATTGACATAATTCCTACACCTTGCCACATAAGGTAAATGAATCAGAGGAGTTACATGCTCTCGTATTTGTGGGTTAGGTGAGCTTTTTTTTTTTTCTTTGCTAAAGCCAGATGAGGCTGTGTGCAAGTTGGTGACCTCAGGGTCTTGACCCTGGGTCCTTCTGCATCCCAGTCCGATGCTCTATCCACTGCGCCACCGCCTGGTCAGGCGGGGATGGGAATCTTGAGCACCATCTTAAACTTCTGCCTACCGAATCTGTTTTAGATGCTTATCTACTGCTACATTTGCTCAAAGTCAGCTTTAGAAATTTGGAACCCCCAGCAAAATATTATAGGAGGAGTCACTTTTCTTTTATTTGCACTCATTTCCCTTCTATCATATTGTCTAATGGCACCTTTATTCCCAATTGGAATATATATTCCAAAAATCTTTGAAAAGCTGACATTTAGAGAAAAAACTTCCAGAAATTCAAACACCCGAGGCCAGCTGTTTAGGTTGGCTTCTTCAAGGTCTGCTAAATCAAATTAATTCTTTTCTAAAATGTATTACATATGCCTACCACCCTCCTCCCCAGTGAAATAGTTATTCCTGAAAGGGAAAAGGAATTCATGCCTGGATTTTATCTGAACAAGTTTTCCAAAGGAGAACCTCATAGAATAAAGCATGCATGGTGTTCTTTTCATTTCCGTAAGGACAAGCAGTTCATCTGAATTAGGTAAAAAGAAAAAGACCTCCATGATTGTTGAAATCCATCATTTTGGTATGAATATCAGAGCAAGTCCTTAAGTTCCCCTCCCTGAGGCACAGTCCCTGCCTGTATTACTTCTTACCTGAGCACTAGAAAAGTCCATTTTTTTTAGACTTTTAGCACAATAATCTGGGAGGATTGTGATCCTTTTATTAATGTGCCTTAAAAATAGTAGATACAAATACAAGAATAAAATGTTGGTGAGTTTACAGGTCTTGAACAGTACTTTGAACTAGCATACATGTTTACATACAGACTGTTTATTTTAAAAAAATGAGTGAGATTGTTCCTAAAAAATAGTTTTAGGAACATATGAACAATATTTTTATTAAATTGAATCAATTAAAAATATACAAATTTTAATACTTTAGGAAACTTTTTTCATTTGAAGTTAATTCTGTTTGGAAGGCAAACACTTGCTTTTTATTTTGTTTTGGACATTTGTAGAATGAAATGTTTAAAATAGGGTGTATTCATATAAATATTTGAACCATCTATGTAGTGTTTTATTAAAAGGGACAATTCAGCTTGGAAAGAATGATTTTTCAGCTCTACTGAGTGGAAATTTACCATCCTTTTGAAATGGCATCACTTTTCCAAATGGCAAGAAAAAAAAAAGATATATGATTTCAGTAACTTAATATGTTCTATGAAAGTTTCACGAGAAAAGGTAAGTGAATGTTAGAAAGAATTGTCTTGGTAAGTTCTGAAGTGTATTGCCAAGCACTTATTTTGAATTTTCTTTTGTTTCACTTCTTATTTTTATAAAAAAACTTCTGGAAGAGTGCTGTCAAAATAAACTGCAGAGTTCTCATAACTTTGTTACAGTTTAAATATGTTAATAATCATTATAATTGTCCCTTAAACCAATTTCTTGCTGTCTATTCCTATCTTTCACTAAATGACTTTTTTGAGCACCCATCTGCTTCTTTACCCCTCCTCCTCTCCTTCCTCTCTGTCTCTCTCTTCCCCTCCCGCAGCAAAGTTGGCCCAGGTGCTGAGGATGGCTCTGTGGCCTCTGCCTCAGGCGCTAGAATGGCTCTGATTGCGGCAGAGCGAGGCCCCAGATGGGCAGAGCATCGCCCCCTGGTGGGCATGCCGGGTGGATCCCGGTCGGGTGCATGCGGAAGTCTGTCTGACTGCCTCCCCGTTTCCAGCTTTGGAAAAATGCAAAAAAAAAAAAAAAAGTAAAAAAAAAAATTATTATTTTTTTCTAAATATGTTTCAGTTCTTTTAATTCTAGATTATTTAATTTCAATATTCTAGATATTTCCATTTCTTTCTTTTATATTGGTCAGCTCATTTCAGCAATAAGATTTTCTTTTTTTGCTATTTTCCTTCCTCTTTAAAAACCTTTGAGTAATTTTGACATTCAACAGGTACCACAATTACAAATTTGATCAATAAATGCTATGGTATAAGGGCAGGTATGTTTAATATGAAATAAAATCTCCAAAGTAAGATCATTTTGAAATTTATTTTTTTTACTGTGGTTATCAAAGCCACTATAATGTCATTTTCTATAGACATATTTTTTATGTTTAAGCAAAATTCTTTTCTTTTAGTTTATTATAAAATTAATCATACTATGATAAAAATGTTAAGAGAACATTTAGCCAGTTAATATATGGAATAAGGAAGAAATAAATGCATAGCAATTAATAAATAACAAGTTCAGGCCTGACCTGTGGTGGCACAGTGGATAAAACGTCGACCTGGAAATGCTGAGGTTGCTGGTTCGAAACCCTGGGCTTCCCTGGTCAAGGCACATATGGGAGTTGATGCTTCCAGCTCCACCCCCTTCTCTCTCTCTGTCTCTCATCTCTCTCTCTCTCTCTCTCCCTCTCCTCTCTAAAATGAATAAATAAATAAAAATTAAAAAAAATAAATAAGTTCAAAATAGTGATTCTTGACAGGAAGTAAGTTGATGCCATTGAGGAAGAGTGTACACAGGACTTCAATGAATTTGATACAATTTCTTCAATGGGTGTTTTTCATGGTATTGCATTTTGTATATATTCTAATATTGCATAACAAACTTCTTGTAAACACACATGCAAAAAAAAAAAATCAGCAAAATATATGATCGTAAGTAGCTCTTATTTTGTTGTATTCCTGTGGGTCTCAGGAAAGAAAGCCAGGATTAATACTTATGGGCTGTGTGGCTTCATGTCTCCATTTGAGCATTGGGGTGGTGTTGTATAAAGATATAGTCTGCTAAAGCCCAAGAAGCCAGGGCTCCACGGGAGGGCGCAGCTTCCAACCCCGGAGAAGGACTGTTCTCAGTCAGGAAAATGGAAAGATAGAAGTAGAGTTTAGCAAGGTGTCATGGAGGAGTCTATGCCTCTCTCTCACACCCTTTATTTTCTTGGGCTCAGATTTCAAGAAGGATAAATAGCTTAGATGGTGAGTGCTAACATGTCATCATCTTTGGTAAACTGATCCAGGAGCAGTGAAGGAGGACGTTTCCTGGACCCATTCCTTTTCTGAATCATGTAGCAGGAATAATCTGTATAAATGTGTAAGATGCATTACTCAGCTTTACTTTGAAGTTTGGGTTTATTTTCTTTTGTTACCGTAGAGCCTATAGTAAAGTATTGTTTCTTCTCTTAGACCTCACATTCCTCAGAGCCTAAAGGTGGGGTCAGAGCCAACCTTCTTAGTGTCTCTGGATCTCTTGAGGATAACACAAATACACCTTATTAGTAGCATTCTTTGAGACTCGTGGATAGAGAGACTTCAGAGCTTTCACTGCTCAACAGCACTATTTAAGAAATCAAAGAGGAGTAATCACTATTTATAAGGTGAACAATCATGTCTGTAAAATGAACATTTGCATGTAACTATTTTTAAAATCCTTTACAATTATATTGGTGGTGTCAACTCCAATTTCTATAGGTAAGTTGCCAGAACTTGTCAGCCGGAGTTTCCTACTGTAGTGGGTAACTGTCTAGTTGATTAGGTTCATATGAAAGTTTAACCAGTCTACTCATGCCAGGAATCTGCTTTTGCTGTAAATAATTTGATCAGAAAATCTATATTTGTCTATAATCTTTGCCATTTCATTTTAAGTGGGTACTGAAGTAATAACAATAGTACAGCAATTTTTTTCCATTTAAAAGCTGGAATCTCAGAAGCAACAAAGAAAATGATGGGGGGCCCACAATCTAGCAAACCATCTGATCATTTCTTATCCTTGCAGTATTCTCTGACCAAATTATTCTCTGACCAAAGGGGTCACGGAAGAATGTGCTTAGGTGTTGAATTGTCAAAAGAATTACAAAGTTTTTATTTCTTTATTCACTCACTTCTTAATTGGAATTTGGAAAAAGGTCTCTAAATTCTCACATTATATAATGTATTATATTAAGCTGTGCTAATGAACTGTTAACAATCACATTCCTTAATGTACAGAACTTGACTTAATAAAGTTTTTCTTTCTAGTGGGCATTTTTGTAAGAAAAGTCATTTTATTTCATTCTTAAAAGGACTTTATGGCCCTGGCCGGTTGGCTCAGCGGTAGAGCGTCGGCCTGGCGTGCGGGGGACCCGGGTTCGATTCCCAGCCAGGGCACATAGGAGAAGCGCCCATTTGTTTCTCCACGCCCCCCTCCTTCCTCTCTGTCTCTCTCTTCCCCTCCCGCAGCCAAGGCTCCATTGGAGCAAAGATGGCCCGGGCGCTGGGGATGGCTCCTTGCCCTCTGCCCCAGGCGCTAGAGTGGCTCTGGTTGCGGCAGAGCGACGCCCCCGGAGGGGCAGAGCATCGCCCCCTGGTGGGCAGAGCGTCGCCCCTGGTGGGCGTGCCGGGTGGATCCCGGTCGGGCGCATGCGGGAGTCTGTCTGACTGTCTCTCCCTGTTTCCAGCTTCGGAAAAATGCAAAAAAAAAAAAAAAAAAAAAAGGACTTTAGGCATGAGGTTCCCATTCATAGTGTTTTTATCAAATTTAGACCAGCTTATTTTAATCAACATATTAGGAGAGGTAAGTTAACACAGCATATGATACCATACTTCTGAGGGAGGATGAATTTTCATTATAACATTAGAGAAATCCACTATATAGCTAAGTGTCTTCAACTGTTTGTTTTGTTTCTTCTTATTATTAATATTGCCATTAATACTCTTTGACTAGAGATAGCAACTTGCTTAAAGATAGTATCTTCCAGTTAAACCTACAAAATAGTTTATGCGATTTTTTGAAAGTCACAAATCACATATATTTAACATTTTGAATAAAGTTTATCCTTCCTAAGCACCTTTTGATGAAATTTCTCTTATTCATTTTAGTACTTATCTGCACACTTATGAACATGCTTGTGAGCAACATTTCTTCAAACTTCCGTCTTGTCAAGACTATTTACAGTTACTCTAAACTTGAACTAGAGGATAATGGATTTAGGAAAATGTGATGTTGCTAGAATAGTTAAAGCCTGTTAGCTTTAAATGTAAATGGGATGACCTAAATTGAGTCTAAATATTATATCAATTTTAACACATGCCATATATGTATATATACAGTATATATAAAATAATACAGGGCTTTTTACAGTTAGTGTAGAGCAATAGTTTTCAATTGCGGGCCTACAGACCAGATTTGTGGCTGATCTGCCACAAATCCCATACAGGTCCACAGAAAGAATTAACCATCCTAATAGTGTCTGAAGATTATAGACTCAGTGATCTTAGTCAAATTCGCTTATGCTCAAGGTGATTGCCATCTATCTGCCTGTATTATGGTTGAAAATACTATTGCGGTTGTCCTAGATGTCTTTGGTACTTGCAGGCTTATTTGAACAACGTTTGGCATCATGCAAAGCACTTACAAATTACGTGCAATACACAAAAAACATCCGGACTAGCTTACTTAGTACTCAAGGCATCGTACATGTGGAGTTTGGAAATCAAGCACCAGCTTCGTATCGTGCTGCATCATTATGCGTGGTAAGATTTTTAAAATTTTATTTAATTCATGTTTCAGTTTCCGGCCAACTAGGTCACCAGTCCCCAGTGTAAAAAGGTTGAAAACCATGGATATAGAACATATTGTTATAAGTCATAAATGTTAAAAGGTAATTAATTTCCAACAAAGAAAACCCTATGCAAAAAGTTAAATTGTACAAATGTCATCTACATTCACAATTTTTATTTTTATAGCTGTATTTCCTAGTTAGCTACCCTTCCTTTTTTGTCATATCCATGGTTAAAAACATAGTCATTGAATTAGACGGACAGAATTGTTTCTAATTTTAGCACGTTCTGGGTTACTTTCTTTACTTCCCCAATTCTTCAAGTATTCATCTGTAGATTGTTGATAACAGTACCAATATCAGAGTTATTGTGAGAAATTCCTATCTTAATATATAAGAAATGCCTAATCTAGTCCCTGCCAGGTAGAACAAACTAAAAAGGGGCTCTCTGAATTGCCATTCTCCCCATCAATATAAGGATTCAAGCAGCAGAAAGAGCAGCATGGAGAAAGTTGACAGGAAGTACACTAGTGCTGGTTTAACCACTCCCAACCCTGTCTCACACCAGACTCTTCCCTGTATCCAAACCTGTTTACAGGCCTGACCTGTGGTGGCACAGTGGATAAAGCGTCGACCTGGAAATGCTGAGGTCGCCGGTTCGAAACCCTGGGCTTGCCTGGTCAAGGCATATATGGGAGTTGATGCTTCCAGCTCCTCCCCCCTTCTCTCTCTCTGTCTCTCTCTCCTCTCTCTCCTTCTCTGTCTCTCTCTGTCTCCTCTCTAAAAATGAATAAATGAAATAAATAAATAAATAAAATATAAAAGTTATTCTTGAAAAAAAAAAAAAGACTGATGATTGATGCTTCTCATCTCTCTCCGTTCCTGTCTGTCCCTATCTATCCCTTTCTCTGACTCTCTCTCTCTGTCCCTGTAAAAAAAAAACAAAAACAAAAAACCTGTTTACAGGGAATATTCTGATGTAACCTGACAACATAGATGATTTATGGACCCTCAGGAGTTATTATTATTCTCAGAAATATTATACTTAAATGAGTGAAAATAAAACAAATGACATGAAATTTAAAATGACATAAACATAGTAAAAACCCTATATAGAATTTCAGGCACCGGTGAGCCAAATAGTCAAGGTACCTAGTAAATTCGTGTTTTAATAGTCCTAATTTTTTGCCTCCTGGGGCTATCTTGGTTAGGAATCATTTCTTTGCAAAGAACCAAAACCATACATATTATACTAAGGGGGAAAAAAAGAAATTCAAGGGATGAGATATATTAGAAGGAATCAATGTTATCTCACATAGCACAAGGGTAGCAGTTCTCCCTTCACACGGGCTATTTTTTCTTTATGCAGACTGTTTTTCTCAGTTTTTCTTGGCTCATGGGCCAAATGTGAGCATCCCTGCCCTGGAGTAAAAGGGACTCTGTGGAAGTAGCATCGGGGAGCTTATACCTGTCCCTTCCTCTTGCACCTTGTAACAGGCTTCTAATTTAGGTCACCAATGATCTGCTAAAGTAACTGAAGCCTTTCAGCCTTAAATTTAGTAAACAGGATGATCTAAATTGAGTCCAAATATTACATCCATTTTGACATATACTATACTTTGCATGGGAAGGTAAGAAGTTAGAGTCTTTATTCTTATTTAGCTAGGAATTTCCCCCCCTTTCCACACTTGGTTTTGGATGCATAGGAAATGGTATTAAATTTCCCTTTATTTTATTCATAATATGTGAGTTTGTTTTCTATAAAGATACTTCGATCTCTATATCTATCGTCTATCTATCTACCTACCTGTCTGTCTGTCTACATACATATTTTCATTCCAAATTTGGGGTTAGGAAATAAGTCTTTAATCAAGTGAATGTTATTGCTTTCTGTTACTTCTTTATATGCAGCAGATGGATTAGTCTCTGGGTCTGAATGACAATTCACCAAACAGAGTGGCCAAAGGGCCCACCTTGGTTTGGGGTCCATCTCTGTTCTAATTAACTATGAACAACAGTTGGGACTGTGAAACTCAGACCCCATAGGTACAGGGTGAAGGCAGTTTCTTTAAGAAAATACTGAGAGAGTAGGGAAGGAAGATTGGAAAAGAAACTTAAACGAGCATCCTCTACACAACAGAAATCTTACCCCCTAGGCCAGAAGATTTCAGTTGTTGGTATGCATGAGAATTACCTGAGACATTTGTTAAAAAATGCGGATACCGCCCTGGCCGGCTGGCTCAGCTGTGGAGCGTCGGCCTGGTGTGCGGGGGACCCGGGTTCGATTCCCGGCCAGGGCACATAGGAGAAGTGCCCATTTGCTTCTCCATCCCCCCCCCTTCCTTCCTCTCTGTCTCTCTCTTCCCCTCCCGCAGCCAAGGCTCCATTGGAGCAAAGATGGCCCGGGCACTGGGGATGGCTCCTTGGCCTCTGCCCCAGGCACTAGAGTGGCTCTGGTCGCATCAGAGTGATGCCCTGGAGGGGCAGAGCATCGCCCCCTGGTGGGCAGAGCGTCGCCCCTGGTGGGCGTGCCGGGTGGATCCCAGTTGTGCTCATGCGGGAGTCTGTCTGACTGTCTCTCCCCATTTCCAGCTTCAGAAAAATACAAAAAAAAAAAAAAATGCGGATACCTGTGCCCCATCTTTTGAATGTGACTGTTTATGTCAAAATCACAAATATAACACATTGTTTCTGATCATTAAGGTTCACAGTGCTAAGCTGTATTTTTAAAAATAACAATTTTTAAACAGACATTTTTAAAAATAACAATTCTCAATTATTCATGAAAAAGGAGTGGCTTTAAATGAAAAAATGATACATGAAGTGATATTTGATTAAATTGAATAAACAACATATAAAAAGTGATTTAAAGCTAAGTTTTAAGGCTTCAGTGATTTGATTATAGTTGGTAAATATTCTTTTCTAAAATTTAAACCATCTTTTGTGAGACACCTTCTTGAAAGTGTCTTTTCCTCACTGTAACCTAAGAGCTCTGAAGAGTTATGTTTAGCTGTGGACAACAACCTAAGAAAGTATTTCTGGTGTGTATTTTTTTGATATCATCATGGTATGACAGCTTAAAAATGTTGCTTTATATCTAAAAATACCATTATCTTTGTTATGAAAGATGTTAAAATATGGATTTCTAGGTCTGTGTATTTCTGGAAAACAGAGCTAGTTCTGGAGTTAACCATGGCTATCATGTACATAACTAACCAAAGGAATACAGTAAATGTTAAGTTATACATTCATTTGGTATGATTAAGCTATGAAATAATTGCTTAATTTCCAAAGATCATGTAGGTAGGTAGTGGTAGAGCCAGAAGACAAACCCAGGTCATGTTTTCCAAAGCCCACGAGCTTTCCATCCATCTAGGTTGCTTTCTCAGGCGTGTGTGTGTGTGTGTGTGTGTCTGTGTGTGTGTGTATGTGTATGTGTGTTTTACCCTCAACTAACTTCTCTAAAACTTCTTCCTTAGAAAATATAAAAGAAAACTTTTACAGCATCACTTATTATTAAGCCAATTTGGGTAACTCTAGAGTCACATTATTTACTCTGAAACATTATACATAACTATGCTTAGCGGATCTTGGCCAAGTTGTCTCTCTAAGCCTTAGTCTCATCAACTGAAAGGGGGGCTAAGAATAGAATTTTTTTGTTTGTTTTATTTATTCATTTTAGTGAGAGGAGAGCGAAAGAGAGAGAAGGTGGGGGAGGAGCAGGAAGCATCAACTCCCATATGTTGGACCAGGCGAGCCCAAGGTTTGGAATTGGCACCCTCAGCATCTAGGCCAATGCTTTATCCCCTGCACCACTATAGCTCAGGTGAGAATGTGACTTATCTCATTAGTATTGTCATAAGGTTTAAATGACATAATCAACATAAAGTGCTTAGTGTAGTTACTGGCGAATGAGAAGCACTCGGTAAATCTTAGTTGTTACTATACTGTTTACAGAAGATAGACATAACATAGTACAAAGGTGTCAACTTGTACTTGATCATTAGTATGTCTTTACTTCTGGATGAACAGCAGAGATTTATTAGAAACCATTCATTGACGCCATAGAAATTTCAGACTATAGTTATAGTTAACAACATTATTTTCATAATATATTGTCCTCATAAATTTTTCTTTTCCAAGAATAACTAGGTAGACAGGTAGATAGATAGATAGATAGATAGATGAATTAACACATAAATATATAAAACAAATGCATACAGTAGAGTTAATAGTCTTGAATCTTTTAGTGCAATATCTTAGGCTTTTCTAAGTGTTGTATACATATTTTTTACATGACAACTTAAGTACTTTTTCAGTTAGAATACACATTTCAGAATAATTGTTTCTTCTCTTAAAAATAAAAGTAATGGTTTCATATATCCAGTCTTAAATCCTTCACCAGACCTACTTTATTTTATGTCTGGATCCTTGGACCCTGCCTAAAGTTGAATAACTTGGAGAAATTTCTACTTTCTGGGAAGAAGCACTGCCTGGGGTATAGGAGATATTGAAGGTTGTCACACTGCACTAAACATTCAGAAATACTGGCTGTTTGACACTCACTTCCCTGTATGTCAGTGTTCCTCCTTTCTCTCCAGACACACCTTCTTTCCAGGAGTCCTGATCAACGGCTCTCCCTCGTCATTTTGTCAAACAATCTGAGGCAGTTTCTCTGTCGTTTCCACTGCCAGATAGCAGTTTTCTACTTGTGGAAAAGATCTTAGAGAAACTGAACCATGACCTAGTCAGCTCACCTTCCCCAACCAGCTCTTAGTGCCTGATAAAAAGGAAATGTAGTGTTCTGTCTTCTCCAATCGTTGTTTAGAATTGTGCTGTAAACATTGCCCTCCAACCTATACCAGACAGAAATGCATGGAATATTAAATCTAGTCTGTATCCTTTGGTGCCAGGATTGTTCCTGGCATTAAAGATTGAGTTGATAGCAGCTTCCCCCAGTAGGGCTGAATTTACAGGGCAGTGAGTTGTCATGAGGACCAGTTTGTTTGGAGAAGGCCATGTCTACCAAGGAGGCATAAATGTGACTCTAATTAAAGTTTCCTAAGAAGTGTTAATAGCAAGAGCACATTAGATGTAGGAATTCGCAAATCCGCGGTTTTACTTTGAACAGATCTCCAGCCAGTAGTGAGATTGTTGAGTAAATTGGCAGCTTGTTTGCTGTTGTTTCCTCTTTTTGAAATTTAACCCCTTGGAAAAACAGCAGTCTGGGCTGTTATATGTCTCAACATAGGCCACCAGAGAAGACCACTTGAAATTGTTTTTTTGATCTGGAGTCTGAATTCCCCTCTAGCAACTTTTTGCTGCCTTTTAAATCATTTTGACAGGGCATCTTTACTGGGTGCAATTTCTGTGCCTTTTGAAAAGCTGAGGGCAAGGACTTAGCACGGGACATCTGCTGTTGGCATTTCCCTCCACTCACATTGTAAAGAAAGTAAGTGTCTCAAATTATCACCCCAAGGACATCATCTTTAAGCCAGTTACCTGATGATGTTTAATGCCATGCTACAGCATCTCAGATATCAGACTTCTCTATGTGTTTTCAAAGCACATTCACACTTAGAATTAGCTGGGTTTGAATAATCAACAGTAACAGAGATAATAATCATAATGATTTAAGTCATTGCTTTAGTTAATATGTTCAATGTATCACAACTTTTTATCACTTTTCCATTGCAACTGAAAAGATACCATTTCCATCTGGGCTCAGAGGAAAAGCATGTAAGGAAAGAATAAGTTTTGAAAAGAAATCACTTCTAGAATATTCAGACCTTGAATAAGTCTCTCCATGCAGTGTATAGAAATCTGGATATAATGATATGATGACTCATGATATTTCTCTTGGATTAAAATAGATCCACATATTTCTCTGCCACAACTACACACTACAGAGCTAGCCAAAATCTACTTTTTTGGCTTTTCATTCTCAAATGTCAGTTGGTAAAATTCCATAGAAAGAAAATTTTGCTTGAGATAATCAACCATGTTGGTAAAGCAGTGTTTTGTTTGGAAATATCACAGATTGCTACTTCAAAGTGCTTAATGAATGGGTATGTGTGTTTCTACGACATTATTATTTTGAGGAAACTAAAAAACAGGAAATACAAACCTGCACATTAAAGAGTTCTGCCAAATAAAGAGCTCTGTACTTCTTTATAAAGAAATTCTCTGTCAAGAGTTTGCCAAAACCTATTTGCAAATGAACATCACAACTTCTCACAAACAGATTGAGAAATCTTGTGAATGGATGCCCAGTGTTTTCATGCACATTGCCAAGAAATTGCTGCTCACTGGCCAGAGATAGAAAGGAAATATATCGCAGTGTCTATATATAAGTGTACCGGCATCCTGAAGTTCAGACCATGGCTTCATAGCTATGATAATCCCTCATTTACAAAACCTTTGATTATATCTGTAAATGGTGAACAAACAGCGGTCCAGACAGTGGGGGATTTTATAATTTTTAGCTTCTCATAGAAAAACAAATGTTGGTGTATCTTTCCCAAAGACATGGAAAGATAGATTTTATTTATTTATTTTTATCTTAAGTCAGTTCAATTTCATTTTGGGGCTAAATGGCTAGAAAAATCCCAACTATTGGAACAACAATTTTATGAATTTTTATTTTTAAGGCAGTAAGTACTTAATGAAATAAAAATTAGTAAAATATATTTGAAGCCATACATTGATCATGCTGTAAACATAATGAATATCACTTCTTCAGTGTTTGCTGTATGCTACTGCTTTAAATGCTTGTGGTAATTTTAATATTTTGGATTTCAACAAACAAGTTAATGATAAAGAGTTTAGGAAATTTATCTCAAATTATTTAGCTAGTTAAGGGCAGGCCTATATTTTGAACATAATTTTGTCTTACTCTAAATGCTATGCTCTTTACGACTATACTCTAATAATTCCCTTATGTCATTAATAGGGCAAAACATCTTTGCTTTAGTCTAAAAAGAAAATTAAAAATTTCACTTATGAGATCATTTTATTCATAGAACCAAATTAGTATTTATTTTCAAAATGTCTGTCATACTTACCTGTATAGTCTCTCCTGCTAGTGTAGTGCCATAACTACTTTCACTTTCTTTGCCCTTATTCTGATGCAAGGCCAGCAAACAGAAGACACAGATGTTGCATGCTCCTTCCCTTTGCCAATGTGAGGCATCACTAGTAGAAGACAGTACAGTTCTTATGGAGGTCAGCCTCAGCCTCATATAGCTCATCACAGGGCTTCTGGCAAACAGTATCAGTCATCAGAATGTACACTTAAGAAAAAAAAAATTTGCCATAGAGGATCCAGCTCACCCTATGAACTGTTACCAGAAAAATACCCTTAAAATATGTCTCTTCTAATTTCATCGTCTTGATCAAAATTAGTCAGTATTTCAATATTGCCTAATACCTAAATTCAGACCTCTTAACTCCTCCAAAATCTTTCTAAAACTTTCTTCTCAGCTTTTTCTTCTTCTCTCTACTCTTCCACATAGATTTTTACCTTTAATGTCCTGAATTTTGCATTTTCCTATCATTTGTGTGCTTTCTCTTTATCTAAGAATATTGTTTTGCTCCTCTACAATAATAAAATCATAACAATAGTTTTAAAATCAATTTCCTGACTATTTCAAAACCAGCTAATCAATTTTTTTTCCAAAGTTTGAGGATAGTAGTTCTCTAATTTGATGAGCTCAAGATCAGTAAATGATTGGTCAATCAACTATGAAGAAGTCATAGAATGGTTAGGGAAAGAATCATAGAAATAATATGTACATTTCATAAATATTGTAGTTTAAAACTTAAAAACTATTCATTAATTCATCAAGCTTTTCATATAAGGTTAAATTTCTTCTTCAGTTTTGAGTCTACTTATAGGAATTTTATAGCATCTTTCTTACATGCAACATAACCATAATGCATGCACCCTTTATGATTCCTAGTCTATTTAAAAGGGAACAAGAACTTTCTAAGTATCTTGAATGCAAAATACTCCTAATGTTTTATAATTTTCCTTCTAACCTTTTAAGTTTTGCTGCAATACCAAGTTGATTAGTAATTGTTACTAGCCATTTATATTTAAATATCTTTATAAAGCATCCAAGTAAATTGTCATATCAAAAAAAAAATCACACCTCTGTTTACATCCCATAGCTCATTGATTTATATTATGTGATTTTAATAACGAACACCACTTACCTATTTGAAACAAAAACATTTGGGTAGCATACTAGTCAACTCTTGGTGTCCTAGACGGTGACCAGCTGTGGACAGGCAATAAGCATGCTGTGACAATGCATTTTACTGAGTGAACAGAGAACTGAAGTTATTCCAGAAGCTTGGTTCAGGGGATGCGGAAGAGAGATTGTTCTCATTTATATTCATAGCTTATTTTGTGACCTGACTCTGATTATACACAGCTTTTGGTGTGATAATTATCTTTTTATGTAAACTATTGTAGTTAACTCCCCAGAGTCTCCCTCAAAGGAAATCATATTGGTATTATAATGAAAATATATAAAATATTCATTAAATTCTATTTGCTGATTAAACTCATATGATAAAATGAAATAAAGAGATTTTAGAAATCCATAGAAGGGAAATACTTCAAATATTCACAACTTCATACAATAGACCATAACTTGAAGTAGGACATATACTCAGAACATAAAGACATTTTGGAAACTAACGTTAAGGTTCTTGCACCACAATTTTGGTTACATTATAGATGTGATGTGGTGTCCAAAGCACAAAATGAATTGGTGATTATTGGGGTAATTGTTAAACAAATAAAGAATATAGGAATTTACATTAAGCAATTGAAATAATATTTTAAAAGTTCAAACAGTTAAAAAAAAAACCCTTTTGCCCTGGCTGGTTGGCTCAGTGGTAGAGCATCGGCCTGGTGTGCGGGGGACCTGGGTTCGATTCCCGGCCAGGGCACACAGGAGAAGCGCCCATTTGCTTCTCCACCCCCCCCCTCCTTCTTCTCTGTCTCTCTCTTCCCCTCCCACAGCCAAGGCTCCATTGGAGCAAAGATGGCCCGGGCGCTGGGGATGGCTCCCTGGCCTCTGCCCCAGGAGCTAGAGTGGCTCTGGTCGGCAGAGCGACGCCCTGGAGGGGCAGAGCATCGCCCCCTGGTGGGCAGAGCGTTGCCCCTGGTGGGCATGCTAGGTTGAACCCAGTCGGGCGCATGCGGGAGTCTGTCTGACTGTCTCTCCCCGTTTCCAGCTTCAGAAAAACACAAAACAAACAAACAAACAAAAACCTTTTTGTTTCTATTATCCTAGATATTGACAAGTCACTATCATTCTCAGCTTAACAAAAGAGAAATAGAAAGGCTGAGAGATTTGACTAAGGTTGCGGAACAAGTAGTCTAAACATAGTTAACCAGCCACAGGGTATCCAAAATGTTCTTAGTCAAAAAGGCTTAATAGCTTTTTTTTTTTTTTTTTTTTTTTACCAAAAATAACTACTTCAGTCAAAGAGAGAAAGATAATTGCTACCTCCACAGACAACATGAGAAACCAGCATCATTTCAATCCAGAAGGCAACATTAAGTGACCACCCACACACCGCATCACATATTTATCTCCTCCAGCTGTAAGGCCCTCTTCTCTTTGGCTTCCCATTGACCTAGAAAGAAGAAGTAATGAATAAATAAAGTCTAAAACAGATGCAAAGGCAGTATCCATAGAAAGTGCCACTATACTTTAGTTTCATCTCTGGGTCATCTATCCCCTGCTCACTGGTGCTTCAGTCAAGGGGCCAAAGCAGCTCTTTGCAGAGACTGTGTTGGCTCCATGTCTGCCAAAGTATATGCCTGACTGTGCTGGACAGGACGCCTCAGTCAAGACCTGAAACGTCCTCAGTTTGGTCAACAAGCAACCGTTGGGAGGGAGGGGGGTTAATTTGATTCTTTTTTTGTCTGGGCAAGAAGATATTGGTGATTTCTGAAGGCAATCATAACTGACCAGATGTGTGGTTGTGTTAGATGCCCAGTCTCAGACAGTGGTCTGGCAGGACAGCTTGAGATTCATCCATTGCTGATACATTTCTCTTAAACCAAGGTCAAAAACTAAAAGTCCATAGGCCAAATTCAGCCTTCAGATGGATTTTGTGCAGGCTGCACAGCCATCTATTCATTCATTTTGTAAAAATGTGAATGTATTTAAGTGGGGCTTTCTACCAATTTTTGGGGTGTAAATACTCTTACAATGTCTGATTTTAAGCCACCATCATGACATTTGCAGAGTTGGGAGAAGATGTGGAGAAGCACACCATTATACAGTATTTCTATCAACTACATATAATAAATTAATAAATTAAAGTGCATATATAATGGTAAAACATAGAAAAATAATTAGGAAGTAATTAGGGTATTTATTACCTTTGTTTAATCTAATTCATTTAATTGTAAGTTGTTGGGGTTTTTTTGTATTTTTCTGAAGTGAGAAGCGGAGAGGTAGAGAGACAGACTCCCACATGCACCCGACCGGGATCCACCTGGTATGCCCACCAGAGGGCAATGCTCTCTCCATCTGGGGCATTGCTCCTTTACAACTGGAGCTATTCTAGTGCCTGAGGTGAAGGCCATGGAGCCATCCTCAGCGCCGGGGCCAACTTTGCTCCAATGGAGCCTTGGCTGAGGGAGGGGAAGAGAGAAATAGAGAGAAAGTAGAGGAAGGGTGGAGAAGCAGATGGGCACTTCTCCTGTGTGCCCTGGCTGGAAATTGAACACAGAATTTCCACACGCCAGGCCAATGCTCTACTACTGAGCCATCTGGTCAGGGAAATAATTGTAAGTTTTTAATTTAAAATTTTACAATGGCTATACTTAATAACCAGCTCTCAAAATTCCTGAAAACTTAACACTTGGTTCTTGTGAGTGAGTGTGAGCAGCTGCAGCATACCCTTGAGTAGCATGGCATGACCACAGTGGCCAGAGCCAGAGTGGTTCCGGCTCTGAAGGCCGAATATGAATCACAGCTTTTATATTACTAGTTGTATGAGTTTGAACAAGTTTACTTCACTACACAGAATCCTGGTTTCCTCAGATGTAAAAACAACTTAATAGTGTCTATTTTGTGAGTATATAGTGAGGAGTAAATGAAACACTGCATGTGAAGGGCTTAGCATTATATTTGGCAACTAATAATCACACAGTAAATAATGACAATGCATTTCTTTAAACTCTAGGTAAGAATTACTTGATTAGATTTGTTTTGCTGCCACCTTGACAACCTGCCTGCAGCATTTAAGAAATGAGAAATTTTATGACTAGAGGAAGGAAAGAAACCAGGAAGATGGAAAAAGACTGAAGAGGAGGGTGACATGAGGGTACTGAGAAAGACAGAGAACAAAATAGCACCAAAAGATACAGAATTGGGATGAGGAAGAGTAACTCAAAAAGGCAATTGATTTTTCTAGGCCAAGCCTTGTTTACATAATCTATTAGGAATTCAGTTTCAGTTTCTTACAAAGGCTGTATAATCTCCCCATAAATGACTGAAATTGAATGGATAGGTTTCAAAAAATCCTATCTTATCCATTTGGCCTGGATAATTTTATCAATAGTGGCATGGGATCCACCCTCAGCCAGTTAGGTGCTCTCATCTTGAAATGTATAATTTATACCCAGAGACTGAAGTGAATCAGTGTTGAGTGCCACCATCTTGAGCAGCTCAGATTGGTCATAGGAAAATGAGAAAAGGATACTGATCTTCAGAGGTGGAGAAAAGTGAAGCAGCAACACATAGAATTGAGATGGCCTGGTCCCATGCAGAAAAAAAAGACAAGAAACAAGTGATGACTTGACAGTTCTTAGGAAGTCTGACTGTATCCTTAACTTTTATTCAATAAAATAAACCATTTTTTTATAATAATTTTTTTTTTACCTAAACAACCTTGAGTGGGTATCTAGTCCTAATAACCAATTCAGTTCTGACCAGAATCTTGTCTAGTTTTAAAGTTCCATGATAATATACAAAATTGCAGTATTCTATAACTTAACGGGATGAGATTCCAGCCCCCTTGAGTAATTATCAATGGACTCAGTGGAGTGTAGAGAAATGAAATGACTTGCATCAAGTCACATACTTAATGAGTAACGGAGCTCATTCTAAGGTTCAGTTCAGCTGGCCCCAGGCAATGCAACAGTAATGGTGGACTTCCCATGTTGGAGTGATAGCACATTCAAAATCGCCTGAAGAGTGATACTACTTTCAAAGACCAAATGGCAGTTTATTTGTGTCTCTGTTTCTTTTTATGCATAATGTCAGAGAGAATAGAGCAGATGCATGAAGCTGGTCTACCTAGAAGTAGGGTGAAAACATGGGCTTTGCAGTTGGATTGACACATGTTCAAATGCTGACTCTGGCCCTGACAAGCTATGTGATTATGAGAAAGAGACATGACCTCTCTAAGCTCCGGTTTCTCCTCTGAAAGATAGAGATATATAAAACTATTTAGTGTACAGAGTTGTTGGAAGATTAAGTAAAATAACATAAATGTACTTAATATCCCTCCCTGCCATGTAGCAAACATTTACTAAGTGATAAAATTGTTCTTGATCTTAATATTGTCAAAAATAATTGTTCAGGTAGGAGTTGGGAACAAAATCCAATGGTTTCTGTATTTTCACCTCAGGATGCAATGACTTCTTTCCTTGATATAATGATGTAAATTTATATAATCAGTAGCAACATACAGAAATCATCCTTTCAAAAATGGATATTTACTAAATCTTTTGATAAGGATGTGAATGAGTTCAGTCCAGAATATAGTTCAGTTTTCATGTGTTTTAAAAATGAAAACTTTTATATTGGGCCATTTAAAACATGGCATCAAATGTAATAAACCATGAATGTTAATAGCATTAAAAGCCAGCTACCTTTTTCAGAGCTTCTATTAGGCAGAGCTAACAATAATGACTACCCAGAAGCTTAAATCAGGAAATATTCTGTAAACACAGCTACACTTCATTAATGCAGAAGAGCCAAACTGTTTTTAGCTCAAAGGAATGTATAATGCAGCATAATTAAACAAGTGGAGAAGGATCAACCTAGAAACTTTAAAGGACATCATTACAGCTTTAAAAATTCCACGAAGCAGTGTTTAATAACAAGGTCATGGTTATCTAGAGCAGCAATTCTCAAACTTCTATGAAATAAGAATCAAGATGAAGTACATAAAAGAGTGCATTTTCCTGGAAACCACTCCTAGACATTCACATTCAGTGGTTCAGTAGTGCTGAGCAGATATTTATAGCTTTAACTAAGCTCTCTGGGTAATTATGTAATCCAGGTGATGCTGACAGAACTCACTCTGAGAAACACTGATCTAGATTCTCAGATCAAATAACCTTTTAGATGGGAAGGAAGGCAAAGTTCTGCAGAGAAAGCTTTGATTAGCAGGCTCAGAATGGAGGCAGATCTAATCCTTTAAAAAGAAAAAAATAAAACAACTCAAACTATTCAACTCGTCAATTAGCTGTACCTTGACTCACTGAACTTGAAAGGGCAGGTTCTGTAGAAATGCCAGGTGTTAGCTTTAGCTCTATCTCAAGGGCATCCCAAGGCCAGCAGAAGTACAGGGGAACCTCAGGTCCAAGGAGACATTCAGGAGACAAGAGAGGTATTTTTTCAATAATCTTTAGATAAATATGTAAACATACCTTTCTGCAGTAGTGACTACCACATACTCACTTTATAAACATTTCAAAAACTAAGGGATTCAAAATTTGGGTAATAATATACTTCACCTGATATACTGTTGTTGTACCCACCCAGTCAAGGGAAGCAGCAGCAAAGCTTCATAAGAGCCACTGGATTGGCATTTAGGGCAACAGAATTTTTACCTCTGATACCAGTTTACTCTAATATTTGGAGCAAATTACTTCACTTCTCTGGATCTCAGAGTGGTCTTGAAATCTTGAAAGTTCCTTTCTATTCCAATGATCTGTAATAAAGTACTTACTCTGTGCCAGAAAATGTTAAAATGAGGGATAAATGGTGGGTGACAGAAGGAGACTAGATTTTGGGGAGTGAACGTAGAATACAATATACAGATAAGGGGGGAAAGGGTGGTGGAAAAGGTATAAAGCAGAACAAATACATGGTGATGGAAAATGATTTGATTTTGGATGATGGGTATACAACATAATCAAAGTTCAAACGCTATAGAAATGTTCATCTGAAACCTATGTACTCTTATTGATCAATGCCACCCTGTTAATAACGTTAATTGTCTAAATAAAATTACACACACAAAAAAGAAATGTATACTTAAAATCCATGTGATCTTATTAACCAATGTCACCTTAATAAATTTAATAAAAAACTGCTACTTTAAACTTAAAAAAATACAAAAAAACAATATACTGATGATGTATTATAGAATTGTACAGTAGAAACATAATTTTATTAGCCAGTGAAACTGAATGAATTCAATTTAAAAAAAAGAACAAATTTGAAAAAAAGAAACAGTAAACTTATTTAATGTTCACAATCTTCCTATCAAATGTGTATACATACTCTAATTAATCCCATTTTATAGACAAGCCTGCTGAGGCACAAAGGGGTTATGTAACTTGCCTGAGGTCTCTGTGCTGGTTTATTTTATGTGTCAGTGTGGTTGGCCACAATATCCAGATATTTGGTTCAACATTATTCTGAATGTTTCTGTAAAGGTGTTTTTGGATGTGATTTACATTCATGTTGGTGAGCTCTGAGTAAAGCAGATTACCCTCCATAATGTGGGTGGGCATCATCCAATCAGTTGAAGGCTTACATGGAACAAAAGCTGATTTTCCAGATGTCCTAGCCTGCCAGAAGACTGCCTTCAAACCTGATCTACAGCATAACCTCTTTCTAACTTGCCAGTGAACTGCCTTTGAACTTGTACTGCAACTCATTCTTGAGTCTCCAGCCTGCCAGCCTTTCTTATCAGATTTTGGACTTGCCAAGCTTCCAAAATTGTGTAAGCTAATACTTTAAAATACGTCTCTTTTCACACACACACACACACACACACACACACACACACGCTGTTGTGTCTGTTCATCTGGAGAATCTTGACAAATATAGGCACACACAGACCATGATTACTACTACAACTATTACTACTGATGGTAGAGCCAGGCTTTGGCCCAAGTGGCCTGGCTTCCCAGGTGGTGGTTAACAAAGATTCCGTAATGCCAGAGGTTGGCCAAGCATCCCATCTATGAATTCAGTCATTAGAGAACATAGACTAGTAAATAGAATTTGTTCTTAATGGTTTTTCTCTGTATGTCTACACTAATCATTTCATTCAACTGGATATGATAAATTCATGGGACATGAAGCCTCGAGCAGTGATACTGAAGACCCTAATATCATACATGTTTGACTATAAAAAAATTATGTGTTTAAAGCACATCCCTGATCTTTCAGAGTTGATTTTAGGAAATAACAGCCATCTTACAAAAGTCCCTTATTGACAGAAACCAAATAATAAATAACAATAATAATAATAATTCTGGATATAAGCTAGATAGTCTGACTCACTGTGTCAGTCTTTCTTTTTATTTGTTGACCTTGCTCTCTGCTCAGTAGACACTGTTCTGGAAGGTTTGGGAAATACTTATTGATAGTAAGTACATTTAAAACTATCACTTTAAAATTTCATTCTATTTTATTTCATTTTAATTAAGTGATAGTAGGTTATTATGCTTCTTTTGCAATGTTTGCATACTGTCAATAATTGTTTCTCTTTTCAAGACACAAACTCAGGCCCTGGCCGGTTGGCTCAGTGGTAGAGCGTCAGCCTGGCGTGCAGGAGTCCTGGGTTTGATTCCTGGCCAGGGCACACAGGAGAAGCACCTATCTGCTCCTCCACCCCTCCCCCTCTCCTTCCTCTCTGTCTCTCTCTTCCCCTCCTACAGCCGAGTCTCCATTGGAGCAAAGATGACCCGGGTGCTGAGGATGGCTCCGTGGCCTCTGCCTCAGGTGCTAGAATGGCTCTGGTTGCAACAGAGCGACACCCCAGATGGGCAGAGCATTGCCCCCTGGTGGGCATGCTGGGTGGATCCCGGTTGAGCGCATGCGGGAGTCTGTCTGACTGCCTCCCCGTTTCCAGCTTCAGAAAAATACCAAAAAAAAAAAAGACATAAATTTAATTCATGACCCTTAGATAAAGGTGACCCTAGACACATGGCTTTAAACTAACCCAAGAATAGACATTGTCAATCAATCATCACCAATGATCTAAATATCTTTTAAGAAAAGAGAAAGCCAAACATGTCTTTTATCTTCTTTTCACTAGAAGTTAGTTTTGAATTCCTACTGAGAAGTTAACAAAGCCTTCAGAGACTCAAGAGAAGCCCCTGCCTAAAAAATGTCCTCAGTAGTGAGGCCTACGAGGCTTTGCTGGTAGAGGTCAGCCATTTGTCACTATATGGATGTCTGGTTCCAGTACCTGAAGCCTGATAGCTCAGGAAAGACAAAGCACCTCTAAATGAAGGAAACACTTAGCTAGGGTTCAAGATTGTAAAGCTCTTTCTGATCTTCACACATCGCTCAAATGTTGTCCATCACTTCCCTGACCCAAACTGTCAACTCTGAAACTGATGTTGCACTGGAGGAGGAAGAAGAGGAAGCATGAGTTGTTCTGTTTAAGACAAAGACTGAGCCACTGCAGCCAGATTGAATCAGTGCAAGACAGGGGGGTTTGGAACATCTGGCTAGCTTCCTTCCTCCCAAGTGTCTAGACGCCCAAAGGGCTGTGCAGATTTTCCCATTAAAGGCCTCTCTTCACATAAAATGTCACTGGTTATATGGGTTTGTTTGTATTATCTTTGAATTTGAAGTATATTATTCTACTTTTGTCAACATCCAGTCTCATTTTCTAAACTTTAAACTATCCCAGATGCTGAGCAAATGTGAATTCTTTAGAATGTGACTGGCCTCTGTAATCTAGTGGCACAACCACTATTCTCCCTCTCCAAATTCTGTGTAACTGTCAATTTTAAGCACGTATAGTCTGGGACATTTATATACTGTAGTTTAGACAGATGCCAAAGGTGTAAAAACATAACCTTGACTAACCACTATCGGTGTCCAAACTGTTTAAAGAGAAAGTGGACTCTCGGGTCTGCATGTTTCTCTGCTGTTAACAATCACCCAGTGCTCCAAAGTGTATGTTCCCAATGCTAATTTTTCAGTTGTCTCTTAAGGCACGTCCCACTGGGCATTTAGCTTCCAATGCGTTCTGCACAGTATACAAATCAGGATCAAGGTCATCTGATACTTACTTTTCCTCAGCACCACAGTGTGACTAACTTCCATACATCCAAACTCTGCAGAGACACAATGTCTTGCTTGATAAAATTGTGTGTAATAAAATTACACCCTAACCTGACTGAACAATGCAGACCTGGACAGAATAAAAATGCATGGCCCACTTGCCTTTTGCTGAGATTTAGGTAATTTTTCCTGCTGTAGTTCCATTATTTTTTTTGAGTTGTTATACTAAGCTTTGTATATGAAAAAGGAGGGGAAGTCACAAGCAAACAAGAACAAAAAGAACAAAGCAAATACAGGGAAGAATTTCCCTGGTCTCCTGGTCTCAGTAGACAGTTGTAGCATAATTTTGTGTATTATTTATGAGTTATAGAAACAGGCTGTGTTAACAGGCTGAGGAAAAAATATTTAAAAAAAGATAAATCAGATATCTTTTAGAATACCTAGGGTAGGCCTGGGGAAAATACATTCGCTTTTATCCAAAAACAGATCAATATCCTCCTTTTAAAAAAGCTTTCTAACCTCAAGGGCTCTGTCTTAATGCTGGCATTGTAATTGATTTTCCGCCAATTTTTTTTTCTTTTTGGGAGGTCTTTTTAATTAACAGTTTTGTGTAGTCAGTTTGGCCATGTCATAGATCTAATTCTGTTGATAAAGAAGATTGAAAACCAACATGGTCCTGCTATCCCAGGTTAAGCTATTAAATCATTGATTAACCAAATAAAAACCACATCATATTTTTGGTTTAACCACTTGTGTAAGTTATGTGTCAGGCTTTATCTTTAGGAGTTGGAAAAGTTGATTAATGAAAACTGGCCTTTCTGGGGAATAAGAAACTCAGTTGTTCCATATGTCATACAAAGTCTTGATTGGAGACTGAGCAGACGATAATTCTCTTTCTGGTGGAAAATGTGATTTTCTTTCCACAATTCTTAGACTGATCTCAAAACTAAATAAATTCTTTTTGTCTTCAGGCTTTTCTCAATTTGAGACCAGCCGTATTAGGGTAGACTCATGACTAGTGAAACAGGCAGCTGCAGAGTGTCAACTTCGGGGCCCTGGGCTCACCCTACTCCTCTGAGTAAGACCCCACCGGCTTATCGCACCATTGCTAACAATGTAATGGGTCTGTCAATCTTTTGAGTTTTCAAAAGCTGTAATCCCTTAAAAACTGTAGTTTGATCAAAGCCTTGTGCATAAGATAAAGGGTGTTAAAAAGAGAAAACCTTTGGAAAATATAATTTTGCCTTGGGCTAGGCCTGAAGCATTAACTTGCTCAGTTATCCTCCTGGACCTTAAGAAAGTGCTAAGTGTGTTTTCCTCTTAGACACAGCAAGGTGGTGAATTGCCTTTGATTTCTCCATTCCACTCTTGAAAGCAAAGTAATACTGAGAGTATTAGCTAATTGTACTCCAGCCAATGCTCAGCAAGAAGATGGCAATGGAGCTCCTGGTCATTCTAGATCCCTTCAGTGCTCTTATGGGATGTTGAATATGGAGGTAGGAAGTTAGGAAAGAGTGGTGAATATGAGTATATTTGGCACAGGAGAAAATTGTCCATCACTGAAAAGAGATATTATTAATAATGCTTCTAAAAGTCTTCTGGTTATGAACCACTGAGATTAGAGAGAGCTGGTGATAGTGAATGGGAAATGTGGCTGGAGAGATGGAAGATAGGACTACTCAAGACTTGAAGAATGAATCAAGAATACCAGCCCTTCTTATATTTTCCAAACATTGTACTATGTGCTAGGTGTGAAAAGACAAGTAAGCTCTCTTGCCTTAAATAACCATGGTTTAGTCAGATATTTATATGCAAATAGATGACTTCACAAACGTCATCTATTACATATATAACATCTATACACATATAACAATATGTGTGTTAATATTCAGACTATGTACAGAACACAGAAGGAGTGCAGAGGTAAGAGTGATTGCTTTCTTGTACTGAAAACAAGTTCAGGTTTCCTGTACATTAAGGTAAGACAGAATGTTTATTCAAAAAGTACAACTGACAAGAGATGTTAACAGTAGAGTACTTTGTAGCTTTTATTTGGACCCTAACGTCCTCATTTTCAAGGACTAAAACACAATGTGTGTGTGTGTATGTGTGTGTGTGTGTGTGTTTTAAGTGGGAAGGCAAATGGAGCAAAAGTTCTTTCTTCTGCTTTCTATCATTAGTAAGTGAACCAAATGGTTCTTAAGGTTCTCACTATTACTTTCATTTATGGCAAAATTTCACTTTTACAGGTTTATGCTGATAACTAAACCAGAATAAATGAAGTGAAAGCCATATAGATTCATGACTAAGATATATAATACATTTGTACAAAAACCATACAATTTACTTATTCCCTTCAGAAAAATTTTATATGCAAGGGAGTCATTTTTTTCATGACCCCAGCTGAGAAGAAATTAGATTGAAAACAATTCTGAGGACATGGAAGGAATCACACACTTTATATAAGATATTTGGAAAATCATTTGTTATTTGTTCATTCTTTTTTTAAATTAAAAAAAAATTATTTATTGATTTTTAGAGAGAAGAGAGAGACAGACAGACAAGGGTGGGGAAGAGGAGCAGGAAGCAACTCGTGGTTGCTTATCCTGTGTGCCCTGACCAGGCAAGCCTGGGGTTTCCAACAGGCAACCTCAGTATTCCAAATTGATGCTTTAACCACTGCATCACTACAGGTCAGGCAACCTTCTTCATTCCGACACAACCCAAACACCAGAAGCATTGGCAGAAACAAATGAAAACAAAGAACAAAAACACAATAAAAGAAACAGAAGCTTCTCTTAAGAGGGAATGCAATACCAAGTATTAACTGACAAAAGGGAAAGAAAGGAATAGAAGAGCAGTATTATAAAGAAATTCTGTGGCGATGGCAGTCTTCTGTATCAGTGCTCTCCAATAAAGTAGCCACTAGCCACATGTGGCTATGGAGCACTTGAAATATTCATAGTATGACTAAATAATGAAATACTTACTTTTTCTTTATTATAGTTAACTTAAATATTTATATTTGGTTAAGAGCTTCTGTCTCAGCCTAAGTTTCAAAAATAGCACTATAGATGAGTTCTATCCCCAAATCTTTCATAATGTTATGAGAATTTTCATTAAATATGTCCTCTGTATTCCTATTTTTCTATCTTTAAAATGGTGCTAAGAGTTAATACCTTAAAGTACATATGCCAATAACATAATGTGATTTGATGTGGGATTCTTAAATATAGGTCCTATTAATAAATTTTCTACTCTGGAAGATAAGAGATTTGGGGGTGAATTTGAATTTTTATAAAATTACTTCAGGCAATATAATTGTAGAAATAATTATTAAAAAGCCTCTGCTCAAAAAGCTTGAAAGACAATAGATCAATTTTTATATGATTACAACTAAATGTGATGGAAAAATAATAGAGGGAGCTTGACCTGTGGTGGTACAGTGGTTGGAGCATCAACCTGGGATGCTGAGGTTGCTGGTTCAAAACCCCAGGCTTGCCCGGTCAAGGCACATAAGAGAAGCAACTACTATGAGCTGATGCTTCTCACTCCTCTTCCTTCTCTCACTCCTCTCTCTAAAAATCAATAAGTAAAATTTTAAAAAAAAAGAAAAGAAAAAAAATTGAGGAAGCAATGAACTTGACTGGGAGAGGATTGGGGTGCGGTAGATTGGGACTGAGTGTGATGGAGCAAGAAAGGAAGGCCCTCCCAAACAGAGGAGCACACCATGAATAAGGGCATATCGATGGGAAAAAGTGGGACCCTCGGGGCTGCTGCATTTTTACAGCATGGCTCTACTGTAGTGCATTGTGGTTAAGACTGACAGGAAAGCTGGATTAACCTAATTCTCTGAAGACCTAAATGTCTATTTGGGCTTTACATAGTGATTACTTAGGCAATGGAGTAAAACTTGAGGTGTTTGAGTAAATGAGAAACAAGAGCAGATCTGTGATTTAGAAAAATAACTCTAGTGTCCGTGTTAAAGAACTTGCAGAAAGATGTGGAGGCATAAGGACCAGTCAGAAGGACATAGGAAGAGGTCAAACAAAAGGTGAAGACTAACAGGATCCTAACAAAGAACTAATATAAAAGGAGTTGACTATTGTTCAATAGGATTCTCAAAATTTGTTAACCTAATAGATGTGCGGGTTTAGGGAGAGACAAGGGTTACTGTGAGGCTTTAAGTTTTGGTGGTGGAGTGATAATATTCATCAAGCTAGAGAAGTAGAACAAGACTGGTCTTGTTGATTGTAAGGTATTAGCTTGGCATCCACTTAAAAATGAACGAACAAATGCAGAGATGAATTAAAAGTCTACAAATGGATATTAGGCCAGAATCTCAAAATCAACATGTCTGAACCTGAGAAAGCATTTAGTGGATGTCCAACTAGGTACTGGAAATACAAGTCTTGAGCTCAACAGAGAAATCTTGAATAAGAGACACAATTCCTCTGAATAGAGATAATAGTGAAAGCCATAGAAGTATAAACCTGTTAAGAAGACAACATTGTTTGACTCACAAAGGAGGATAAGGGCAGGGTAAGGGAGGATAAGAACTCATACTTGGGATATGAGTCAGCAAGGGAGACAGAAAATAAAAACAAAGAATTTGGAGAAGGACTCAGGAAAAAAAATGACAAGGTTAAGAGAATAGTTAGCTTTCATACACTGGAGTCTACACATTCAATAAAGTACAAATACAAAACAAGGCATTAGTTATTTTCTGTAAATTAATTTCCAACCTGTGAAGGCCCAGGGGTGGAACAAAGATGTAGAATCTCTACATAAATGTGGTCTGTCTGACAGGAAACCAATGTCTAGGGGTAGGCAAGTTTAAAGAGGCTGTGGACACACAATGGGAGCATCCTCTGTGTTATGTATCACTACAAATTGAGTTAATGACAGTCATCAGCAGTAAGGGAAGCTCCACGATAAGCTGTTTCTTTCTATCTAGACTCTATCTAGGCTCTGAACAAGGAACTTCAACTCTCTGAATCTTCAGTTTCCTCTCCTCTATCAGAGGTAGAACTTATAGCATTTATAAGATAGTTGTA
This sequence comes from Saccopteryx bilineata, assembly GCF_036850765.1. Classification (NCBI taxonomy): domain Eukaryota; kingdom Metazoa; phylum Chordata; class Mammalia; order Chiroptera; family Emballonuridae; genus Saccopteryx; species Saccopteryx bilineata. The sequence goes on along the minus strand of NC_089494.1, from coordinate 87,441,817 downwards.
AGGACTAAATGAGATGATGCACCTGGCATGACTGGAGTTTGATAAAGGTTACTAATCTTCTGCTCTTGCCCCTCTTCACAGTTTGGGATCAGGCATGCCTGGATCATCAGCATTATCCTTAATGTGTCTGCTAAATGCACAGCATTGCTCTGTGTAGTTGGATCAGATTCCAGGCTCCTGGAAAAGAACAATTTCATCTCATCCAAAGCTGTCAAGTCACAGTGTTTTCACCCTTAAATCCTCTTAACTTCTTAGAAATTAAAACTCTTTGGACCAATGTCTTATAATTTCGGGAATTTAGAACACAGAATTTAAAAAGATAGAAGAGTATCCAAAAATAAGTAATTATCCATATCAGAGAAATTTAACATATCCATTTAGCAGTTCATCAGTGACTATTTTCTAGAGGAATAGGACAGGATGAGGGTTGAAGAACATAACTGAGAAATTTTTCAGTCTTTTGTCTGAATGGTCTTGTAGTCTGGATAATTCAATGAGAAAAAATGTGGGGTATCTGGGTAATCTAAATTGATGCATGTTTGGCTGTTAGGAAAGAGAATTATGGGTCATGTTGATGTATCAGTCTGATTCATATCTTTCCACTAACGGGTACATTAAAGTATAGTTGTAAAATGTATGTTCAAAAGTTGTAGCAGAAATTAGTGCTTCTCTATAATGAGTAAATTAGTTCAAAATATGTGCTTTACTTCAGAAAATTGGTACATAAGGAGACCTAAAATAAGCAGTATTTGTTGGATGATTTATTGACTCATCCAACTGTTCATGGAACAAAGTATTTATAGCCATACTATGTTCCACACTGTTTACCAGAAGCTGGGTTAAGGTGTGTACTAAATAAACCACATCCCTATTTTAACAGAGTACAGTCTAGTAGGTAAGATAGAAATTGTACAAATAGTCTTAAAAGAAGTTTTATAAAAGTATTATAGTCACATACAAGTAGGGGCTCTCAATCTGGGGAAATGATGATGATGATGGTGATAATGATGATAATGTAACACTTGTGCAGTGATTACTATGGATGAGACATTGTGCTAAAGCACTTTACATATGCCATTTTATTTAACCTACTTATTAACCCAATAAAGTGGGTACTCTTGTTACTTCCATTTCTCAGAAAAAAAAACTGAGCCACAGCAATTTTCAGTAATTTACTCAAGATCACATGGTCAATATGTGGTAAAGACAGGATTTTAATTCAGGATACGTGATATCCAAAAATCTAGAAGCTTAATAACTGCAAATTATAAAAACAGATATCTAAGCATCCTAAGAAATTGATCCATTTTATCTGGTGTATTTTAGAACAGGAAATGGCACAAAGAAATCTAATTTTTAATGACTTTTATTTAAGCCTGATATATGAAGCCATAACTGACCAACTCCTTAGAAAACCACAAGTAGAATATTTTTTGACTTGTGTTTTATAGACTGGATTAAATTTTAGTGTCTGTCTCCAGAAGCAGCCTGCTCATCCATTAGGCACTAGCTTGCTCCTTTACAAGTCACATGGCCTGTGTCTGTTCTCATGGGAAAAAGAATAGCAACAACAGAGGCTACTGACCAGAACACAAAAGAGAAGATAAGCCTGAAAGATAGACTGTGAACCTATCAACCATTTTCGCAGCCTTTCCCACACTTACTAGTGTCACAGAAGTGACGCAACCTGAGGCTTAAGCATGATAGCAATATCCAACTGACATTGCACACATTAACACCCATCCCTCTGGAGATGGTGTAGCAGGTGCTTTTAGTGCTCAAGTCACGTTCCTGGACCCATCTCTCACCTCAGAGCAGTTGTGTCTGCAGTAGCTTGGGGCAGGCTCTTTGTTTTACTGCCTCAAGTCTTCTCCCAAAGTCAAGAAAGCCTACTCAGCATTAAAAAGGGTGAGAGCAGTGTAAACTCTCAGTGGCAACATTCAATCCATTAGACTTGGGTGTGCAAACTTATTTAAATCTGCACAGTTAATAATCAAAGGATGAAGAATATTTAAAGACAAATGATCTTTCAAACACTGAATGGTGTCAGGAAAAAGCAATAGGAAATGAAACAATACCTCTTCTGTCATTACTCATAGGAGGAAATTAACAGAAGTTTTCAAAGAGAATATAGAATTAAGGACATTGTATAAAGCTATATAATGACAATTGTACATAACAAACATAAAACTTCAAATTTCCAGAATACATATATACACAGCAACAGAAATACAGATCTTATAGAAAGACATACAAAGTAAAAATAAAAGAGATGATGACAAAAAATGTTTCACACATCTAAGGTCAGACATCTTCATATTAATAAATGTATTAATGAATAAATTTGCTTATTAAAAAAGAAAATCATTTCTTATATTACAAAGCTAAACTCGTTTATGTTTTATAAAATAGAAACTTTAAATGACTTAGATTAAATATTAAAATATGGATGGAACACTTGAATCCATGTTAATACAATAAGTTAAATTAATAAAAATTAAAAAAATTAAAATATGGGACAATGCATATTAGGTAGGCAAGTAGGAGTCACAATCTTAGTATTAGAAAGAGTGAATTGAGGGAAAATGTATTTGATAAAATTACAGGAAACTAAGATAAAGGATAAGATTTATAACAATATTAAGCAGTTAGTAATATCTATATGTCAAATAATCTAGCATAAGTATATAATTATAAGATCATATAGTCATAGCATTAATAATCATAAAGCAAATAGTACGGGACCTACAAGAAAAAATAGGAAGAACCATATGGGGAGAAACACTGTGCTTTACTTTCATTCTATGCTTGATCAAGTTATAAAAATAACAACATTAATAAGAACTCTGCTTCATTTGCAACTATGAAAGCACAACATATTTTTTAGTTATCGATGGAGCAGTCAGAAAATTTAGCCACAAGAAAAATACTATAAATTTATAAAATTAAATAATAACAGAAACAATATTCTCTGATAACTATGTAACTGTACTAAAATTAATGTAGAAATTAAGAATCAAACAAAAACACTATGCTAACTTTAAATCACAAGATCTCTCCTGAAAAATCTGTGGGTCAGAGATTTGAGTACATATTAAAACTATGGATTTGGTTAAAATGGTTATTGGAAGAAAACACAACACTTAAATCTTAAGTCAGTCAACAAGAAACCATACAAATAAACACTGAAATTTAAAAAATTAGAAAAATCTCAAAATATACCAAATGAAAGCAGAAATAAGACAATTAGAAAAATTTATATTAAAAATGATCAGATAACAATTACAAAATTAATAACCAATTCATGAGTCACTTCTTTTAAAACTATATAAAGTTTCAATATATTAGCTAACTTAATTATGAAAAAATAGAGAATGTAGAAATACATATACAAAACATTTAAAACATGGGAATAACCAAAGGACTTTCATATCAAGTAAGTTTGGAGAAATAAATGGAATAATAATCTTTCAAAGTTATTAGCTTCTAATCCCTGGAACTTGGAAATGTTACCTTATTTGGAACAAGAGTCTTTGCAAATGATATTAAAATAAAGATATTGAGATGAGGAGATAACCCTAGATTATTCAGATGGACTCTAAAGCCAATGACAAGTGTCCTTATAAAGAGAAACAGAAGATGGGGAAACAAAAAAAGAGGAAACAATGTATCTATGAAAGCAGGGGTTGAACTGATGTGGCCAGGAGCCAAGAAATGTTCAGATCCAACGGAAGCTGAACCCCGCAAGGCCTTTCAGAGGTAGCATGGCCCTGCTGCCACCAGGATTTCAGAACTCTGGCCTCCAGAGATGACATTGGTTAATGAGATGATATACATTTCAAATGTACAATTCTATAAATATATCACCTGTATATTGTATTGTATGTTTACCATCCAAAGTCAGTCTCCTCCATCACCATGTGTTTGACTTCCTTCACTACCTCCTGCCACTCCCCTTCCCTCTGGCAACCACCGTGCTGTTGTTTGGGACTAGGAGCTTTTGTTCATTTGTCTTGTTTGTTCACTTATTTCTTTCAGTTTTATGTACCCTTATGTTCATTGCAGCGTTATTTATGGTAACCAAGACATGGACACAACTGAAGTGTCCTTTAGTAGCTGATTTGATAAAGAGGTTGCAGTATATATAGGGAATATTACTCAGCCATAAAACAGATTAAGTACTGCAATCTGTGATAGCATGGATGGATCTTAAGAATGTTATGCTAAGTGAAATATGTCAGACAATAAAGGTCAAGAACCACATGACTGTGAGATATAAAACTGAGAGAATAAATTTATGCTTCTATGCCTCCTAGTTTATGGTAACTTGTTATAGCAGCCTCAGCAAATTAATACTCATAGAATGAAATATGTGAATCTTAAGTGCACAATTCTCCACTCATTTTTTAATGTAAAGTGCTGAATCTATGTCTTCCATTTCCGGTTTTTACATTATCTTCTGCCATCACAGTCTCACCTTTTAATTCCAACAGATGGCACATGCAAAGGCCCTGAAACAAAAAGCAAGTGTACTTTTTGAGGAACTGGAGGAAGGCCAGTATATCAAGAACATGATGAACCAGAGAGTAGGTGGCTCCTGATGAGACTTTATCCTGATAAAAAAAGGTTCTAATCTAAAAGAAATTCTTATTCCAGCTATAAGATAACATACAGGTTGGGGCAAAAGTATATTTATAGTTGTTTGTATGAAAAATAATACAATTATTAGTAAATAATAATACAAGAATAAACTCTGTTTTGCATACTCACAATTATAAACCTACTTTTGCCTTACCATGTATATTTTAACTAATCTGCACACTCTTCATTTGAAGTGGTTCCCCAATGTCTGGATGAGTTAGATATCAAAATAATCCAAAGATTAAACAAGAAAAAAAGATATGAATACTTTTGTAAGGCAGAAAGATCTAGTTGTAGAACAAAAACAACTATACTGATTTTCTATTCTTCAACCTAAAAATGAATTTAAAACACACACACATGCACACACACACCCACCACTGCTGCCACAACTGTGCTGACAATCTCCCTAACAGTGACAGTCATTTCAACAGCTCAACCTATTCAGTCTATTCTGGTAAAAGGGAAGGAGTTGGAGGAAATGGTTACTTCTGTCTGTTTATATTTTATTGTTTGGCTGTTTGCATTACTGTGTACTCAATATTTTTGTCATGGATTATTAAAAGAAATCAGAAACAGCTGCTGGCAGCTGCAAGATCATTTGTTTGAAGGACCATACTACTCCTTTTAACACACACATACACACACTCAACACACACACACAACACACACACTTTCACTCACAATTAGCACTGAACCATGATTGAGTAGGCAGTGAAGAAGAAAGTCCAATCAGAAATGAGCTACATCTTAATCTTCTTCCAATTTCAAGATAAACACGTCAGGTCTTTAAAGAATTAATAACTATTTCCATCTTTTTCCTTCCTATCTTCTTAAAATAATGAACCCTCTTAATTTAGTCGAATATTTTTTTTTATCTGGAAGGGCATCCAGCCTGCTTCCAAAATAACCACCCAGCATCCTATTGTCTATATGTGCTTGTCTCACTTAGAACTTTCTTCTTTTTAACCATTATTTAATAAGGCATATGGTAATTTATTTAGTAGAAACTACCTCATCTACATAATTAGGGAAACTGTGTCTCCCTTCCAATAAGAACTGCTTTTCGGATCCAGGAATTTCAGATCAATGTTGTCGTCTGTGTTCTAGAAAGCTAAAACATAATTCAAGGAATTTCTGTTATTTATCTAGTACAATTATCTCATTGTTTTGGTGATGTATGTGGAAAACTAGCTTTTTTCTTTTTGCCTTCAGTACAGTTTGATTTAGATTAAAAGTATGTATGGGAATGTGACATTAATTAAGACATGCATACAAAATTAAATTGTATAGCACATTTCAGGCAACCTTCATGTTTACCACCTGTCTTCTGATACAATTATATGACAAGGTGGAAGAGATATTATTATCATATTTTACAAATGTAAGTGTAATAGACATTGAATAATCAGCTTGAGAGAAACCACTGAACCGGTTGGGGAGAGAGCCTAGAGAAGTTTGCCCACCCTGCCACCCAGACCTGCTTCATCTACTACGGCCTACAGCCCTCTCCTCAACTGATAGACATCCGTGACTGCTCATTTCACCTCTGAGAGAAACTGGTCAGCTGGCCAGACACATATGGTAAATGTGACATCTGTCTCTTTTATTTAATATTTATCAAATGGTTTATTTGCTCCAGGAGCTTTGCTAGGCACTGTGAATATAGTAAGAAACAACCAGACATCACTGCACATCTAAATGAGCTTAGAAACTTGTGGAAAACAGTGAATTCAAAATCAAACCAATCAAACCAATAATCATATAACTAAAACAGTAGGGAATTATGTCAAAGGAAGTATAGGTTTTGTAAGAAAAGGTGAGAAATCAAGTCCATGCAACCAAAGAAAATTTCCCTGAAGGTTTGACATTGAAATTGAAATGTGAAGGCCAGCAGGTTGGAACAAGGGCATTTCAGACAGCATGTGCAAAGACCTAGAGGCAAGGAAGAAAGTGACAGTTCAAAGAGTCGGCTGAAGGCCAGCATGCTGAGAGCGTGGTGAACGGAGCAGCAGGCGCTCACTGATGAGGTTTCAGAGGTAGACCCAGGCCAGCTCACATGGAGACTTGGGGGTGGTGTTAAGAAGTTTGTGTATTTCCAAAATGGGATGAGAAGCCACTGAAAAGTTTCAAGGAAGTGGATCTATGATCTGATTTCTCTTTGTAAACAATCACAATAGCTGTTAGGCATAGAGAAGCATGAAAGGAAGATGAGTTAGGAGGCTGTTTCAATAGAATTATTGTAATGATCGAATAAGCACACACACACACACACTCACACACACACACACACACACACACACACACATGCTCAGTGCCTGGCTCAGACAAGGGATGCGATAGATACCTGGTAGGTTCTTTCTTCCCTTTCCACATGATTTAACCTTATTTTGCTAACTTTCATAATTTGAGATTTCAGATACCTTGAAACAGTCATTTTATTTTTTATATGCAGCTGATTTAATAAGAAATAAGTATTATAAGTAATAACATAATAAGATGTTATTACTCCACCCAGTTAGCTTTTATAGCCATTCCAAGCTCAGTTCTTTAGAAAGCTCTAACTTTTTAATGCCCGCTTTTAAATGAAGCTGCATATTTCGTGGGAATATTCTTATATATGTGATTTATGTAGAAACATTTTAGTTGTTGGAAATAACATTCATTTGCCAGATTTTTGGTTGATATAAAGCAATTCAGGACTCACTTTTGAGGGATCCACACTTCTTTCCACCACACATTTTCTCAAGAGGCTCTCTGGTAACTTTGATTCCAGATCAGTGACAAGGATGACAGAAATTGTTGCTATTGTAGCTCATTTACACAAAAGATACCAGCAGGGCAGATGTTCCTGGAAAAATAAGATGCAATTTAAAAAAATGACTCTCAACTTTGAAAATAAAATGGAAAAAATTTGGATCTTATTTCAAAAGGTAGGATTTGTAAAGAGTAGTTATTTTAAAGCATCCGGTCCCATCCCACCCCATTCTTCGGGGCTGAATTGATGGATGCTGCTGCAAGGTCCACAGCACTTGTACTGCTTCTACATCGATCCTTTTCTGCACTGGATCTGCTTAATGGAATACGACACTTTGTACCTCTCCCTCCAAAAAACAGTGGCTATTAATTGTGTACTGAGCTCTGAGATGGAGGAAAACTTAGCAGAAGATAGTGTTTATTCACTTCAGATGCATAAGGTAAAATACTTGATTAACATGTGATGAAAATAGAAATGTAGATATTTCTGAAAATACTATTACTTCCATAGCTCTTTCAATTAGGCATTAAAATGTTTCAATATGGATGCCGTCTCCCCAAAAGATAGGATCCTTTATCAACAGACTTAGTAGAGAAGTGCACACCATCCAGGTACATCATGCATCTAGAAGAACAAATAACCAAACAATCTTTCCTTTCTTTCTTTTGTTGTCACAAGACAAAGAAGAGTGGTGCGTGTTTGTCTGCTTGTTTCCTTTCTAAATGGTTGTTACTCAGGGGGAGCCTTTGTCTCTCAAAAGAAAGCCTATTTGTATATGATCAGCCTTATCATTGAATTCAAGTCCACAATCTTTTATCTAGAATTCCAAAACTGAAAACTCCAGAACTGCATATATTTTTGTAAGTCTGGTTTTAAAGCTCACAGGGTGGAAAAATCTGATGTGAGGTTATTAATAGAATTTATTCTAATAAAAGAGAATATTTATTTCACTGCAGAAATATTTGTTACGTAGTGCTATCTAATGCCTGTGTATATAATATTTAGAATACACATTGTATTTCCTTTATAAAACTAAAAATATTTTAAATTTTTGCCCAAGACTTTTGGATAAGGGAATATGAACTTAAATATCACAGAAAACAAAAGATTCAGCTCACTGAATCTGATCCCCTCCCAGCCACTATCATTGTGAAGTAGTGCTTGTTCACATAGCCTGATCATTGCCTGTGAATCACTTGCCTCCTTTTTGGCCAGCCTCATCTTCTATGGGTCACTAAAGAGCCAAAAATCACTATGTTCTAGAACAGGAGTGCTAATCTAAAATTTAGACTCTAAAATATTTTCTGTTCACTAAGTTGTCATGTTCAATAACAAAGACAATAAAAAAGATTATTTTATTCAATGACTATTTATTACAGTTGGTTGAGCGTGCTTTGATGCCTGCTGACCTTATGAATGAGTGATGTCCACATGTCCTGTCCTCAATAGCTCTGCCCAGCTCCTGTAGACTCATGCCTGTGGCTTCTTTTATGGAATCAATCCATGTCATATTTAGTCTTCCTTTTTTCCTACTGCTTTCGATTTTCTCCAGTATCATTGTCTTCCAAAGAATCAGCCTTCTCATGATGTTCCCTAAGTAGGATAGCTTCAGTTTTGCAATTTTTGCTGCCAGTAATGTTTCCAGCTTAATTTGCTTTGGAACCCACTTGTTCATCCTTCTGGTAGTCCAGGGTAACCACAGCTCTCCTCTGACACCATATTTTTTTTTAGATTTTATTTATTCATTTTAGAGAGGAGATGAGATATGAGGAGAGAGAAGAGAGAAGGGAGGAAGAAGCAAAAAGCATCAACTTCTATATGTGCCTTGACTAGGCAAGGCCAGGGTTTTGAATTGGCGACCTCAGAGTTCCAGGTTGACACTTTTCTCAATGTGCACTATAGGTCAGGCCACCATATTTCAAATGAATCCATTTTTTTCCCATTAACTCCTTTCACTGTCCAAGTTTTACATCCATACCTAGAAATTGAAAATATAGGGGTGTGGATAATGTTTGCCTTTGTTTCTAATGACATTTCCTTGCTTTGGTGAACTTCCTTAATTCTTCCTTTGCTGCCATTCTGAGTCCTGGCCTTTTCTTGAACACTTATTATGGAATATTAACATAGTAAAATAGAAAAAGAACAAAGCTATAAGTCAGGAGACTTGGGTTCTAACTTTTTTGAGTCATTTAATTTCCATTTTACAAGAGAAAAAATTAATATTTTCTTTTTCTCTCTAGATACTTGTAATAAATTCAAAACTATATTAAAAAGCATATTTATCCATTTTATTGAGCTTCTGTGCTAAATGCTTTATAAATATTATACAAAGAATTAATATGTACAAGGCATAAAGTTGGATAAACATACCAAAATGTCCAAGATGCATGATTTACGCTCCATGAGCAAAGTGATAGAAGAGTAACATGTAAACACACAGGACTATGGTACGGTTTTATTTCCTTAATCACTGATGTGAGAAACAAGAAAATTTGGAAGAGAAGCTTGTCTCAGTCCTTGCAAGAAAAATATGGAAGGGGGAAGGGAGAGAGAAGCATTTGGAAGGAATTTCATTGAAAACAGCTGCTTTGCTAAGTCCCTGTTTCAAATTGCCTGTTAACTGATCTGACTTAAGACTTTTTTTAATCAAGAAACAAAATCTGTGAGGTTTTGTAGTTCAATTCATTGGCACATTCCATATAGCTACATATGGCAGGACTGAAATGATCAAGTTTCCTTTGGCTTTATCATAAATCACTGAGATTCCAATGTGTCCTTCACAGCTTTAAGTTTTCAAAACCATCATGACTAATGAAATATTTATACTAAGACCCACAGCCACTCGCCTGGAGTCACGTTCCCCAGAAGAGAGACTTTGACAAAGAGCCCATCAAGAAAGCAGCTGGAGGCCCCCAAACCCTGGCCCCACAACCACCCTCCGCTGTTGGCCTTCACATCTGCCACCTTCAGGTCACCAAATGGCATCCCTCATAAACTGGGAATACAGGCTTTTGCTCAACTTGACAGCTTGCAGTTGGAAACTAATCAAACTTTAAGGATTCTACTTAAGAGCATAAAAAGGTTTTCTCAAGGTTTTATTACTTTGTAAAATGTATTAGGTTTCAAATCAAGTTAATTTTAAAAGAGAATCTAGTTATTTTTACTAGACGGTTTTAAGTTTTCACTGATATATGAAGCTGAGCAATCACAATGAGGAAGCTTTCTCTACAAATTGGGCACTGGCCAAGCTAGAACGCTACTGACCGGCTAGAACGCACACACTTGCCATGAAAGTAGCAGTGACGCGAGTGGTGAGGCACCAGGGCTTACACAGAAATGTTGTCCTTACCTATTGAAAGTGATAACTTGATGTGGAAGAGCATTTTCAGGGCCACCTGCGGCAAGTCCTTCATGTTCCTTTGCAATGTGTCTTGGTCACTTGTCCCATTACTTCTTTTCTCCGGTTTCTCTGTAGAACTAGTTTTGACCAATAGGACAGAACAGCAGTGACACTGCCAGTTCTGCACTTAGATCTTAAGAGGGCTTGTGACTTTTGCTTTTCTTCTCTTGAAACATTGATTGAGATCGCTATGTAAGGAAATTGGTCCACCTCCCTCGAGAATCAGAGGCCACATGGAGGAGAGACCAAGTGCCCCAGTTGACAGCCAGCAGCATCAACTGCAAAACAAATGAGTAAAGCCATCTTGTTCCTTTCAGCCATCATGACATTCCAGCTAAATGCAGCCATGCATATACGCCCAAATAAAATCTGCAGAAAACCCTCCCAGTCAATTTACAAAACCTTTACAAATAAATCTTCATGGTTTTAAGCCCTTAAATTTTGGGGGGCTTTGTTAATCAGCAATAGATAACTGAAATACCACATTCTGGTTTGGCTATGCCAGTGATTAGTTGTGTTATGTGAACAAGATATCTGATCCTACAAGCTTTAGATATCTCACATCAAAAATGTGGAAATGTGAAGTATGTAAAAGCTAAAGTCCCTTCTTGCTCCAGTGTATGGGAATTTCCCTATTTCCCAGACATGCTAGCTGGAATCTCTGACCTGATTTGTTTCAGTAAGAATAACCAGCAGGATAAAACATCAGTAAACAAACCATTATGGTAGAACCACAGGTATCTCAAAAACATTCAGGCAAATGTATAAAATAGTTGTGTGTTTCATTTATATGTAAATTTAAAATTTATGCTTTGGGGCAAAATAAGGTGCTCAGACAGCCGAAGTATACGGGGAAATAGAATGACTTTGCACAGTCATTGCTCAGTCTTGTTTTCCATCTTTGTGGTTGAAGAGAGCATTTGCCAATGAGTGTAGGTAATAATGAATGTGACATTACAAACTGACTGTTGCCATGGATCATAATCTGTTTGACCCTTTGCATATAGTTTGCATAAGTCAACTGTCAAGAGACAAAATAGGCCCATTTATTTTCTTTAAAAATATCCAGTCACTCATTTCAGCACTTTCATGAGACAACATTATCTCTTGCAGATACTTTGCATAATCAGTGATTTTTGATTGTTTGGGTAAAATTCTTGCTTGATGTTGGTTGTAATCATTGCATGATGAGAACGTTTCATTCTCCAGCACGTGTAGTCATAATGATTTAGATTCCTATGTAAAGTTAATCAACCCTGAAGGAGACTCCCTGGATATCACCATAGAGGTAACATCTAACATTTCTGTTATTTCACTTTGTCTGATCTTTGTTGAATAAGTAATCATCTTCTGTTTACAAAACAAGCCTAGCAAAATTGGACATACTTTATTATGTGAATCACAGTTGGCATCTTTAGCATATCTACACCTGGTTATTGATATATGTTGAGTACCATTATCAAAGAAATGGAGATATTCTGAATGAAAGTATTATGCACGAGGCAAAATATTTTATTCTTTTTAAATTGCATAGAGAGGCTAAGTTAAATGAAGAAGTGTTAGCAATAACTGCCTTGCCTACTACTTTCCTCAGATTTTTTTTTACCTGCCGTGACTTTTAGCCAGTAATGCTGAACCAAAATTCTGTGACATTTTCTATAATAAGACAATTTCAACTCCAACATCGCATATAATCTCAAAGATATTTCTAGCCTTAAGTATCTGCTGCTATGGCAACCTCCAAAGATCTCACTTTTCAAAATATTTGGGTATGTGAGAGCTCTTTACAAATTTACTAACTTTCAACTTTTTCAAAATTCTCTGACATGAACTAGAGTCTATTTTTATCTCTCTGTTAAGAAAATATTTCTGTTCATTATAATTTTTATCAACCTGTTTTAACAGTTAAAGCCAACTGGATAGAAAAACAAATAACAGAAGCATTTTGAGAATTAAAACACGTAATGTTCAAAAGCTTGACATGAAGTTAAGATTCTGATGCAATTAATAAATTCAGAATTATTATGGATTCTATATTGTAAAACATAAACAAAACAGTAAACTGGTCAAGAATTGTATTAAGATTTTTTTTCCAAGTGAGAGGAGGAGAGATAGAAAGATTTCCACATGCACCCTGACTAGGATCCACCTGGCAACTCCTGTCTGGGGCCAAAGCTCTGTCCATCTGGGGCCATGCTCACAACTGAGCTATTTTGAGTGCCTGAGGTAGAGGCTCTACGGACACATCCTCAGCACCTGGGACCAACACACTCAAACCAATCGAGCCATGGCTGCAGGATGGGAAAACAGAAAGAGAGAGAGAGAAGGGAGAAGTATAGAGAAGCTGATGGTCACTTCTCCTGTGTGCCCTGACCAGGAATTGAATCCAAGATATCTACATGCTGGGCCGACCTTCTACCTCTGAATCAAACGGCCAGGGATGTATTCAAATATTTTTAGGCAGCTTCATCTACAGAAGAAATTAAGCCCTGACCCATGGCTTTTTTTAAGAAAGCAGAACAGTTTTGTTAACTGACAACAGATTACAAAAATTGCAAGGAAACTTTCTCCACATCTGCCACACTGTTGCATTCAAATGGCACTGAGTGGCCTGACCTGTGGTGGCGCAGTGGATAAAGCATCGACCTGGAAATGCTGAGGTCACTGGTTCGAAACCCTGGGCTTGCCTGGTCAAGGCACATATGGAAGTTGATGCTTCCAGCTCCTCCCCCCTTCTCTCTCTCTGTCTCTCCCTCTCCTCTCTAAAATGAATAAATAAAAAAATGGCACTGAGCAATGTCTATTATTAAGATAAACCATTGTATCATCAGTGTGAGACTTCTCCCTCTTCATTTGGAGGAAGCTATGTAGTCTGGAAGAGAAGGTGGTCTGTACAATGCTGTCATTGCCCCAATAAGCTTGTATTTGCTGCCAACATTCACAAGATATCAAGCCCAGGAAAATAATATGCCAGAAAACAAAGTTGTCTCTATAATGTTTTAAGGAAAGCATTTTGTTAGGATATTCTGCAGAATAGATGAAGCTTTCTGTACACAAATGTGTTCTCAGATGCAGGAAGTTACCCATGGAGAAACTTTGTCTGATGAAAACTCAATGGCAATCTTCTGAAGGCTAGCTTGATGTTCTTCCTTTTAATTTTTTAGACCTGAACCTGGTAATAAAATCAGATTAGATATTATAATTTTCCTTAATATTAAAAATAGAGCTCACTGGAATTCTGTATAAAGCCATTATGAAAAGACACAAACTTGAAGAATTGTTTCATAGACAGAATTTTATTGATTTTTCTTCCGAAGTATAGACAACTTAATTCATTATCTATGAATCATTACTGTCCTAGAATTAAAATGCAATTTAGTTGAAATAGAACTGAAAAAATGTCTTTGGAATGTTTAGTTTTAATACTGGTTAACAAAACCTTGTGCCTAGCCTCTTGGGGCATTTCTGTTTCCACCATGCTAACTGACAGCCAGTATAAATCTGATGGGGAAAAAAAGTTAAAGTGCAAAATCCACTTGGAGCTCAAATTCAGAAAGCACGTTCCAGTCTGAGCTTCTTCACCCTTCATACTATATGTGTACAATTGGCCCTCATGGTACCAAGTAATTTAAATGTCAGGAGGGACCTACAAACATGATCTACTCCAATTCTTTCACCTTAAAGTCAGAAAATTTAGGCCAGCTTTACTTATCCATAAAATAAAGAGGTGGATTGGTTGTACTTGAGGGTGTAGAATTATTCTATCACATTGTCTCTGTATACATTAGGCACTGAAAGAGCCCCAGGAAGTGGATAGCTATGACACCCTCCTCTACCTCATACTTCTAGCCAAGGGTAGAGAGAAGGACACCGAGAAAGCAAAGTGTACATTATGTACTGGAAACTTCTTTTGTAACCCACAATTGATGTGGTCAATGCCCAGGAAACTCTTCCTGAATATTCATGAAAGATTAATTTATTAAAATAAAATCCCAACTTCCCAGGAAGAGTAGCCAGAAAAGCCCTCACTAAAATTGCATTTCTGTTTACAAATGACTGGTTTTGCTTCAAAAATTGGCCAGTCAGTGCTGGCTAGGAGTTTGTATCATGGTTGCATGATGGATCATGAATAAGGGATCAAACTCCAGTTCTCAAATCTTTTTGGTTAGAGGTGGAAGTTATAGGACAATATGGGGCAGAGAAATAGTTGCTCCTCACCATGTCCATATAGCCAGATGACCAACTTATTGCTAAGCTTTGCAGCGCTTCTTAACACTTCCACTACTGACATTGTGGGTCAGAAAATTCTATATTGTAGAATTATCTGTCTTGGGCATTGCACAATGTCTAGTGGCACCTCTGTGCTCTATATATTAGATGCCAGTAGTCACTCACCTCTGCCCCATTTTAGTTATGACAACCAGAATTGTCTTACAACATTGGCAAATATTTCCTGAGGGGAAAAACTGTCCCCAGTTGAGAATCACTGAGTAAAATGAATGTTAGTAGAAGCATCCTGTTCTACTTCTAAAAAGTATCTTTAAATGGTTTATTCTTTGTTCCTTCTTCTTTCCTGCTGTGAATTTGAGCAGCTATTTTGGACAAACATCAGAAATCACATTATTGACAGAAGGGCAGCAAGATGGAAGGAGAGAAGGTCCCTATGATCAGGGGAGCCACACTATGGTCATGCATCTGCACATCTATGGACATTTTGTATAAGAGCAACATAGATTTTTGTCTCCTTTACTTCATTGCCATGATAGGTTCTCTAATGGAGACACAATTTTCACACTTTATATTAAATTATTCTGCTTACATAGCAATATAAAGAGAAAAATATTTATGCTCACAATTCAGAAGCAACAACTGACTTGTCAGTTAAAAATCTAAATTTATAGCTACCTCTCTGTCCTTACAGAAATCTTCTGACAAATCAACTTTGAAAAGTACAGATGTACATCAATGGTTCTAAACTTGTCTACCCATTAGAATCACATGGAGAAGTTTTAAAAATCTGAACAGCCTGGCTGCACTTCAAACAACTTCCAGCAGAACCTTAGAAACAGGACCAAGGCATCACTATTTTGCAAAACTGTTCAGGTAATTCCAATGTGCAGTCAAATTTGAGAACCACTCATATAGAGCATTTTCCTCCAGGCTCTGTTTGTGATTAATTAACCTTGGTTGATCTTATTTGCCTTGGAAAGGGAAGGCATGTGTTTGCTCTGCACTAGAAACATTTGACTGCAAAATATTCTGTTTCCATTTGTGGATATGCTCACATTTGGGGTTCAAATAGCAAGAGTGAGTCAGATACAATTTTGCACCAGTCAGCAAAATATGACTAGAGAAATGTTTTGATATCTCACATTGCTGAAAATAATTGAGCTCATTAAAAGTAAGCTCCTCACTGTTCCCTCAACACACACACACACACACACACACACACACAGAGTTAAGGTAATCAGTGAAGGCAGATGATTTGGGAGAAACTAGTTTTGCTCTGGTGGTTAAAAACAAAGTGCAGGAAATATAAAAAGAGAATTAAACCCTCTATAGATGTGTGTGGGGCTACTATTGGGTTAAATGCATTTTTAAACTAAACTAGATTATTTTTTATTTCTCCCTGAAGAATAAGCAAAACAACTCAAAATTGGGGCCCAGCATCAACCATGGTATAGTTCTAGAATGAGAAGTTTTTAACACTCATGTACTCCAATGAAGAGCACTTCAATCAGGAGGGCAAAGAACACTTGCACCATTATTTCTTTTTTGTTCACTACTGTGAAGCCAGTAGCCAGGGCTACCATCACAGCAGCCCGGCCCATGCAGGTTTGCATTGGATTCGGACAGACGATAAAGAAACAACGGAGCCAAAAACTGGTGGGCCACCATCTTTAATCATAGCTTGCACCCTGCGGGCAAGTAAAAACACACATTGGGCTCCAAAACCCACTCACATTCAGTGCCCACAAAGCCACTGACTTATCCAAGTTTCCTAGAATCAAAGGTTTCCAGGTCACCAGACTTATTCACCTCTGTTCCCCATCTCCTTCCTTCTCCCTGCACAAACTCTGCACAAACTGGCTTTTCCTTCAGCACTCTGCCATCTTGGCTGCTTCTCCTGGCCTCCTCCACGTGGCCTTTCTCTGCTCTCTGCTGTCTCCTCTAATATTAATCTCAGGAACTAAGAGATCAAACTCCCATTCTGCTCCCATTTTATAGTGTAGAAATCAAAACCTTTAATCCAATATACAAAATAGGGAAGTGTCTAATACAAAGTCACTTATCTGAGGCACGATGGAATTGTACCACCTCACATCAAAAAGGGTGGGAAATGCTTAGTCCTAGAACCAAGCCCCAGGCTACAAGGATCCTGCCTGCCCACATCCCACCCCAATACACATTAATATCACCTGGGCAACAGGCTTCCATGTGGGCAGCGCCATCTTTTACAAAGTGAGCATAATATATTTTATCTGCCCAACAATCCACCCCTATGCTCACTTTACTACCCACAATCTACACCACCGGCATCCCTGTGCAAGGAAATTAGGCACATTATACAAATTACAACAACACAAATCATACAGTTTCAACAATTACAAAGATACACTTCACCAGTCCCTGAGCACTTTGCCAAAAGTGCAAAATGTCCTCGGCCTTCTTTCTAGCCATGGGAAAACTTCCTGGGGCAGGGGAAGGGCCTCCAACAAAGCCACCCCCCACCCCCATCAGGGTATTTCACATTGTCCAAAATCCGTAAATCCATCCAACAAAGGGGCCAGTGCCCACACTGGTCGTAGTCCAGGAAATCAGTCCACGCACATGGGGCGTCAGCCACCCCCCTCATTCCTGCCGTCCTGGCAGGTCTTACACTGTCACAAAGAGGAGCACGTGGCAAGCGCAGTCAGCATTTCCATCTTGGCTCTGAAGAGCATGATGATGTCCACCCCTATGTCCCAAAATCACAGACCTACCAGGGCCATAGTAGGTACTCCTTCCTGCTGGGCTCTCATGTTTTGGAGATTGCGGATTGTAACTCCAGCCCGATTCTCCTCATCCTCCAAAGAGGAACTGAAAACATCAGCTCCCACTGCCAGGCTCGAGTCCCAGGCTGCTGCCGCCTTCTGCTCTGCAGACCTTGCAGCTCCAGTTTTGCCTTCAGCCCCAGCCTCCCACCGCTGCTGGCTCTCCACAACGTCCAGGGCAATCTGCAACTCACGAAGCTGTGAATCCTCCTCCAGCAGCTGCTTCATTTCCAGGCGAAACTTGCAAACCTGGTTGGCCTCTTTTTCCAGCGCTTCCTCCAGCTCCAGGGGCAGCATATGTTTCTCCCACATTTGCCCCAGCTCCTTCCACTGCTCGGCTTCCTCAAGCATGGCTGTAAAAGTCAGCCAGCATACAGTCCCCAAAATGACAGCCGTGGGGGACCATAACAGCAGCCAGTCCTCTACTCCACCGCTCAAAGGTGGTGGTGGCTCCTTGCCAATCTGTATCGAATCCTGCCACAGACTACGCCAAATGTGAATCCAGTATCAAAGGCCACCAGCAAAGCCGCCCGGCCCATGCAGGTTTGCATTGGATTCGGACAGACGGTAAAGAAACAACGGAGCCAAAAACTGGTGGGCCGTCATCTTTAATCCTAGCTTGCACCTGGCGGGCAAGTAAAAACACACAATGGGCTCCAAAACCCACTCATTCAGTGCCCACAAAGCTACTGCCATCTTTAACAAAGTGAGCATAATATATAATATTTTATCTGCCCAACAACTACCTTCAATAAATAAGCTCTATTTTATTCAGGTTTCACAGATGCCATTCTCTAAAAATGAAGATTCTCTTAATGCTAAGGAAGCCATAAGAGAGAAGAGAAAAGGAAGGGGATCAAAAAATGCATTGTATTTCTACTATATATCAGGCAATGTAGCAGCCAATCTACTTGTGTTACCTCAAAAAGCAATTTTAAAGCTGCATTCACATATCAAGATGTTTATGAGAGTCATAACAGTGTTACAATTAATAAAGGAAACCTGAACTAAAATTAGAATTGGGGAGGGGTGTAGATAGAACTCTCATGCCCTATACCACTTGCCAATTATCCCAAACAGAAAGAGACAGCACCTTGCATCTCTAACAGAAGGCTGTTTCTACTTTACAACCCAGACAAGAAAAGATTTTCTTCTTGCCCAGCAACAAGCAGCTCAGCCAATGAGAAGCCACTGTCACCATAAACTCCTAATTTCCTCCAATGAATTCTCATTTTTCTTTTGCTAATGACTTTTTTTCCCCATCCTCCTTTCTATAAAAACCTTTCACTTTATTTAGTTTTCTGGAGTATCTCTCAGCTTGCTAAATGAAATGCTGTTTGATTCATGAATGTTTAAGAAAGCCACTTACATCTCCAAATTTACTCAGTTGAATTTTTAATGGCAGACTGGACGTGAAATTACCTGAAAAATTATTTACAGGTGAGAAAACTGATGACTTGCCCAGGCTCACCCTGCTGTTTGGAAACAAAAGTAGGTCCAGGGTAATAAACTCCTAGCCCAAGTTAGGTGTTCTCATTTCCTGCCTCTCTCTCCCCACTCAACCTCACCCTCACCATTTACGGAAGCTAGTGAGCAGGAACTTTTCCTCTTCACCAAGAACAGAATAAGGGCCTGACCAGGCAGTGGCGCAGTGGATAGAGTGTTGGACTGGGATGCAGAGGACCCACGTGTGAGACCCTGAGGTCGCCAGCTTCAGCGCAGGCTTATCTGGTTTGAGCAAAGCTCACCAGCTTGGACCCAAGGTCTCTGGCTCCAGCAAGGGGTCACTCAGTCTGCTGAAGGCCTGCAGTCAAGGCACGTTTGAGAAGGCAATCAATGAACAACTAAGATGTTGCAACGCGCAATGAAAAACTAATGATTGATGCTGCTCATCTCTCCGTTTCTGTTTGGATGTCCCTGTCTATCCCTCTCTCTGACTCACTCTCTGTCTCTGTAAAAAATAAATAAATAAAAATTAAAAAAAAAAAAAAGAACAGAATAAGGAAATTTGCCTAACATGCAACATGATAGTTAAGATGCAAGATCATTTTCTACTGACAGCATATGCTGGTCATAAGAGGAAGTTCTGACTATTCTTTCCCAAAGCTCTTTTAAATGTAATTTTACTGTTATCCACTAATGAGAGTGAAGCCTAGTAGACTCGTCTCAAGGTAAAGGCTGAATGTTCTAGTATGACAATTCCATGGGGTGTCTGCAGCATCTAGAGCGTGTACAAAAAAGATCAAGAGTGTTGCCTGGGCTCAACGCACTGCCACCAGCCTGGCACTGATCAAGGACAACCTCCTCATAGTAGTTTATCCAAAATGAATAACAATAACAGCTAATATTCACTTCACACTTACTATAGGTTAGCACTTTCCTTGCTTTTTAAAAAAATATTATTCTCATTTTATAGATGAAGAAACAAAGAATTTTAAATAACATGCTTGAAGTCATACAATGCAGCAAGTGGTGGAAGCAGAATTCAGACTAATGTACTAGAATGATACAAATTCAAACTAATGAATTAGAATAGCTCTGCAACTTTGTTCCTATCTGTGAACTCTGTGCCATAAATACAATGACTTTAATAGTATTAATGTGTTTCTAAAAGACACATGGGCCCCAAAAGTTATATTTTAAGTCCTACTGGGATAAAGAAAGCATCTGATTATTTCTAAAATCACAGCAAAGCACTTTCCAGAAATAGCCTGTCAGAAGTGCAACACAGTGGTGGCCAAGGTTTGCACTGTCATGTAAGGGCTCAGGGGGTGGAGTCTGCTCTTGTCCGTCAGCTGGCCAGCACCTGGAGCAAGGTGATCCTGCAGGCTTCGGACAGTATTTTGTTTTGGCAGTTGGCTTGGTGTGAACACCAGAAGTTAGTCTTCAGGAGAAGCATACACTGAATATAAAAAAAGTCTACAAAGTTTGAAAAAAGAGTTCCCTGAATATCAAAGCCGTATATTTTTGATAGCCTTATTTTAAGCCCTCATTTTTCTGGCTTACAAAGGACTGGGACCCATTGATAATGGACAAGTCCAAAGTAAGCAAATAACAGAGAAATTTATAGCTCACTTAATGAGTTTCCTTCAACATCTGCTACTTGCTGGAGGTGCGTAGGGGGGCTGGGAAATGCAGGGGGGTGTACAGACTTACCACCAGATGTTGGATTAGACAAAACAGCCTCAAAGCTCTTTTTCAGTCCAGAGTCCTCTAAGCCTAAAGGAAATGGAGAATTAAAGTAATAATGCTACCAATTCTGGGCATAACCTGGCAAAGACAGCAGAACCACCCCAAGACTCTTTTACATGCGGCACCTAGGAAACGGAGTGGCTGAGTTTCCGCTGTCCATGCTGCCTCGGTGTTTCATTACGCTTATGAGCCTATTGGCCTGCAGAGCTCACGATGAAAGCAGGAAAAGCTCAGGCACTTCAGGACCATTTTCCTGAGCCCACTGCCTACTGATTGAAACACATGTTCCAAAAGCGCTAAATGAAATTCTATTCCCAAATTATGAAACTAAATATTTTCCTTAGACATATCTCACATTGCTCTGTATGCCAGGGAAATTTCCCATGACCCTTGCAGTCACCTCCATTTATTTGTTCCCATGCACACTTCTTCTGGGACGTAAGACAATCCGGTCGAAGGCTAACATATAAGTATCCGGTGGCACGTCCAACAAAGCTGTTATTTTATCAGGAAGCAGTGAAAGCTTATTTCAGAAACTGAAGCTTCTCAGCAATGAAGTAAATGACTTAGTAGTAGCGATGGCTTGAAGACTATCAGAAAATTACGCGTATTGTTTAGTTAGGAGATAGGAATTAACTAATGTTTCTAAAATGCCTGAGTTTTAGATCAAGAATTTCAGCAACTTGATGCATTCAAGATGGAAAACCCAATTAAAAAATAAAGTGCCACCTACACAGCTTTTTCACCGCTGGAACAAGGAATGGGTTTAAGCTATTATATTAACAGAGATTTGAAGATATACCACGGAAGAAGATTGCATTTCAAGCAGCCGACACCCTAAATAGGTTAAATTTGGTTTAATTGTTGATTGCTTTTCAGAGTTGAAGGCAGAAAATTAATTAAAGTCAATACTCAGTAGGCTTAGTTGCTATTAAGAAACATTTAAAATCTGATTGAATTCACAAAGTGACTGATGCAAAGAATAACAGTGCAATTTTTCAAATCAAGCAAAATTTATTATTTAACTCGTTGATAAATGTTTAAATATAAATGAGCCAGAGAGCACAAACATGCACAAGTGGCAAAACCAATATAAAATCCACAAAGAGTCCCAGTAATTATCAAAGCAAGTTACAATGGTAAATATTTCAGTAACTTAACAGCAAGGGTTTATATTGCTGAGTGTGCTCACTTCAAGCTGTTCCAATCATTTAAATTCATCCTGTCTTCTCAAAGTAGCCAGCGTTTTCTTTTACTTATCATTTATTTTTTCTTCCTTCCTTTTCTTTGTCATTAAAAAAAATTCATTTCTAAGCTAAAGCAACTAGATAATTATAACAATTTATTTAGACTTGGGGGTAGGAGAATTGTTGACCAGGTAATAGAAAACATTTAAAAATATTATTTCACATATTTTTATCCTTCTTATTCAATTATAATTTTTGTAATATGTTGAATGACAAAGTATCTGTACTTAACTCTTTCTAAATGTCTACATTTGAATTTCTGAAATTAGTCTCTTAATGTACTGAATTTCACCACTCTAAATTTCATCTTTGTCTTCATTTTTGCAATTATTGCTCTAAATAGTTTCATAACAGGATAACAAAGAATATATGAACCTTCTGGATTTCATCACCAAATTTTCTATTTAATTTATGGGCACATACAGGAGCAGCTTGATATTCCTGTCTCTCTCTCTGCCTCTCAAAAAAAAAAAAATCAGTGTAGTTAGAAACAGACAAAACATGCACACAATAGGTATATCAGTTTTGTTTTAAAACTTCAGGTATTGCAAACGTGTTGTAATTTTAAATTTTATTTTATATTATGAACTTACATGCCTTCAGTGTTAAGTTTTCTTTATATTAAATTTTAAACTGTTAGACAATTATGTATTTTTTGAAGGTTGCTTTTTGATATACTGACCTATAGAAAAAGTAGGTGCCATGTTATTTTCTCCTGTCTATAATTCCTCTTGTTTTGAGCATTTTACTTTTATTACTAACAATTGCTAGATATGCTGGAGATCTTTCATTTGCAACTACACAGCTCCTCACCACTCTTCTCCGCCCTAATCTCTGTTCCTTGACAGAGACTGGTCCACATGCTCTGAATCAGTAGGCAGTGCCACCCATCTTCCTGGGTGACTGCTGGCAAGAGATCAGAGGCAAGAAAAAAGGAAAGTTGAGTCTTTTTCCCCTTTGAATGTGCCATTCTTTTCTCTCCAAGTATCTGGACTGATAAGAGAATTAGGTTAAGTATATTTTTATTTGTTTGAATTTTTTTAAAATAGTGTATGTTAATAACCTTTCTTTATGTCATACTTTGTTTTATAAAGGATTTGTATTTTAAAACAATGCATCAAATATTCAAGGTGAAATAAAATGAATATTGGTAAGAAAAAATAAGGGAAAGAGAAAATAAAGGGCAAGGAGTTAACTGGAATGAGGAACTATGTTAGCTATAAAGTAGAAATCATAAAACCTTGTGTGTTTGCTAAATTTGTTTTTAAACTTACTAGTAGCCAAAGGAAAAGAGAAAAAAATTTTTGAAAAGACAAAATTAAAGAAAAAGTACAACATTTTTCATATCTAGAACAAAGAAACTTACATTAAGGTAAAGAAGAAACTTGTAATGCAATAAATGACATCTTTAACCAAATTTTCAATGACCCACTAAATTAGATGAAAATATTTTTCTGTGATGCTTTATTCCTAAGAGCATAAAAATGTTACTGCCTTACCTTTGTTATTTTACTACAAGGAATTTTTACTTAATCTACTACAAAGTCATGTTTTCATTTTGGAGGGGATGAGGTAGAGTAGGAGTAGATGATTAAGAAAAATAACTTTTAATGGGTTTTAACTTTTAATGAACTATAATAATAAATAATTAAAGTAACATGATGTGTGCCTTTTTTATTTAAAAATATGTTCAAAATATTCAAAAATTTATCGGTCACCATCAAAATGATCAGGCACCAAATTGAATAAGGCTGGATTGAGAATATATTGTGTTTAAAATGTTTATTTAATCAACCTATCATTAAAATGATCATAGATGGATGGAACTGTGATGTGAGATTGGCATATAATTTATAAATTAAGAAACCTTAAAAATCATTTCTTTCTTTAAAAACCTATGATTATGGGCCTGGCCAGTTGGCTTAGCGGTAGAGCATCGGCCTGGCATGCGGGGGACCCGGGTTTGATTCCCGGCCAGGGCACACAGGAGAAGCGCCCATTTGCTTCTCCACCCCCCCTTCCTCTCTGTCTCTCTCTTCCCCTCCTGCAGCCAAGGCTCCATTGGAGCGAAGATGGCCCGGGCACTGGGGATGGCTCCTTGGCCTCTGTCCCAGGTGCTAGAATGGCTCTGGTCGTGACAGAGCGACGCCCCAGAGGGGCAGAGCATCGCCCCCTGGTGGGCAGAGCATCGCCCCTGATGGGTGTGCTGGGTGGATCCCGGTCGGGCGCATGCGGAGTCTGTCTGACTGTCTCTCCCCGTTTCCAGCTTCAGAAAAATACAAAAAGCAAAAAAAAAAAAAAAAAAACCCTATGATTATGGAGAAATAACAAAACTGAAAATTGGAAGCAGACAACACCAAGCCTAGACTCAACAAGCTCTATAAATAACACACACACCCAAACACACAGACATAATGAGAAGACAGAGAAGTGCAATCCAAATGAAAACACAAGAGAAACTTCCAGGAAATGAACTGAGTGATATGGAAATAACCAACCTTCCGGATGCAGAGTTTAAAATAATGATTGTTAGGATGCTTAGGGATCTTCGAACAACAATGGATGGTCATTACAAACACCTAAATAAAGAAATAGCAAATATAAAAAAGGACATGGAAATATTAAAAAAGAATCAGTTGGAGATGACAAATACAATATCAGAAATGAAGACCACAATTGAAGGAATTAAAAACATATTGAATGAAGCTAAGGATCGAATCAGCAAGTTGGAGGACAAGTTGAACAAAGGCATGAAAGCAGAGCAGAAAAAAAAAAGAGACTCAAAAAGTATGAG
Source organism: Saccopteryx bilineata (assembly GCF_036850765.1). Taxonomy (NCBI): domain Eukaryota; kingdom Metazoa; phylum Chordata; class Mammalia; order Chiroptera; family Emballonuridae; genus Saccopteryx; species Saccopteryx bilineata. Next base: position 87,416,751 of record NC_089494.1, on the reverse strand, counting down.
GAAACTCTAAGAGAACTCTATGACAACATGAAGAGAAATAACATCCGCATCACAGGGTTTCCTGAAGAAGAAGAGAAAGAACAAGGGATAGAGATTTTGTTCAATCTTATCATAGCTGAAAACTTTCTTAAATTAATGTAGGAAAAACTCTCACAAGTTCAAGAAGCACAGATAACTCCATTAAAGAGAAACCTAAAGAAATCTACACCAAGACACAACATAATTAAGATACCAAAGCTAAGTGATAAAGAGAAAATATTAAAAGCTGCTAGAGAAAAAAGCTACCACTACAAAGAAGCCCCCATTAGGATGATATTTGACTTCTCAACAGAAACACTTGAGACCAGAAGGGAATGGCAAGAAATATTAAAAGAACCTACAACCAAGACTACTTTATCCAGTAAGGCTATCATTTAAAATTGAAGAAGAAATAAAAAGCTTTCCAGACCAAAAAAAAAACCAAAAAAAACTCACGGAATTGATTACAACCAAACCAATGCTGCAAGAAATGTTAAGGAGCCTGTTCTAAACAGATCAAAGTGGGAAAAGAATATAGCAAGAGAGGAATACAGCTTTAAAGAATAAAATGGCAATAAACAACTAAATATCAATAATAACCTTAAATGTAAATGGATTAAATGATCCAATCAAAAGACAGGACCCGTACATATGCTGTCTATAAGAGACACACCTTAAAACAAAAGATGAACATAGACTCAAGGTAAAAGGATGGAAAAAAATATATCATGCAAATGGAAATGAAAAAAAAGCTGGGTTAGCAATAATTATATCAGACAAAATTGACTTTAAAACAAAGGCTATAGTAAGAGATAAGGAAGGCCACTACATAATGATAAAGGGAGCAATCTAACAGGAAGCTATAACCATTATAATTATCTACACACCTAATATAGGAGCACCTAAGTATATCAAGCAGACATTGATGGATATAAAGGGTGAGATCAACAGCAATACTATAATATTAGGGGATTTCAATACACCACTAACATAACTAGATAGATCCTCAAGAAATAAAATTAACAAAGAAACAGCAGACTTAAAGGATACACTAGATCAACTAGATTTAATAGATATCTTCAGAACCTTTCAACCTAAAGCAGCAGAATATACATTCTTTCAAGTGCTCATGGTACATTCTCTAGGATAGACCACATGTTAGGGCACAAAAATGTTCTCAACAAATTTAAGAAGATTGAAATCATACCAAGCATTTTCTCTGATCACAATGGCATGAAACTAGAAATCAACCACAACAGAACTCAAAAATTTTCAAACATATGAAAATTAAATAGCAGGTTGTTAAATAACAAATGGATTAACAATAAGATCAAAGAAGAAATAAAAACATTCTTAGAAACTAATGATAATGAGCATACAACAACTCAAAATTTATGGGACACAGCAAAAGAAGTACTGAGAAGGAAGTTCATAGCACTACAGGCATAACTTAAGAAGCTAAAAAAAGCTCAGATAAACAACTTAACCCTGCATCTAAAAGAACTAGAAAAAGAACAGCAAGTAAAGCCCAGAGGTAGTAGAAGGAAGGAAATAAAAAAAAATCAGAGCAGAAATAAATGACATAGTGGCTAAAGAAACATTATAGAGGATCGATGAAACCAGGAGCTGGTTCTTTGAAAAGGTAAACAAGATTGGTGAACCTTTAACCAGACTCACCAAGAAAAAAAGAGAGAGGATCCACATAAAGAAAATTAGAAATGAGAGTGGAGAAATAACAACTGACAAAACAGAAATGCAAAATATTATAAGAAAATACTATGAAGAACTGTATGCCAAAAAACTAGACAACCTAGATAAAATAAACAAATTCCTTGAAACATACAATCTTCCAAAAATCAATCTGGAAGACTCAGAAAATCTAAACAGACCGATTACAACAAATGAGATTGAAACAGTTATCAAAAATTTTCCAAAAAGAAAAGTCCTGGGCCTAATGGCTTCAAAAGTGAATTTTACCAAATATTAAAAGAAGAACTAACTCCTATCTTTCTCAAGTTTTTTTTAAAAATTCAAAAGGAAGGAAGACTTCCAAGCTCCTTTTATAAGGCAAGCATAATTCTGATCCAAAACCAGGCAAAGACAACACAAAAAGAAAATTATAGGCCAATACTTCTGATGAATTTAGATGCTAAAATCTTCAACAAAATATTAGCAAACCGGATGCAGTAATATATGAAAAAAATCATACACCATGATCAAGTGGAATTTATTCTGGGGAGGCAAGGCTGGTACAATATTTGCAAATCAATCAATGTGATTCATCACATAAACAAAAGGAAGGAGAAAAACCACATGATAATTTCAATAGATGCAGAAAAAGCATTTGATAAAATCCAGCACCCATTCATGATCAAAACTCTCAGCAAAGTGGGAATACAGGGAACATACCTCAACATGATAAAGGCCATCTATGACAAACCCACAGCCAACATCATACTCAATGGGCAAAAATTAAAAGCAATACCCTTAAGATTAGGAACAAGGCCGGGGTGCCCCCTTTCACCACTCTTATTCAACATAGTCCTGGAAGTCCTAGCCATAGCAATCAGACAACAAGAAGAAATAAAAGGCATTCAAGTTGGAAAAGAAGAAGTAAAACTATCATTATTTGCAGATGATATGATATTGTATATAGAAAACCCTAAAGTCTCAGTCAAAAACCTAATGAACCTGATAAATAAATTCAGCAAGGTGGCAGGATATAAAATTAATACTCAGAAATCAGAGGCATTTTTATACACCAATAATGAACTGTCTGAAGGAGAAATTAAGGAAACAATCCCCTTCACAATTGCAACAAAAAAAATAAAATATCTAGGAGTAAATTTAACCAAGGAGACTAAGAACTTGTACTCGGAAAATTATAAAGCATTTATAAAAGAAATCAAGGAAGATACAAAGAAGTGGAAGCATATACCTTGTTCATGGTTAGGAAAAAAAAATCATTAAAATGTCTAAATTACCCAAAGCTATTTATAAATTCAATGCAATACTAATTAAAATATCAATGACATTCTTTAAAGATATAGAACACATATTTCAAAAATATATATGGGACCAAAAAAAAGAACTCAAATAGCCTCAGCAATCTTAAAAAGAAAAATTAAAGTAGGATGTATCACACTTCCCGATATCAAGTTATACTATAAGGCCATTGTACTCAAAACAGCTTGGTACTGGCATAAGAACAAACATGTAGCTCAGTGGAACAGAACAGAGAATCCAGAAATAAATCCATAGCTTTATGGACAACTGATATTTGACAAAGGAGGTAAGAGTATACAATGGAGTAAAGACAGCCTCTTTAATAAATGCTATTGGGAAAATTGGACATCTACCTGCAAAAAAATTAAACTAGACCACCAACTTTCAACATTCACAAAAATAAACTCAAAATAGATAAAAGACTTAAATGTAAGCTATGAAACCATAAGCATCTTAGAAGAAAACATAGGCAGTAAGCTCTCTGACATCTCTCATAGCAATATATTTGCCGATTTATCTCCAGGGTGAAGTGAAATAAAAGACAGGATAAACAAATGGGACTATATCAAACTAAAAAGCTTTTGCACAGCTAAAGACAATAAGAACAGAATAAAAAGACAAACTACACAATGGGAGAACATATTCAACAATACGTCTGATAAAGGGTTAATAATCAAAATTTATAAAGAACTTGTAAAAATCAACACCAGGAAGACAAACTATCCAATCAAAAAATGGGCGAAAGAAATGAACAGACACTTCTCCAAAGAGGACATACAGATGGTTAATAGGCATATAAAAAAATGTTCAACATCACTAATCATTAGAGAAATGCAAATTAAAACCACAATGAGATATCACCTCACACCAGTCAGAATGGCGTTCATCAACAAAACAACATAAAGTAAGTGCTGGCGAGGATGTGGAGAAAAATGAATGCTCCTGCACTGCTGGTGGGAATGCAGACAGGTGCAGCCACTGTGGAAAACAGTATGGAGATTTCTCAAAAGTTAAAAATTGAACTGCCTTTTGACCCAGCTATCCCACTTTTAGGAATATATCCTAAGAACACCATAGAACTGTTCCAAAAGGAGAAATGCACCTCCATGTTTATGGCAGCATCGTTCACAATAGCAAAGATCTGGAAACAGCCCAAGTGTTCGTTAGTGGGTGAGTGGATTAAAAGCTTTGGTACATATATATGATGGAATATTATTCAGCCATAAGAAATGATGACATCGGATCATTTACAACAACATGGATGGACCTTGATAACATTATACTGAGCGAAATATGTAAATCAGAAAAAACTAAGAACTATATGATTCCATACATAGGTGGGATATAAAAATGAGACTCAGAGACATGGACAAGAGTGTGATGTTTATGGGAAGGAGGGGGGGAGGAGGAGGGAGGGGGTGGGGGGGAGGGGAGGGGCACAAAGAAAACCAGATAGAAGGTAACAGAAGACAATTTGACATAATCATATGAAAAAAAATAATAAAAACCTATGATTATGACCTGATCAGTAATGCTGCAAAGGATAAAGCATTGACCTGGGACATTAAGGTACCAGGGTCAAAACACTGTGGTTGCCGGCTTGAGTGTAGGCTCATCAGCTTAAGCACAGGCTGACCAGCTTGAGTGTGGGATCATGTTTGTTGGTTGCTGATTTGAGTCCAAAGGTCTCCAGGTTGAGCTCAAAGGTCATTGGCTTGAAGCCTAAGGTCACTGGCTTGAGCAAGGGATCACTGGCTCGGCCGGAGCGCCCCCACCCCAAGGCACATATGAGAAAGCAATCAATGAACAACTAAGGTGTCACAATGTGCAACAAAAAACTAATGATTGATGCTTCTCATCTCTCTGTTCCTGTCTGTCTGTCCCTGTCTATCCCTCTCTCTGACTCTCTCTCTGTCTCTGACTCTCTCTCTGTCTCTGTAAAAAAACAACCACCCCCTCCAAAAAAAGAGGTACACAAAATTAGATTATGTTATAAGAGTTTTAAAATATTACATAATACCTGACAAAGAACAATAAAACTGTTATTTAAGATATTTCCAATGATAGCTTGTCACCCCCTGGTTGTTTGGCACTCTTTCTCTTTACATTATATGTTTGTTTACTGAAGTAACAAATGCAAGGGAATTAAAACATAGTATTTTGTCAAAGGTATAATGAGTCTTATAAAATGAATAAAGAAATATTACAAGCATAGTTCCGTCAATTCTTTCTACCTATGGGCAGAATGAACATTACTATGGGTGATTAGAAAAAGCTGTTGTGCAGCTGAATGTTAATAAAGAGTAAGGACTGTAAATTTGTAATTTCCACATTGGGTGGCTAATGAGGTGCTCACCTTAGAGAGATCCCTGATTACAAGTGCCATCTTAATAACTGGTTTGCGGAACTCAATAAAAAAGTAGGTATCGGTTCTGTCATACTGGTGCAAACCACCTGAATCCCACCACTGTTCTAGAGCTACACTCACCATCTTCATAATAGAGTCATATAGTTTTTTACAAGGTAAAGAGTATTTTGACACACACTGTTTTAACCCTACCACAATTTGGTAAGACTGACACTATTATCCTGTTGTAAAGATTAGGAAAACAAGGTGCATAAAGGTAAGATGATTTGTCTAAATTCATACAGATGGTATATGTCAAAGTTCAGAGTAGAACCCAGGAGAACTTCCAACTTTGATCTACAATCTGTTTATTATATCATGGTCTACAGCTCCATACTTAAGGAAACTGGGAGGGAAATGGATAGAGAAAAACAATGACATACCTATATAAAGATTAAAAAAAATAAAGACCTGAATGTTTAAATTTCAGTGATCAAGTTTTGAAAAGGATTTTAGAAACCATTGTCCAGCCCCACAGTTTTCTACATAAAAGAAACAAAATAACTGAGACTCAAAATGGCTTCATTTTATTCTATTTCCAGTGATTTGTAACACTTGTTTTAAAGAAATTCTAAGCCAAGTAAAAGAATCCCTAAATTAAAAATATATGTAAAGTTTTGAATAATCAGATGGAAAACTTTGAAAATAATTTTAATTGTATTTTTTTTATTATTAAAAGCATTCATGTTTCATTCCTTTCTTGGATCCTAAACCTGAGTGGTAAAGTTGCTTTAAGTCACAGCTACCAAACAGACCCCAGGATGGCACAGGGAACTCACAGAGACTAGCTACATGTGGTATTTTAAATTTTGGAGCATAACATAATAATAATTGACATCTGTTGACACCATGAGAACTCCTAGACTGAGGTAGTTCATAGTTTAAACATTAGATCATGATACATTCCTTTCATGATAGCTTATTATTTATTATAAAGTTGCATTTTTGGCAGTTGCTATAATAAAAAGCAAATAGGGAGCATGATCAGTGTAATCAGAAATGAGGGCAGTAGGGTCCAATCTGATTCCAAGCTTTGAGCAGTTGTGCAGTGCCCAACAAGAGCATACCGCATGTTAGCAAGTAATTGTGGCTGCGTATGAACAAACTGAAATATCTTTTCTTTCACTTTTTTGTATTCTTTTTAAAAATAGCTAGTAAGTTGTGAGGACATAAAACTGAATTGTTTTGATTCAACTACTTAATAAACAAAGCCATGAGGTTTTTCTTCTGGCTTTGTGGCAATGTTAAAAAGAATCTGACGAGTGACGTCACGGAAATGGCGCTGTGAGCAGCGAGTCCGACAGCTCTCCCCTAAATCACAACAAATTTATCAACTAGAAACAGAAAAATTTATCCTCGGAGCATTCCGGAGTTCCACACAAACTGATAGCGAAAGGACTGTTATCACTTGAATCTGAGAGACGAGGGTGTGGAGGAATCTACCACAGGGACGTTCTTTCAAACTGCAAGGAAGTGCGCCTGTGGTGAGTCAGCCCATATACTTGGGAACCACGAGCCGCCGCGATCGGCCGACACGAGCCGCCACCGCGAGGCGCCACGAGCCCCCGTGAACCGCCACCGCGAGCGGCTGCCACGAGCCGCCGCTGCGAGCCGCCGCGAGCAGCCGCACGCGCGCCCGGTCCGGTTGAGCACCGCTGACGTTCCCAGCGGCCCGCACACTGCGAGTTGGGGAGTTGGGGTCGCCGGCCACCGGTGCCGGAGCGCCCCATTCGCGCGCGTGCCTTGGGCATTCCACGCGCCCAGGGCGCCCTGCTGGCCCGCACACCCAGGGGGCTCCATTATCCTGCGCCTGGTGCGGTCCAGCCGCCAGCGGCAGGGCGAGCGGGAGAGGCTTCGGAGATTCTCTCCATGGGCGGGGCACCTCACCCAGCCATTCAAGCTAACAATCAAGCGTTGGGGGAGGGGCGCGCGCAGGCAGCCTAAAATACCTTCGGAAGCACAGCTGCGACCCAATCACTGAAATTAGCTTAACCCATAAAATCTGCGCACCCTCGGTTCTAATTGATAAGATCTCTCTCAGTTCAGCGATCCAAGACAAGAGGCATGATACTTTTTAGTGCCTCTCGCTAAAGGGGCGGGGGCAACTTCTGATTGATAGAGCCTCCATATTCAGGGATAAATGCTAACAAGAAGGACTTGGCAGATAATAAGGTCTATACTACACTAGTCGTAAGCAGAGACTAGTGCCTCTTCTTCCCTGCAAAAACAGGCTACAAAGTGTGGAAAGCCTGGGTTGAGAGGTCCAACTAAATGATAGGCGCTGAACAGTCACCTTGACAACAATTGACTCCCACCCCCGCCTGATTACACTGGAGGCCCTGACTGTCAGAGCCTTTCCCAAAGCCTTGCACTGCATGGGGATAGAGTGGGGATTTCCCAGCTCTTTGAGCCTCTTACTCCCCAGGCAGAAGCAGTTGCAGCCTTATAGCTGGATCACCAGGCTGCTAATTCAGAAAGGGGGGACTAGGAGAGAGAATCCAGGAAAGCAAACTCTCTCATCGTTGGACCCTGCAAACGCCAACAAGCCTTTACTTCCAGCAAGACTAAAGCCAATTATATGACATTGCCATAGAATCCCATCAACTGCAAATCCCTACCTAAGAGTGACACAGGGGCAGAGCCTGGGGTACAGAGTCACCGACCAGGAAGAGGGAGAGAAAAGAAAAAGGAAGAAGTTAACCTCTCAAAATCAAGAAAAACCCACAGACTTTACAACTTGATCCACTAATTTTTTTTTGTTGTTGTTGTTGTTTGTTTCTTCTATCTTATTGCCTTTATTTCGTCCACCTCGGTCCTTCTATTCTCTGCCCATCTTATGCTTCCCCTTTCTTGAACTACACTACCCATGAGTGTTGCATTTTATTTTTCTTCTTCATCCTCACCCTCCTTTAAGGTTATACTCCAAAACACTTAACTCTCACTCTCTCCTCTTTTGTTTTTTTTTGTCTTGCTTTATTTTGTTTTTTTCTCTTCCTATTTTATTTCTTCCTTCGTTTTTCTCTTTTTCTTATTTTTTCCTTTCTATTCGTTTTTTCTTTCCTCATTTTACTTTCCTCCCATATAATCCTCAATCACGAACAAATTAGTTAATTTGGGACTCAAGGCTTTTTTTTGGCTTTATTTCTCTTTTTTGCTTTTGTTTTTTTTTTTGTTTTTTTTTTCTTGTTTGTTTATTTTTGTGGCATTTTGGGTCCTCCCAACCCAAGGTCTCCATTGTATTTAGTCTTCGCTCCACTTAATACAACAGATTTTTACTTATTATTTTTATTTTTTCTTCTTTATTTTTCTTTTTTGGTCCTTTTTTCTGGTTCCCTCTTATCCCTCTCATTATATCTCTTAGTTGACCATCACGTACAAGCAAATCATCTTATGCTTGTCTAAGACTTTCTTCCTTTTTTTTTTTTTTTTTTTTTTTGCATTTAGTAGGTCCCTATTCCCTTTTTTTTGCCCCTTGAACTCTTCACCCCAAATCAGGCCCTCCATTATAGGCACGATATTTCCCTGAGGAGGGGAGAGGAGGGAAAGAGAAGAGAGAAAAAAAGGGAGAAATAATAAATTATTACTGTTTTTTTTTGTGGGGTGTTTTACCCTTTTATTTTTTCTTTTTTGCTCTTTATTAATTATAATTAGTGCTATCAATAAGACCACCCTCAGATGCCGATAAGAAAGAGGAAATTGAATATTATGGATACAAAAAAAAGAGAGGTAACACAAATAGATGTGGAAAAATCTATGGAGAAAAGACTTAACATATTGGAAGCCTTGGAGCTAAATGACAGAGAATTTAAAATAGAAATCTTAAAAATACTCAGAGATATACAAGAAAACACAGAAAGGCAATATAGGGAGATCAGAAAACAACTCAATGAACACAAAGAATATATTTCCAAGGAAATTGAAACTATAAAAACAAATCAAACAGAAATGAAAAACTCAATTCACGAGCTGAAAAATGAGGTAACAAGCTTAGCTAACAGAACAGCCCAGATTGAAGATAGGATTAGTGAAATAGAAGACAAACAACTTGAGGCTCAACAGAGAGAAGAAGAAAGAGACTCAAAAATAATAAAAAACTAGAAAGCCCTACAGGACTTGTCTGACTCCATCAGAAAGAATAACATAAGAATAATAGGTATATCAGAGGGAGAAGAGAAAGAAAATGGAATGGAGAATATACTCAAACAAATAATAGACGAGAACTTCCCAAGCCTGTGGAAGGAACTAAAGCCTCAAATTCAAGAAGCAAACAGAACACCGAGTTTTCTTAACCCCAACAAACCCACTCCAAGGCACATCATAATAAAGATGACACAAACCAATGACAAAGAAAAAATTCTCAAGGCAGCCAGGGAAAAGAAGAGTACAACATATAAAGAAAGGCCTATTAGATTATCATCAGATTTCTCAGCAGAAACTCTACAAGCTAGAAGAGAGTGGACCCCAATATTTAAAGCCCTGAAAGAGAGGAACTTTCAGCCAAGAATACTATACCCATCAAAGCTATCCTTCAAGTATGAAGGAGATATAAAAACATTCACAAATACAGAAAAGATGAGAGAATTTATCAACAGAAAGCCCCCACTCCAGGAAATACTAAAGGGGGTTTTCCAACCAGATTCAAAGAACAAAAGAAAACAACAACACAAGTAACAGCTCCACCAAGAACACAATAAAACCAAACTTAAACTGTGACAACAAAGGAAAAAAAAGGGGGGAGAGGATGGAGATTACCAGTAGCAAAGGATGATGAAGGGCAGAAATACTTATAAGATAGGGTACTACAATGAATATGGTAGGTACCCTTTTCATTACTTAATGGTAACCACCCTTAAAAAAACCACCACAAAAACACTTGACTTAAAAAAGGTAGCAACAGAGGAAAGAAGTATGGAACACAAACAAACAAAAACAAATGATAGAAAAACAAAAGAGAAGAATCAAACTAGATACAAAACTAACAGAAAGCAATTTATAAAATGGCAGTAGGGAACCCACAAGTGTCAATAATTACACTAAATGTAAATGGATTAAACTTACCAATAAAAAGACACAGAGTAGCAGAATGGATTAAAAAAGAAAATCCAACTATATGCTGCCTACAAGAAACACATCTAAGCAACAAGGATAAAAACAAATTCAAAGTGAAAGGCTGGAAAACAATACTCCAAGCAAACAACACCCAAAAAAAAGCAGGCGTAGCAATACTCATATCTAATAATGCTGACTACAAGACAGAAAAAGTACTCAGAGACAAAAATGGTCATTTCATAATGATTAAGGGGAAGTTGAATCAAGAAGACATAACAATCCTTAATATATATGCACCAAACCAAGGAGCACCAAAATATATAAGACAGCTACTTATTGACCTTAAAACAAAAACTAACAAAAATACAATCATACTTGGAGACCTCAATACACCGCTGACGGCTCTAGATCGGTCATCCAAACAGAGAATCAATAAAGATATAGTGGCCTTAAACGAAATACTAGAACACCTGGATATGATAGACATCTACAGGACACTTCATCCCAAAGCGACAGAGTATACATTTTTCTCTAGTGTACATGGAACATTCTCAAGAATTGACCATATGTTGGGCCACAAAGACAATATCAGCAAATTTAGAAAAATTGAAATTGTACCAAGCATATTTTCTGATCATAAAGCCTTGAAACTAGAATTCAACTGCAAAAAAGAGGGGGAAAAACCCACAAAAATGTGGAAACTAAACAACATACTTCTAAAAAATGAATGGGTCAAAGAAGAAATAAGCGCAGAGATCAAAAGATATATACAGACAAATGAAAATGAAAATACGACATATCAGAATCTCTGGGATGCAGCAAAAGCAGTAATAAGAGGAAAGTTCATATCACTTCAGGCCTATATGAACAAACAAGAGAGAGCCGAAGTAAACCACTTAACTTCACACCTTAAGGAACTAGAAAAAGAAGAACAAAGACAACCCAAAACCAGCCAAAGAAAGGAGATAATAAAAATCAGAGCAGAAATAAATGAAATAGAGAACAGAAAAACTATAGAAAAAATCAGTAAAACAAGGATCTGGTTCTTTGAAAAGATCAACAAAATTGACAAACCCTTGGCAAGACTCACCAAGGCAAAAAGACACAGGACTCAAATAAATAAAATCCAAAATGAAAGAGGAGAGATCACCACAGACATCATAGATATACAAAGAATTATTGTAGAATACTATGAAAAATTATATGCCACCAAATACAACAATCTAGAAGAAATGGATAAATTCCTAGAACAATACAACCTTCCTAGACTGAGTCATGAAGAAGCAGAAAGCCTAAACAGACCAATCAGCAGGGAGGAAATAGAAAAAACTATTAAAAATCTCCCCAAAAATAAAAGTCCAGGCCCAGACGGTTATACTAGTGAATTCTATCAAACATTCAAAGAAGACTTGGTTCCTATTCTACTCAAAGTCTTCCAAAAAGTTGAAGAAGAAGCAATACTTCCAAACACATTTTATGAGGCCAACATAACCCTCATACCAAAACCAGGCAAGGATGGCACAAAGAAAGAAAACTACAGACCAATATCTCTAATGAATACAGATGCTAAAATACTAAACAAAATACTGGCAAACCGAATACAACAACATATTAAAAAAATAATACATCATGATCAAGTGGGATTCATCCCAGAATCTCAAGGATGGTTCAACATACGCAAAACGGTTAACGTAATACACCATATCAACAAAACAAAGAACAAAAACCACATGATCTTATCAATAGATGCAGAAAAGGCTTTTGATAAAATACAACACAATTTTATGTTTAAGACTCTCAACAAAATGGGTATAGAAGGAAAATATCTCAACATGATAAAGGCCATATATGATAAACCATCAGCCAACATCCTATTAAACGGCATAAAACTGAGGACTTTCTACCTTAAATCAGGAACAAGACAGGGTTGTCCACTCTCTCCACTCTTATTCAACGTGGTGCTAGAAGTTCTTCCCAGAGCAATCAGACAAGACAAAGAAATAAAAGGCATCCATATCGGAAAAGAAGAAGTAAAGCTATCACATTTTGCTGATGATATGATCCTATACATCGAAAACCCGAAGGACTCCACAAAAAGATTATTAGAAACAATAAACCAATACAGTAAGGTCGCAGGATACAAAATTAACATCCAAAAGTCCATAGCCTTTCTATATGCCAACAATGAAATATTAGAAAACGAACTCAAAAAAATAATCCCCTTCACGATTGCAACAAAAAAAATTAAATACCTAGGAATAAACATAACAAAGAACGTAAAGGATCTATATAATGAAAATTACAAAGCATTGTTAAGGGAAATCGAAAAAGATACAATGAGATGGAAAAATATTCCTTGTTCTTGGATAGGAAGAATAAATATAATCAAAATGGCCATATTACCCAAAGCAATATACAAATTTAATGCAATTCCCATCAAAATCCCTATGAGATTTTTTAAAGAAATGGAACAAAAAATCATCAGATTTATATGGAACTATAAAAAACCCCGAATAGCCAAAACAATCCTAAGGAAAAAGAATGAAGCTGGGGGCATTACAATACCTGACTTTAAACTATATTATAGGGCCACGATAATCAAAACAGCATGGTATTGGCAGAAAAATAGACACTCAGACCAATGGAACAGAATAGAAAGCCCAGAAATAAAACCACATATATATGGTCAAATAATCTTTGACAAAGGGGCCAACAACACACAATGGAGAAAAGAAAGCCTCTTCAACAAATGGTGTTGGGAAAACTGGAAAGCCACATGCAAAAGAATGAAACTCGACTACAGCCTGTCCCCGTGTACTAAAATTAATTCAAAATGGATCAAAGACCTAAATATAAGACCTGAAACAATAAAGTACATAGAAGAAGACATAGGTAATAAAATCATGGACCTGGGTTTTAAAGAACATTTTATGAACTTGACTCCAATGGCAAGAGAAGTGAAGGCAAAGATAAATGAATGGGACTACATCAGAATTAAAAGTTTTTGCTCAGCAAGAGAAACTGATATCAAAATAAACAGACAGCCAACTATATGGGAACTGATATTTTCAAACGACAGCTCAGATAAGGGCCTAATATCCAAAATTTACAAAGAACTCATAAAACTCAACAACAAACAAACAAACAATCCAATAAAAAAATGGGAAGAGGACATGAACAGACACTTCTCCCAGGAAGAGATACAAATGGCCAACAGATATATGAAAAGATGCTCAGCTTCATTAGTTATTAGAGAAATGCAAATCAAAACTACAATGAGATACCACCTCACTCCTGTTAGATTAGCTATTATCAACAAGACGGGTAATAGCAAATGTTGGAGAGGCTGTGGAGAAAAAGGAACCCTCATTCACTGTTGGTGGGACTGTAAAGTAGTACAACCATTATGGAGGAAAGTATGGTGGTTCCTCAAAAAACTGCAAATAGAACTACCTTATGACCCAGCAATCCCTCTACTGGGTATATACCCCCAAACCTCAGAAACATTGATACGTGAAGACACATGTAGCCCCATGTTCATTGCAGCACTGTTCACGGTGGCCAAGACATGGAAACAACCAAAAAGCCCTTCAATAGAAGACTGGATAAAGAAGATGTGGCACATATACACTATGGAATACTACTCAGCCATAAGAAATGATGACATCAGATCATTTACAGCAAAATGGTGGGATCTTGATAACATTATAAGGAGTGAAATAAGCAAATCAGAAAAAAACAAGAACTACATGATTCCATACATTGGTGGAACATAAAAATGAGACTAAGAGACATGGACAAGAGTGTGGTGGTTACCAAGGGTGGTGGGGGAGGGAGCACATGGGAGGGAGGGAGGGAGGGAGTTAGGGGGAGGGGGAGGGGCACAGAGAACTAGATAGAGGGTGACGGAGGACAATCTGACTTTGGGCGAGGGGTTTGCAACATAATTTGATGACAAAATAACCTAGACATGTTTTCTTTGAATATATGTACCCTGATTTATTAATGTCATCCCATTACCATTAATAAAAATTTATTAAAAAAAAAAAAAAAAAGAATCTGACATACTGAGAGCACTACCGTGGATTAAGAACGTTTGCCAATCTTTGTTCTAATTGTTAAGAATGTGGACTCCAGACTTGAAATCTCAGATTTGCAATCCCATTTACCAGTGATGGAACTTTACATTTATCCTGTCTGTGTCTCAATTTCTTCATCTATAAAATGAAGATGATAATGGGACATACCTCAGTAGAGTTCTTGTATACATTAATAACTCAGTGTATATAAGCCAGGTAGAAGAGAGCCAGGCGCAGAGTGAATGTTATCTCTATAAGTATCAGCCATTATGTTTATAAGACAAGCCTCAACCAAAGGCAGTCTGGTTACAGCCTGTGCCTGGGGCTGCATAGGTTAAATGCAGAAAGCTTGGGGAGCCTGTGCACGTGGAGCCCAGCGGCTGGAAAACTCCCCTCCCTAGTCACTTTTTTTTTTTTTTTTTTTTTTTTTGCTTTATATTGGAGGCAACATGCCAGAAATATTTTGGAGAAATTTCAAGTAGTGTTGAGTGTTCTGTCGGTCACAATTCCAGAAAAGGTAAGGAACGTAGTGTCCCACATGCACTATCAGGTGCTCTTTATGTTCCCCATTTGCTTCGTAAAACAGACCTGAAATAACTTTAGACCCTGAAGCTAGATTGGCAGAGTGAGTGTTTGTACTGATTATTCCTTCAGGGAAAGGAACTTTTAAATGATTGCCTATTCCTGCACTCAAAAGTTAACTCTAGCTTTCTTCCCTTAGAATCTTTAAAGCTATTCACAATTACATGTTGAAAATGTCACACCTTTTATGTTGTATTTCATCTGATTTCCCCATATGATTATTAGTTTCTAAAGAATAGGTGTATTTTAATTTCCCTTAAAAGTCTTTTTTATTTTTCCTAATAATGATGATTGTAGAGCCAGTAGGCAGGGCCAGGGCCACTATCACAGCAGCCTTCTGGCCCATGCAGGTTCGCATTGGATTAGGACAGTCGGTAAAGAAACCATGGAGCCAAAAACTGGTGGGCCATAGCCTTTAATCCTAGCTTGCACCCGGCGGGCAAGTAAAAATACACACTGGGCTCCAAAACCCAGTCACACTCAGTGCTCACAAAGCCACTGACTTATCCGAGTTTCCTAGAATCAAAGGTTTCTAGCTCACCAGCCTTATTCTTCTCAGTTCCCCATCTCCTTCCTTATCCCAGATACAAACTCTCCACAAACTGGCATCTCACTCAGCACTCCGCCATCTTGTCTGCTTTTGCTGGCCTCCTTCCGCTGCTGGCTCTACTCTCTCTGCTCTCTCATGCTAACCTCAGGAACCAAGAGCCCAAACTCTCGTTCTGCCCCCATTTTATATTGTAGCTTCACAACCTCTAATCCAATATACAAAATAGGGAAGTCTCTAATACAGTCACTTCTCTGAGGCATGATTGGATTGTACCACCCCACATCAAAAAGGGTGGGAAAGGCTTAATCCCAAAACCAAGCCCCAGGCTACAACGATCCTCAACACACATTAATATCACCTGGGCAACAGCCTCTTTAACAAAGTGAGCATAATACATTTTATCTGCCCAACAATGATGTATCCAATCTTTGCCCTGAAAGCAGCATAACAGCTTTTAGGCAACACAACTTTCTGTCTCAAATATTACAAAAAACAACAAAAAAAATATTCTCTCCAAGAAAATGTAAATTAATTTTGGCAATTCATATTATGTCATAGTTTTAAAGACTATGCAATGACATTCCAAAACATAATAAGTAAAAGCAGAATATAAAATTGCATATAACAGAATATAAAATTGCATATAACAGAATATAAAATTGCATATCAATTTAATACTGATTTTAGAAAAATATAGATATATGTGTATACATTCACAGGAAAATGTTTGAGAGGGAGTGCAGCAAATATTATTAATTATATCTGGTTAGAGATATGAAATTTTTTTTCTTGCATTTTTTGGATAGTATAATTATTTTTACAGAAAGAAACAGAAACTACAACTAATATTGCCTTTAATAAGTCATATTATTAAATACCTTTTGATAAATACCTAAAGATGTGTGATTCAAGTGATTGGCTGAATAGTTAAAAAATATATAAGTACTCAAACCAATGTTTCTAAATTCTCTTGCTCTCATAGAGCAGACTGGTTGCAGCAGCTCCAAGTATCATAGTTTCACATGACAATGTTTGGAGCAGGAAAGAAACATGCAACTCTGCTCCTCATGCAGCCCTGTTTTCATCAGGGGAGATAATAGTTTCCCCAAGCCTGTCAACCCTTATATCACATTGGCCCAAATTGAGTCATGAGTTCTTCCTTAGACATAAGATTACCATATTTAGTATAAATTATTTATGATTCATCATTGGAAATGAGGCACATAGTGACTGGGGGGGAAAATCAAGGTTATAGTATCAAGGAGAAAGAGAAGAATGCTGTAGATTTAGAAAGTTAATAGTAGAGTCTACATCCTTTAATATATTTCCCAAATAATCTATGATAGTCAAGTATTTTATCCAAACTCAGAATTTAAATGCTATAAACTACCAAAAAGACAAGAAATATTAGCCCTACTTCTAAAACAACCAATAAATAGCCTAAGAGAATAAATAGTACATAAGAAAATGTAAATACTGTTTATTCTTCTACAGGCACATCTGGCAGACTAGACATGGAAAATTCTTCCATTTCATGTGGGGCATTTACTGTTGTAAGGTACCAAAAGTTGAAAACTGATATTAATATTCTGGGAGGAAAGGCCAGGAGGGAGAAGAATGTAGAAGTTTCTGGCTTGCAAGAACAATGGGTCATTCAGTTTTAAATCTAAAATAAAGGTTAACCTAGAATCTTCTTCTCTTTCAATAGGAGGCAGAATTTACATACCACCTTGCATTGATTTTAGTTCCTCCCCTTCCTGGAATCTTGAGGGTGGAATGCCTCTAAGCTAGTAAGGGAAGATGAACCCTGAAAATTTTGTAAATGTCTTTGATTGTATTACCTTGAGACTCTTAATGTTTCTGTGTATCCCCCTAAACAAATGTTGCCAGCTTGTACCATGATATCATGCTCTCCCCCCAACCTGTGTGTGATCAAGGGTATATAAACAGCCCCTGAACTATTTTTGGGACTGCACAATTTGGACTTGCAGATGCCCCGTGTCAGCCATATGTGGCCGGCATATTAATAAATCTCCTCCTCTACTAAAACTCTTCAAAATTAATCTGGACTGTGTGTCTCTATGTGAACTCGATGAAATGAGGTGCAGTGCCTTTCAGAATCAGGGGTGTGGTACTTTAAACTGTAAGGCCAGTATCCACAGCCACCATTACAGCTGCCTGGGCCATGCAGGTTTCCATTTGATTCAGACAGATGGTAATGAAAAAACAGAGCCACGAACTGGTGAGCCATTACCTTTAATCCTAGCTTGCACCCGGTAGGCAAGTAAAAACACACACTGGGCTCCAAAACCCACTCATTCAGTGTTCACAAAGCTAATGACTTATTCGAGTTTCCTAGAATCAAAGTTTCTAGCTCACTAGCCTTATTCACCTCTGTTCCCCATCTCCTTCTCTTTGCACAAACTAGCTTCTCCTTTTTTATTCTGCCACCTTGGCTACTTCTCCTCTCTTCCATGCAGCCTTTATCTGCTCTCCTTTCTTTGCTCTCTCCTCTAATGCTAATCTCAGGAACTGAGAGAGCAAGCTCCCGTTTGCCCTACTTATAGTGAAGAAATCAAACCCTTTAATCCAATATACAAACAAGGAAGTCTCTGATACAAAGTCACTTAGTGAGGCATAATGGGAGTCCTCATGAGAGTGCACCACCCCACACCATACAATCAGTCAAGGGTTTGGGGAAAAGCTTAGTATTAAAACTAAGCCTTAGGCTATAATGACCGGGCCTGCTTACAGCCTGTCCCCCACACCCAATACAAACTATAAGCAAGCAAACATATATATCATATTTAAAAACTTATTTGACCAACAATAACATATGGGGGCTCATCTGGGATCCGGTGTTTCACATCACCGGATTGAGACACTCTGAATCGGCTGGATTCTTTTAGGCAGCTGTGCTGCCTGGCCCCGCTTGAATCTCATGGAGAGGCATGCCACCTGAGACTTTTCAGGGCTCCCAGTCTTCCTGTGGGGTCCAGATCATTCCCTGGTAGATGCCTTCCGATTTCCAAATTCAACAATTTGGATAATTCAGCAGATAAAATTGAAGAGGTAGGTAGATTAACTCTTTCTGCTTTACTGAACTTTCTGGCTTCCCTTTGAACTCTTACTTTTGCTTTTATGTTTGTAACTAGTTTTTAGTCTGTGTTGGACTAGAATGTAAGTAGAGTGGATTTGGGGGCTTTGCTGAATTGTGACTCCAGTAATGTGGAACCCCAGTGGAAGAAGGTAGGGCTTTCAAAACTACTTTGCCAGTTGTTACTAGTCTATGGTTTTTATGTTTTGAACTGGATCTTTTGCAAAACAGACCAAATGTGGCCGTAAGTTCATGCAGGCTCTCCAAGACTGAGATGTCAGTGGAAAGTTTTAGTGGTCCTGCCTTGGGTCTAGTTGCACACTCAGTGAATGCCAGAAGTGGGGACATGCATCTATCTCTAGGAAGGCTAATGGAGGTTAAATTCATCCAGGATTAGTCATTCTCACATTGCACTGAATCAGTAGAGGCTGAGCTAACCTGGATTAATTAATCTTGACCCAAGACTTCCAAGAGATGTCTCTGTGTTTGTCGAGTGTAAAGCCAGTATTCAGGGCCACCATCACAGCCACCTGGCACGTGCATGTTCCCATTGGATTCGGACAGATGGTAATGAAACAATGAAGCCAAGAACTGGTGGGCCATTACATTTAATCCTAGCTTGCACCCAGCGGGCAAGTAAAAACACACACTGGGCTTCAAAGCCCACTCATTCAGTGCTCACAAAGCTACTGACTTATTCGAGTTTCCTAGAATCAAAGGTTTCTAGCTCACCAGACTTATTCACCTCTGTTCCCCATCTCCTTCCTTATCCCTGCACAACTGTGCACAAACTGGCTTCTCACTCAGCACTCCACCATCTTGGCTGCTTCTCCTGGCCTCCTCTATGTGGCCTTTCTTTGCTCTGCTCTCTAATGATAATCTCAGGAACCGAGAGAGCAAGCTCCCTGTGTGCTCCACTTTATAGTGCAGAAATCAAAACCTTTAATCCAATATACAAAATAGGGAAGTCTCTAATACAAAGTCACTTATCTGAGGCATGATGAGATTCTACCACCCCACATCAAAAAGGGTGGGAAAGGCTTAGTCCTAAAACCAAGCCCCAGGTTACAAGGATCCTGCCTGCCTACAGCCCACCCCCAGCACACATTAATATGACCTGAGCGATAGGCTTCCATGTGGGCAGCGCCATCTTTAACAAAGTGAGCGTAATATATTTTATCTGCCCAACATTGAGATCTTAGTCTTTATTTTAATGTTTCTGTCTCTAAAACCCCTGGTTAAGAAATCTCTGGTGCCAAGACCTGCATGCCCCTGAGAGGCCACGAGGGGGAGCTTTCCCTTGTCTATGAGGCTTTGTCTTTGTTTATCAAATTAGCCAGTATTATTTAATTGAAATAGGTGTGCATTGTTTGTGTGTAAGTCCTTTGTTCAATGTCCAAATGTGTCTGTTTGAGTCTTCTGTGTCAAGATTGGAAACTTCTGACTAAAAGCTATGTTAAGTGACTTTCTTTGTTCTCAAAATCTACCTTCAGGGCGCTCTCTCTGACTTCTCCCCGAAGGAAACTGTTCTCTGCAGTTGACTTCTTCCCCTTGTCTCGTGTAATAATTAATATCTCTATAGTCAAACACCCTCTTATTCCGGGTGCTAGTTAACTATCTGTCTTATATTTTTGTTTCATTGGTGCACTAATTCTTAGATTCTCCTGAAATAAGTTTTAGTATTGTAATAAGTAATAGGAACTGGGAATTCTAATCCCTGGATAATAAGGACAGTCTGGAATATAGTAATTGGGGACCCAGGTTGTCCACTCAGTTTCTTTTGGGCAGATAAAATATATTATGCTCACTTTGTTACAGATGGCGTTGCCCAGGTGATATTAATGTGTGTCTCTCTGGGCAGGCAGAATCCTTGTAGCCTGGGGCTTGGTTTTGGGATTAAGCCTTTCCCACCCTTTTTGATGTGGGGTGGTACAATCCAATCATGCCTCAGAGAAGTGACTTTGTATTAGAGACTTCCCTGTTTTGTATATTGGATTAAAGGTTTGGATTTCTACACTATAAAATGGGGATGGAGCGGGAGCTTGCGCTCTTGGTTCCTGAGATTATCATTAGAGAGGAGAGCAGAGAGGAGAGAGCAGAGAAAGGCCACATGGAAGAGGCCAGGACAAGCAGCCAAGATGGCGGAGTGCTGAGTGAGATGCCAGTTTGTGTAGAGTTTGTATCTGGGATAAGGAAGGATGGGGAACTGAGAAGAATAAGGCTGGTGAGCTAGAAACCTTTGATTCTAGGAAACTCGGATAAGTCAGTGGCTTTGTGAGCACTGAATGTGATTGGGTTTTGGAGCCCAGTGTGTGTTTTTACTTGCCCGCCGGGTGCAAGCTAGAATTAAAGATGACAGCCCATCAGTTTTTGGCTCCGTTGTTTCTTTACCGACTGTCCGAATCCAATGCGAACCTGCATGGGCCAGGCTGCTTTGATGGCGGCCCTGGCCGTGGCCTCTGGCTTTACAGTTTTCATACATTGATAGGTGGCTAAATTTAATAATGAATCCACCACAGTAGTTTAAAAGCTTGCTCAATACAGAAAGGGCTGGCAAGCAAGCAATTTAAATGAAAGAAAAGTGGAGCCCACAAATTGAAAGGGTTTCGCCAAACTCTGGAGCAAAAGGACTATGAAGTAAACAGTTTGAACGAGAGAAAAACCAAGTGGTGACACACGGTGTGTGGAGCGAGGGGTGGGGCCGAGTACGCATGGTCCCTGCCCTCTCCGTTGTGGTTCTGGTCTCCGCTGGTGCTGCACCCGAGCGAGTGGGCAGGCAACAGTAAACAGCCCGCCACCTCCACACACACAGTTAGGTTAGGTTTCAGCCTGCTGTGTGTAGAGCAACAAAAAAGAGCAATGAAGTAAGGATATAATAAGTAAAATGTAGAAAAGAAATTAGTTTCAAATGTCCACCGGCGGACCAAAAAGAGGTTTTGCCCATTTAGAAATTATAGGGTAGGGATGGTATTAAAAATTGAAACGTTGCTTTAGAAAAATCGTAAAGGAAAGAAAAGAAATTTAGAAATTAACAAACCATAGGTGTGGTCCATGCTAGTTAATTGGCAGTTTCTTAAATTAAATTGCAACTCCAGAAGGAGTGATAGAATCATAAGTAATAGAATTACAGGAAATAAAATTAAAAATAAGCTCTCCATGGGTTAGGGATGATGGCTTGTTGTCCCCACTGGTGTAAAAATGAGGAAAAATTCCAACACTCTCCTGCAGGCAGAGAGGGTATTGGAGTCTCTCCGGGTCTTTCAGTTACGTAAAAGGCATAAAGTTCATAAGGAAGACCCACTGCATTAACCAAAATAGTAAAAATTGTAAAAATAATTTTCAGGGAATTGTGAGAAAAACTGGACACCTCATATAGGCTAAAGCAACTCACTATTGGGAAAGTAATCTTTTTTTTTTTTGTATTTTTCTGAAGCTGGAAATGGGGAGGCAGTCAGACAGACTCCCGCATGCGCCCGACCAGGATCCACCTGGCACCCCCACCAGGGGGCGATGCTCTGCCCATCTGGGGCATTGCTCTGTTGTGACCAGAGCCACTCTAGTGCCTGGAGCAGAGGACAAGGAGCCATCCCCAGTGCCCGGGCCATCTTTTGCTCCAATGGAGCCTTGGCTGCAGGAGGGGAAGGGAGAGACAGAGAGGAAGGAGAGGGGGAGAGGTGGAGAAGCAGATGGGTGCCTCTCCTGTGTGCCCTGGCCAGGAATCGAACCTGGGACTTCCTCATGCCAGGCCGACGCTCTACCACTGAGCTAACCAACCAGGGCGGGAAAGTAATCTTGTGAAAATTGCATTTAGCTGCTCAATGCCAGGCAGTTAGTTTACAAGTGGCAAATTGATTCAGTCCTGGTATGGAGAAGTCCCATTGTCTTGCTAAGAGGCTTGGATACAAAACAAACTGCATTAAAAAAAAGGGTAAAAGCGGCAAGTTCTCAGTCCTTAGAGTCTGCCTCTCCCTCAGGCATCCATTCTGCCCCTCATGCAAAAGAAAGTTAATATCTCTTTGCCAGCTAGGTAGTTTATACCAAGAATCCCTTATTGTATAAAAGTATTTTCCATGTTAAAATGTATGTATTGTTTCAAAGGCCTTTTGTTAATTCTTTTATTTGCTGTTTTATAGCCTCGTAATATTGGAATCTTAGATTAAATATTAGGAGTTGTTAATAATGTCTTTTTATGTAATGTTTAGTTTATTATCATTTTGAAACAGTATTGTTAAAATTTCTTTTGAATGCTAATGTACTGAATCATTTAGCAGCTAACAGACTCTGGAATTCTAAAGGAAACACCCAAACCTATTTTTCTTAAATTGATCTAGCTAATAACGTTGTTTTTGTCTTTTTCAAAAGTTTATATAGATAGAAAAGGGCTCTGAAGCCCCTCAGTGAGATCTTCTGAGCCTGGCTTTTAAGGTCTATAATGGCCAAGGAAGTAACAGAAAAGGCAAACAAGACCCAAAAGAGGTCAGGAAATACCAGCTTTTGGCATACGCTCTTAAAGGCTCCAGTGCCTCAAAGGGCTTCATAGGATTCCAGCAGGGCCCTGCTTCAAAAGTGGAAAGAAAGGTCATTGAACTGAGGCCTGCCAGGCTTCCTGGCCCCAATGGGAGACACATCTTTGCTTTGGAAAGAGGGACACGAGAAGGTTAGCTGGCCCCTTGCTCTATGGAAGGAGGGTTCAGTCTCTTCTAGCCCTGCTCTAGCTACCTGAGACCTGACCTTGCCCAGCATGCTGGGAATTGCCACTGAAGGCCCAAGGACATTGTTCACGAGCCAAAGGTATTTCTTCCAAGTAACAAATAAACTGATCTCATTTCTTGTGAACACAAGGGCCATCTACTATGACTTGCCTGAATATTTGAGTTTTATTTATCCCTCGAAGATCTCTACTGTGGGTATTGACAGTCTGATTTTATTGCTTTATTTAATGTATAGTGTCTCCTTTATTCCTCTTGTCTCAATGCCCCATGCCTATTGTAGGCTGGAACCTGCTTCTCATTCCAACTAGAAGCAGTGGTCACTGGGACTTAAACTCTAGCTAAAAAATGTAGAAATGTGACCATAACTCCAATGCCTTGCAGACTTTTCTTAAATATGTATAACTCCTGTTCTTTAGGATATTTCTCAGACTTAGTGAAATTACGTTAACATGTTAAGAGCATTTGTGACTGTAAGAATTTTATTTTGCATCCTGTTATATTAGTTAGAATTTTATTTTTGTTTAATAATTTTGTAGGCTTTAGTCATTTTATTGTATTAAAGACACTTGTTATAGTATTTGTTAACATTAGCTATTTGAATTTTATTGTTATAAAAATTGTATATTTTTCCAGTCTGCCTCAAAATTGAAACATAGTAATTCAAATGAATAGATGCCACCCAGAACTAGTGGGGTCTTGGGGCCCTCTTTGCCAAAGGTATATTTGAACCCAATTAGAAATGGATTTGGCCAGTAGGAAAGGAACCCAATAATAATCAGAAACTAATTTGAAGCTACATTGTGCCCACAGGTACCAAAAGGTCCAGGCAAGTAAAATGCATGAATCAAATAGTAAAAGAAGTGGAACCACCCTTTCCCTAAGTACTTGCAGGATTTATAGGCTACTCAGAAAACTGTTCAAAGACTGTCCAAGGGGCACTTCCAGCATTATATCACCCAAGGACTGACTTTCACATGGACAGGTCCACACACCATGATCCTGACAACTCCCACTGCTGCTAAAGTAGAAAAACGGCAGGCCCTACTCCAACCACAAACTGGAAGCTGGTTGGCCTACGTATGGTGAATATATGAAGAAACTAAGGATTCTTTTAATCAGAAAAAGGGAAAAGGGAAAAGGGAAACTAGATGTTGGGCAGATAAAATATATTGTGCTCACTTTGTTAAAGATGGCGCTGCTCATGTGGAGGCCATTGCCCAGGTGATATTAGTGTGTGTTGGGGGCAGGCTATGGCCAGGCAGAATTCTTGTAGTCTGGGGCTTGGTTTTGGGATTAGGCCTTTCCCATCCTTTTTGATGTGGGGTGGTGCAATCCCATCATGTCTCTGATAAGTGACTTTGTATCAGAGACTTCCCTATTTTGTATATTGGATTAAAGGTTTTGATTTCTACACTATAAAATGGGGGCAGAACGGGAGCTTGCTCTCTTGGTTCCTGAGATTAGCATTAGAGAGCAGGGAGCAGAAAAAGGCTACGTGGAGGAGGCCAAGAGAACCAGCCAAGATGGCGGAGTGCTGAGTGAGAAGCCAGTTTGTGCAGTTTGTGCAGGGAGAAGGAAGGAGATGGGGAACAGAGGTGAATAAGGAGGTGAGTGAGAAACCTTTGGTTCTAGGAAACTCGGATAAGTCAGTAGCTTTGTGAGCACTGAATGTGAGTGGGTTTTGGAGCCCAGTGTGTGTTTTTTACTTGCCCACTGGGTGCAAGCTAAGATTAAAGATGATGGCCCATCATTTTTTGGCTCCGTTGTCTCTACCGACTGTCCAAATCCAATGCAAACCTGCATGGGCCAGGTGGCTGCTGTGATGGTGGCCCTGGCTACTGGCTTTACACTAGAGTAAAAGGAAAGTCAACTTAATTGTCACTAAAGGTTAATATTTTTAAAATCAAGAGTTCTGACTAGAAAGGAATTGTATAGTTTTGATAATGGAAGGTATAAGGTACAGAAATACTTTTGAAAGAAAAAGGAAAAAGCAGGTTGTTGTGAAGGTCAGTTCTTTCTGGATAAGAAAGTTTATGAAAGTTAAGGGTTTATGTAAGTTGCAGAAGGTTTGTGCAGGTTGTAAAAGGTTTATAAAAAAAAGAATTTGAACATTCAGAAAACTGTTTTTCAAAGAACGTTTAATTAGTCACCCTAGCTAACAATCCTATTGTTTGCGGTGATTAGTCCTCTTACTTTAATATTGTCTTAAACCATATTTAATCAATTTTATAGGAAGGTTTGTTCAAGAAAAGGTAAATTGTTACAAAGGCCAATTAGTTTTATATAAATTGCAAAAGGAAATTGTACAGTCTATAGGAAATTAATCAGTAATATTTGTTTCTTTAGTGAACTGTAATTCTATTAAAGCTGTCTGTTAAATATCTGTTATATGTTATAAGCTATCCCTAGACAATAGCCTCATACTCTTCAGTAAATTAAGTCAAGGATTTGACTTAGGAAATAGAACCAGTGGAGATGTTGTAAGGTACCAAAAGCTGAAAATTGATATTAATATTCTGGGAGGAAAGGTCAGGCTTTCCTATCAGGCTTTCCTGTCCCGTCCCTCCTTAGGGAGGGGAGAGAGAAGAATGTAGAAGTTTCTGGATTGCAAGAACAATGGGTCATTCAGTTTTAAAGAAAGGTTAACCGGCCCTGGCCAGTTGGCTCAGTGGTAGAGCGTCAGCCTGGCGTGCAGAAGTCCCGGGTTCGATTCCCAGCCAGGGCACACAGGAGAAGCGCCCATTTGCTTCTCCACCCCTGCCCCTCTCCTTCCTCTCTGTCTCTCTCTTCCCCTCCCGCAGTGAGGCTCCAGTGGAGCAAAGATGGCCGGGGGATGGAGATGGCTCCTTGGCCTCTGCCCCAGGTGCTGGAGTGGTTCTGGTCGCAACAGAGCGACGCCCCAGAGGGGCAGAGCATTGCCCCCTGGTGGGCAGAGCGTCGCCCCCTGGTGGGCGTGCCAGGTGGATCTCGGTCCGGCGCATGCGGGAGTCTGTGTAACTGTCTCTCCACGTTTCCAGCTTCAGAAAAATACAAATATAAATAAATAAATAAATAAATAAAATAAAATAAAATAAAATAAAGGTTAACCTAGAATCTTCTTCTCTTTCAATAGGAGGAAGAATTTACATACCCCCTTGCATTGACTATAGTTCCTCCCCCTTCCTGGAATCTTGAGGGTGGAATGCCTCTAGGCTAGTAAGGAAAGATGAACCCTGAAAGATTTGTAAATGTCTTTGTGTTACCTTGAGAGTCTTAATGTTTCTGTGTATCCCCCTAAACAAATGTTGCCAGCTTGTACCATAATGTCATGCTTTCCCCCCGCCCCGTGTGTGATTAAGGGTATATAAACAGCCCCTGAACTATTTTTGGGACTGCACGATTTGGACTTGCAGATGCCCCATGTCAGTCATATGTGACCGGCATATTAATAAATCTCCTCCTCTAATAAAACTCTTCAAAATTCATCTGGACTGTGTGTCTCTATGTGATCTCAATCAAATGAGATACAGCACCTTTCAGAATCTGGGGTGAGGTACTTTATAACATTACCAATATCTGTAATCAATTTTTTCTTGTAAATAATGGCAGCAGCTTGTGCATCTCATGATTGACAGAAGCTGGTCCAAAAACAAGAAATAGTCTCAAAACTTCTGAGGGAAAAGTGTTGCTTTGCTAATACTGACATGCCAGTAAAAAGATCACTCAGGTATAGCAGACCGTTGTCTGAAGATATCAGCTCACAGGGTTGCTAAAGCCAAAAAGTTTAGCAAAATGCTGGATGTCACCAGAGAACACTGTACATTTCCTATAAAATGATTTAGTGCCTTGGAGACCCTGGCCGGTTAGCTCAGTGGTAGAGCATCGGCCTGGCATGCAGGAGTCCTGGGTTCGATTCCCGGCCAGGGCATACAGGAGAAGCGCCCATCTGCTCCTCCACCCCTCCCCCTCTCCTTCCTCTCTGTCTCTCTCTTCCCCTCCTGCAGCCAAGGCTCCATTGGAGCAAAGTTGGCCCGGGTGCTGTGGATGGCTCCATGGTCTCTGCCTCAGGCACTAGAATGGCTCTGTTGCAACAGAGCGACACCTCAGATGGGCAGAGCATCGCCCCCTGGTGGGCATGCCAGGTGGATCCCGGTTGGGCATATGTGGGAGTCTATCTGACTGCCTCTCCATTTCCAACTTCAGAAAAATAATAAAATAAAATAAAATAAAATAAAATAAAATAAAATAAAATAAAATAAAATAAAATAAAATAAAATAAAATAAAATAAAATAAAATAAAATAAAATAAAAAAATAAAATAAAATAAATAAAATAAAATAAAATAATGATTTAGTGCCTTGGAATAGAATAGTGCATGGAGCTCCAGTCAATGGACTTTAGAAAAGTGTACCAGATTCAGAGGTAACTGACAAAAAACAGTGGTGATAATTAATAAGATGTGAACAATTTAGAAATCTGTTTCTATGAAAATACTGGACCAGAAGGATGACAATATTCAAATTCCAGCACTTCAGAACAATAGGAAGTCTTCGTATTGGCTGTAATTTAACAACTTTCAAGTACTAGCTCTAAGGCTGGTTTTCATGATGGCCACCTTGATCAGAGAGGGAGCCAATCCCAGGCAGCTACGACCATCAGATGACTCTGAAAGCAAAGGCGAAGGTGGGAGGAAAAATCATGGTCAATGATGAAATGATGAAATGGATGAGAAATCATGGTCAATGGTGAAATGTACTTAAAGCTGATAATGCCAGGAAGGGAAAATATACCCAAATAAAATGAGACTGTACATATCATAAATTGGAGAAAAACAAATTATATCTGCAGTGGGGAGAAACTTAGGACTGTATTAAAATTTGACAGACGTTACTTTTCTAGTTTATAGCTTCTGTTATGGCACAGGGTCCTGCTTTCCCTCTGCAGTCTACAGCAGCCCAAAGGCAATTCTCATGAGCATCTGTGCCACAGGAATGAGGGTTCAGATAATTTTATGAATGGATGATACATAACTGGGGGTTGTTTGAATCATATTCTTCACTTTGGTTATTATAATTAAAAAACAACCTTTCTCCATCATTTGCTCATTTAATAAGTAATGATTGAATAACTATCCATACTGTTTTAGAATCTATTTTATATTGTGAGGCTAGTGTAATGGTCAGTCAAAGCTCCTGCTTCTGTGCAGAATCGGGGTGGTTGGATCCAATCAGACCCACTGTGACACTTTCTCTATCTTTAAAGTTCTCATGCGGCAGATGTCCAAAAACAAATGTCTTATTAGAATTCTGCTTTAACCTCTTCACAACCAGAGCTAAAAATAGGAAGGGCACAAAGTGTCTGTAATAAGAAAAGACTTCCGTTTCTAGAAACTGTCATTCAGGCAATAAGTGATTGAGAAGTCTCCATAAACAAAGCAGCACCCCAGTTGGTTTGTTGAAGGACCAGTGAAAAAATAATATGTTTATGTCCAGTGGAAATTATTACTTAATGGGAAAGACATTCCCATCATGCAATTAAAGACAGTAGAAGCATTTCAAGGAACTCAGATAAATATGCCATTTTATTAAAATGATCTCTAGTTATAGACAGCATATGTACATGTGAAAACTTGATTTCTTAAAAGGTCCATCATTGTAAGTCCATGTGTTTCAGTTTGCCTAAAATATAAAAACAGTGAAGGAGACTTGACTTGGGATGGTAAACACACCATACAATATACAGATTATGTATCAAAGAACTGTATACCTGAACCTATATAATTTTATAAATCAATGTCACCCCAATAAATTCAATAAAAATACTTGTGATATAAATCTCTCAAGAAAATATGTAGCATAATAGAATAAATGAATTGGTTTATAAGCCAGGCTTTTGTGTACTTATTTTTATAAGCTAAACCAGAGTTAATCTTTTTATTCTGTTTGAACAGTGAAGCATAAAAGCAATCAAATTAATGGCACATGAATGATAATGCTTCATGACTTGAGGTCCCAAATTGTCCCAACAGATGTTAGTAAATTTTAATAATCTTGGAGATTTTAATAATTATTTATTTGGCAATTGGAGATTGTGTGTGGTAACTTAACTGGTAATATTAATTACATGTTTTAATTATATCTAGGTTCTTATAGCTTTCGTTGTTACCTGGAATACCATGAAATTTCAAGATAATAATTAAATGTGAGCTTTGACTACTCCCCAGGGAAGGGACCTTGTGCATCCCAAGCTTACAAATGATAATAACAATAATACAAATAATGAGTTATGTTAAAATCAGTTAAATTTATAATGATTGTTTTCTGAAAATTCTTCAATATAACAAATGATAAAATAAGCTCTAATTGTTGGGTTAATTAGCCATCCTGAGTTTAAATGGCAGGGAAAGAAATTAGAGATCAAAAAATAAGAAAATGCATTCAATAGCAAAAATCACGAGCAACCTAATAAGTATTTTGCCAAATAAGATCAAAGATGAATAATATCTTCTGTCACTATGTATTTATGAGTGTATTATAAGGAAATAGTCAAAGCTTAAATTAAGTGCAGTCAGATACAATTATTTAACCCTCACATTCTATTATGAAAATTTTCAAACATATAAAATATATTAAAACAGACAAAAAATTGAAAGACTTGAGTATCTAATAACCACCATCTAAATCTATCAAATAATATAATTTTATCCCTAAAAGAAGAATCCGAAAACATTTGAGGAAAGATGAGAAATCACTTAGGTGGCAGTTAAAAATATAAACATGATATGTAACTGTCCTTTATAAAAAAACAAGAAATAAAATTAAGCATAAGGTCTCATTTAAATAAAAACAAAATATTAAAATGTCAAAAAATTAACAAGAAGGGCACAAAATATATATGAAAGAAAATATCTACATTATACTGAGTCACATAGGACTTGAGAAAATACAAAAATGTATACTTTTTCTTATAAAAAATCACTTAACATTATAAAGATGCAGAAAATTATTTTAAAATTTATTGGAAAGAGCAAACTCCTGAAAAGTAAGGATAAATTTTAAGAATGGACAAGGATAAGTATAATATTCAAAATTTTCAAATGCTTCAAAAAGAGATAATGCTTAAAACAGTGGTACAAAACTAATAAAAGAAAATGGGACACCTAGAAATATATTCATGAAAAAATAGAAATTTTCATGTATGTTAAAATAAATTTTTTAAACAGTTGGGAATAGATGCATTATTTAGTAATTGTTCATTCAGATGGGTAGGCATTTGAACAAAATACAGCACTTACTTCATAACAAATTTCAGAAAGTTTAAGAGTTTAAATCTGTTTAAAAAGTTTAAAATACCTGAGGAAAAATATGATCTCAGTTTTGGCAATCTTGAACTATGAAAGACATTTTTTAGTATGACAAGAAATCTATAAATAATAAGCTAAAAAGGTGGATAAGCTTGACTACTAAAATTTTCAAACTTCTATGTTTAACACAAAACACTATAAGTAAAGTAAAACAATAAAATAATAACCTGGGAAAATATGGTTGTCACAAACGTGACTATTAAAGGGTTTATTTAATAAAAAGTTCTTATGCATCAATAAGAAGAAGACAAGAAGACAAATTATCATGTAGGAAGTTGGACAAAGGCTATATAATGATGCAGGTCAAATGGAAAGAACTACAAGAAAACAAAAACATATTTAAAGTGCACAGCCTTGCCTGACCAGGCCATGGCGCAGTGGATAGAGCGTCAGACTGGGATACGGAGGACCCAGGTTCAAGAACTTGAGGTCGCCAGTTTGAGTGCGGGCTCATCTGGTTTGAGCAAAGCTCATCAGCTTGGACCCAAGGTCGCTGGCCCAAGCAAGGGGTTATTCGGTCTGCTGAAGGCCCATGGTGGCAATTTTCTGCACATATGAGAAAGCAATCAATGAACAACTAAGGTGTCGCAACGCGCAACGAAAAACAAATGATCGATGCTTCTCATCTCTCAGCATTCCTGTCTGTCTGTCCCTGTCTATCCCTCTCTCTGACTCTCTCTCTGTCTCAGAAAAATAAAAAAATATTAATATATATATTAAAATGCACAGCCTTGCTCATAAAAAAAATAAAACTAAATTGTGCACTAGTTAACAATTAAAAAAATTTAAATGTATTGATGTGGAAATCTGCTCAAAATATATTCTTATTGGCAGAACAAGTCATAAAATGGCATGTGTAGTATGGGATTGTTTTTGCAAAGAAAACAGTACATCTATTCATGCATATGCATGTTTAATATGGGTAGAAAAATGAGTGAATGTGCATACACCAAAATTTTGATAGTATCTACTTCTCTGGAGTGAGATGGTTAAAAGTAGGAGAAAGGTTTGTGGGAACTTACATTTTTTTCCTTTATAAGATCTCATACTTTTAAATTTTTAAAACTTAGCTCTTTATTATTTTGAGATAATTGTAGATTCATGGGTGATTTTAACAGTGAGCATTTGTTTGATAATACAAGGATTCCTTGAAATTCTGAAACACTTCAGGGAAAAGAGAAACATAAAAGGAATAAAAAAAAGAGAATCAATTCTAAAACTTCTTTAGTGAGGAGAAATTAGACATTAATACCATAGCCCCATTCTTAGTGGGTTTAAATTAATATGTTTAAATTAACTGTAAATTGAACTGTATGTGATTTTCATTCCACTGGGTGGGCCCTGTCATTTTTAGCTAAATAATTTATTTATCTTCCTGAAGTCCTCATTTAAGGAACATGCCAGACATTATTATAGAGAGGTGTCTGACAATTACAGTTGAGGTTCTGTTGCTCAATGGGGGCAAAAGAGTACTCCTACAACATGTAACTTTCACAAGTCTCATTTGTAACGGGGTGAAGCACATGTTCCACTCACAGTAAGTATTTCCTAGAGGCCCCAGCTGATATTCATAAGAACTATCCTTTGTTGTGAACTTACTATGTGTCAAATACTGTTTTAAACTCTTTACATCATTGACTGTTTTGAATCTCATTAGTAATTCCATGAGATGACTCCCTCAAGGACACATGTCTAAACTAAAATTCATATTTCAATCCAGAACTTCCTAATTCTAGTGTTTATACTTTGCCACTATGCTATACTTAGGGAGTAAAGTATCTAGCGACCAGGATTTCTTTTGGGGGGAGGGGGAGGGGGGAAGGAATAAATAAACAATTATATATAAATATATACAATGGAATATTATTCGGCCATAAAAAGAGGGAAGTTCTGTCACTTGGGACTACATGGTTTACCTTGAGGGCGGTATGGTATGTAAGAAATTCAAACAGAGAAAGACAAATACCATTTATCTCAATTAAAATCTAAAAAAATCCACTCAAATTCCAAAGTTAGAGAATGAGAATACAGATTGGTGGTTGCAAGAAGCAGAAAGATGGGAAAAATGGGTAAAGGAAGTAGGGACAGAAGACACCCTGTGTGCTGGGCAGATGGTGGTTTGTTGAGTTGTGCACTTGACCTGTGTGGTTTTACAAACCAGTGTCATCCCAATAAAGTCAATAAAATAATTAAAAAATGCAAACTTTCAGTTATAAATAAGCCAGTCTTGGGATATAATGTATAGCATGGTAACTATGGTTAATAATACTGTACTATATATTTAGAAGTTGCTAAGAGAGTAGATCTTAAAAGTTCTCATCACAAGGAAAAAATTGTAACTAGAGTTATTGTGGTCAATTTTCACAATTTATACACATATTGAATCGTTATGCTATGCACCTAAAATTATATGTCAATTATATCTCATTTAAATATAAAATCTGCCCTAGAGTGGAACACCCTCTTGTGGATTTTGAGGAGAAAAGTGGTATCTGATAGCCAGTAGGTTGACTATCAACTTACTCCTCAAACAATAAAATGGGTTCTGATTTGGCAAGAGTTCCAGTATATTGATCACAATGGAAATGCATACAAGCTAATCTAAGTGGGATTTAATCTAAATCATACAGATGCTGGCTTATGAGCAGTGAGTAAATGACACCTGCTGCCTCACATTCAATATGGCTTAATAGAGTTATGGTAAAAAAGACAAGTAATTAAAACCCATTTCTAACAATTAAGTGTGAACACCCCAAAGGAAGGATATTTTCTGGACAGCTGGCCATACAAGCCTGGAGACATTTTCACTAAATGATAGACTAGCTGATATATTTATTCCACAGTAAACTTCTTTTCTAGCCATTTCCACTGAATCATAATCAGAAGATTTAATGGGCTGATCCCTGATTCAAAGCCTTCCCTAGCAAGCAAGTCACTAGAGTAAAGATTTTCAGGATCTAGAATAAAGGAAACAGAGCATCCAAAGATTCCACCTATTTGTGGCAGGATTGAACCTGTGCCTCATGGCGAAAGACATGCAATGTAACCTGTTGTGATCTACATTTTCTCAAGCATGAAGAATAAGGTCATTTTGTTTCCAGAGCTGACTAATGTATATAGCAGCCATCCCAAATATGGAAGGGATTTACT
This sequence comes from Saccopteryx bilineata, assembly GCF_036850765.1. Classification (NCBI taxonomy): domain Eukaryota; kingdom Metazoa; phylum Chordata; class Mammalia; order Chiroptera; family Emballonuridae; genus Saccopteryx; species Saccopteryx bilineata. Next base: position 87,382,759 of record NC_089494.1, on the reverse strand, counting down.
AACTCACCTCACTTCCTGGTATTATCTAGCATTGAAACTTGCAATTGACCTTGATGCAAGCTCAGAGGTAGTCAACCTTTTATACCTACTGCCCACTTCTGTATCTCTGTTAGTAGTAAAATTTTCTAACCGCCCACTTGTACCACAGTAATGGTGATTTATAAAGTAGGGAAGTAACTTTACTTTATAAAATTTATAAAGCAGAGTTACAGCAACTTAAAGCATATAATAATAATTATTTACCAAGTACTTTATGTCAGATTTTCACTAAGTTTGGCAGAATAAATCTTTATAAAACAACTTACTATAGTTAAATCTTTTTATTTATATTTTGGTTGCTCCGCTACTGCCCACCATGAAAGCGGGAACGCCCACTAGTGGGCAGTAGGGACCAGGTTGACTACCGCTGCTTTAAGTGGTAGTGTATCTAGCCTTTGTCTTTCACCCTCCACTTTCTTCTAGCCCCAATCCTATCACCAACAAGATGTGGTTCTACTACACCATGGGCTGAACACCTCCTTTTGTAGTAAATGCAGAAACAATTATACCAGTCACAGTGAATGCAAAGTATCCCATTGTGAAAATCAGGTCACACTCGGAGTATCCATGTCATAAACACATTGGTTTTAGACAGTACTTTCATAAAGCCTTGACTGCTTTCTGCCCTTGCCTTCTTCTCAACAGTGTGACATGTAGGGAAACATCTCCCAAACAGGAATGTTCAAGCATGACTTGTTCCTCTCAAGATTGTCAGGGCTTTTAATACTTGGCTCATTACAACCATATTCAATTTTTCATATTTTATTTTCTGTCACCAGGACCCCAAGAGTCTGTTTTCTACCCCACAGAGATTTCTTCTGTCATCAACCCCTGTTATCTTGGGCCTCTGTGCTCCAACATAGCATAAAGACGGTATGCCACATTAAGCCCAAACTCCCAGGCTCCTGCTCCATGAAGCCATAACAAGAAATTTATCTTCTTTTTCATTGTTTTCTCATGAAAAATTGACTTCTAGCTTTTTTCTGTTGTAGGAGAAGTGCTCAAAAAGAGGAGGGGAAAGGATGTGAACACTAGTCAAGCAAATAATTGTTATACTATGATACGCATTTGGGTACATCTGTGTTATTTTGTTGTTGAGGATGATTTTGTTTGTTTCATTTGGGTTTGGGCCACAGAATCAAAATTGTTTTGTAACAATTATTAGTTTATAGGTTTTTCTCAGAACAGTTGCTTTTCTTTCTTTTTTTCTTTATCTCTTTCTCTTTCTTTCTTTCTTTCTTTCTTTCTTTCTTTCTTTCTTTCTTTCTCTCTTTCTCTCTTTCTCTCTCTCTCTCCTTCCTTCCTTCCTTCCTTCCTTCCTTCCTTCCTTCCTTCCTTCCTTCCTTCCTTCCTTCCTTCCTTCTTTCTTTCCTTTCTTTCTTTCTTTCTTTTCTTTCTCAGCCAACCCTAAAGCTTAAGGAGCCACCTCATACCAAGAGTACAAGATTTTTTTTTGTCTTATTATATAAATGTTTTCTCACTAGTTGTGCTTGTGGATTGTTTTGGTTTAGAAAAAAAGGATTGTAATTCTGTTTCCTTTGGAAATATCTCTTCCAACCTTGCTCCTTCTTTTCACTTTGCTGGGTCCCAGGTTTGTTAACTAACTGTATGCTTAGGCCACATAATGCAAAGCATTCCCTTAATGGCTATAGATTTCACATGCAGAACTCAGACATATGTTTCCCATTTTTCTCCCTTTTATGCCGCATACTTGTGCTGAATAGTTTTACTGGTAATGGGGGAGATGCCAGAATATTTACAGGATCTCATGGTCATGGGAGTGTGCTGTTATTTGGACTATGTCTGAATAATGCCAACATAATCAATCAAAACGGAAATGTTTGGTCAAATAAGCATTTTTAAAATTATTAGAGTAGTGCTCAGAGCTTTGACTATTTAACCAACTTTACAGTTTCTTTGATGTAATACAGAAACAAACTTAGCAAAGTACTTTGGAACACTTCTATTTCTCAAAAATGAAGAAATTTTGTTGGTATTTATGTAGTTGCAACATCCCTCAGGAAAGCAGGGTTCCATGTCTAGCTCTGCCACTGCTAGTCTAAAAAAGACACAAACAGATCGCTTTACCAAGCCGTGACTTAGCCTCCTCCTTTATTAAAAAAGTGTTACTTAACTTTATTTACCTTTGAGATATTATGAAAGCTATCACCACTCCCACACACACACCTAAAAATACACATGAAATTTGCAAACAACTTCAAAATAATTTCAACCTCAAAATAATCCATATACCTCTTGGGGTTTGTTAAAATCTCTTAGGACAGATAATTTTTAAAGATTTTTTCAGCTTAAAATTTTATGATTTCATGATTTTTCTCTTCCATAATGCCGAAGGACTCATATATCCCAACCAGTCCCTCAGCAGCGGCTCTCCCCATGCTGATTGTGTGGGAGTTGTAGATATACTCAGCCATTCTGTCTTGTTGCCATACCAGTAATGCCTCTGTAATCATTGGCTTCCTTTAAGCAACGGGGACATTTAAAGAACCAGGATGTATTTTAGACTTCTTACAACCATCCAGGAGTGACTGACAAGCACCACCTTCTGGAGAAAATGTGAACTAAATGTCAAAGATGATGATACCTGACACAGCTGTGGGGTCTCAGGTACCCATGGCCAAATCTCTTCCGGCTTTCAGCATCACTCGTACCCCACATTACGTGAGCAATCTCATTTCCCCTTGCTCTGATCCATGTTGATTCTATCTTTGATCTCTGAGAGACTTGAAAGTGGTTTAAATCTGAAAATTAATTCTGTTTTTTGAAAGATTCCTACTTTTCATGAGAAATCTCACAGTGGTAAAACTCAGATCATTTTAAAACACTGCACTGTAGTTCATATTCCAGGCTAATTATGTCAAGTGACTTAAATATGACTTGTCACTAGAATGTTGGTGAAGTGGTTTAAAGTACTTACTCAGAGCAAATGGGAAGATATTAAGAAAAAAACACATTATCTCGGTGGATGCAACAATGTTAAATTTATTAAAATAATGCTGCACTCAGCCTCATGCATAATGAAGCAGTGAAAGAGTTTTTGGTTTAAAGGATTTATTTTAAACATGAAAAGCATATTTTCTGGTAGATAGTTAAATTTGCTTTTTTTTAATGTTCATGGTAACTTCTCATACATGCTTTGAATTTAAGTATAAAAAGTAAAGTTTTTTAAATAGTAGAATTGCCAAAAGATTGAACTGTTCATAAATATCTTCATATGACTTATAAAATTTAATTTTCTGTTAAAATTTTTATAGAACTCCTTTTTCTCTCAGAAACTTTTCTCTGGTCCACTGTGATCAGATCACTACTGACACAAAACCATTTGCCGTACAGGTGTTCTTCAGAGAGTTCGATAATGGTTTGCTCCATTGTTAAATTGAAAGACCCTTGTCCCATTTACATCTTTTTATTTTTAAATTTATTTTTCAATTATAGCTGACATACAATATTATATTAGTTTTAGGGATCCAGCATAGTAGACATTTATATTCCTTATGAAATGATCACTTGATAACTTCTTTCTTTGTTTTTAATCTAGAGGGTAAAAATGATTATGTTTTCTAAGAAATTACTTCTTTCTTCATAATAAAAAAAAATTTAGATTCATTCACGATACATCTCAGGAAACTTTTGAGAGTTAAGTGAGCTAGTGGAACATTCCTTTAAGCCTATTATATCCCATGGCTGGGTTGGGTTGGCTTTACAGGAAGATAAATTGAGTACCATAAAGTTTACTGTGGAGGAGTTGCAGAAATGGACCCTTGGATATATAGACTCTGCATGCATTAATATATTTCTCCTGGCATTTTTAATGAAAAAGTAGGCATTGATTATTTACTCCCAGGCAAAATTTCTAGGTCCTACCTAAAAATCCTCAGTCAGCCAAATGCTTTGTTCCTCCTAAGGGACCATTAGTCATTCTGTAGAATTATATTTATTTTTTGAACTGACTTTCCAGATGGACACATGCATCATTTCATTAAAGCCAAATGTGGTTTATATGAAATTTGAGAATAATAATTCATCATGCCACTGAGAACACCTGAGTGAACACTAGAGAGAATATTTAGAAAAATCAGTAATAAAAGTAGAAGTGGCTATTATTTGAGGGGAATTTACTATATTCTAAGCATTTCTTATGTATGAATGCATCTTTTTAAAAACATTTTTAAATTTATTTTTGTTTTAGTGAGGAGAGAGAGAGAGAGAAGTGGGGGAGGAGCAGGAAGCATCAACTCCCATCTGTGCCTTGACCAGGCAAGCTTGAGGTTTTGAATCAGCAACCTCAGCATTGCAGTTCAACACTTTATCCACTGCACCACCACAGGTCAGGCATGAATGTATCTTAACTACAATCTTGCACACTAAATATTACTATTTCCATTTTATAAATGGTGAGATAAGGCCCTGAGAGCCATTAAGTGGTGGAACCTAAATCCACATCTGTAGGTCTAGAGTCTGTACTTTCTATCCTACAACACTGCTTCATGAAAGTAAGTGTTTAAACTTGTCAACTTTAATAGCTAACTGAATTTCATAGGTTTTTCTGACTGGTAACTGGAAAGTGGAGAATTATTAGAACTCTACATAGTTTGTTCATGGATTATATCTTGTCATCAAATAATATACCTTGCTGGTAGATGACAAATACCTTTTAATCAGTATCATTGGTCAACAATCTTAGATTCTTTTTATTAGCTTAAAAATCATTACTATGAACACACCAAGACACAGCCCACCATATCCTTAAGAGTCCATTTTCAAATGATGTTCTCTATGGTTTCTTTTTTCTTTTTTTTTCTTTTTTAGAAAGAGAAAGTGAGAGAAAGAGAGGGAGGAAAGGAGAGAGGTGAGAAATACTACCTTGTAGTTTTGGCACTTTAGCTGTTCATTGATTGCTTCTCATATGTGCTTTTACTGGGGGTCTCCAGCTGAGCCAGTGAAGCCTTGCTCAAGCCAGTGACCTTGGGTTCTAGCCAGTGGTCAGCCACTGGATAATGCTGATGATTCCATGCTCAAACCGGCAACTCCGCGCTCAAGCTGGCCCTCTGAGATCTCAGTACTCCAGGTTGACATAGCCACTGCACCGGTCAGGTCAAATGATGAATGTTAAAAGAACAATAACAAAAAGGGAGTCAAAGTGCAGCTAAACTGACAAGGTCTCATGCAGAGACAATAAAAGTCACAAAGCAAAGGGGGAGACAACATATTAGTTTATGACAAAGCAAGCAAAGCTAGATAGATATGCTTTAAACCATTTTCAGAGAAAGAGAAAAGCCTTGTATACACTAGGAAGGTAAACTCCAGCCAAAAGAAATCCCTACGTACTCCTGTCATCATAGAACTGGGAGAAGTGTTGATAATTACTTCATGAAAAACCATGAAGGTTGTATTGTTTGAAAATAGGGACCTGGCCAAGGGGAAGGAAGCCTGCAGCATGCCAACAACCAGTCTAGCACTGGGTGCCCCTGAGAATGAACAGATGTAAACACCGAAAATTGTTCAAATTTGCCAGCAGAACATATCAGCCTGTCAGCCATCAGTCAAATTCTAGAAAATAATCAGAAATGCTTTCCTATAAACAAAGAGAATTGGAAAATGGGTGGGAAACTAACACCCAGGTTTTGCAATTGCTGACAAAAGAAGGGATGTATTGCTACACAGTTACATAGAACAAAGCCACATGTCAAAGACACAATGTGGTGGGTGTTGCAGAGAGGAGCCAGGTGCAGTGCCCCTCTGTGATGGGATTCGGGCTGGACCAGGCAGACATGCGAGAGGGCATGTGAGACAATGGGCATCCACGCTGGAATCATTCACGCCCTTCATCGCAAACAATGAGGACATTTTACTAAAGTGCATGCCTCGGAATAGCGTCAAACCTCATTGCATCTGTTTCAGAGGTAAAACAGAATGTTCACAAACTAGAAAACAAAATACATTTTTGTTGGAATGTTTTCTTTTGTAACATTACGGGTTTCCAAGTTCATGGCTCAAAGATGGCTTTTTTCCCCTCTTAGGTATTTTTGCTTTGGTTTTCTCCACATGTTTGGAATTGTCCAGATTCCAAAAGAGCTTTGGTTAACTGAGAAAAAGATTACAAGCATTTTAATCATCATTTAAAACTCAAAAGAAGGATGCATTAATAAAGCATCAAACAGCAGCACTAAAGAGCACTTTAAAAAGTGTTACAAAATAATGTCTCTAATAACATTGGGCCTCTTTGTGACTTACCTCAGCATGTGTCATATGCAAATGAAACATCCAAAAAGTATTGAAAAGCAATTTAAAAGAGTGAAGTCTTATGAAGAGGCAACCAATAAGTCTGCCATTCATAACACATAACACAATTTCCTAAAATTTCCTTCCCTAAAGTTCTCAAGGCAGAATAGATGTCCTAAGTAGCTTCCTCCACACATATTTGAACCTTCTCTCCCTCAGTAGAGTCTGGCTCTTCTAGGTCCAGTTCTCTGTCTCCTCTCCACCTTACCCTCTCACACATTTATACCCAAGACCAAGAATAGCAATTACCTTTATAATGAAATGATATGTGTCATCTAATGGAAATTTATGTAGCCCTTTTAGATAAATCAGTTCTGCATATGTCCTTCATACCAGATTTGAACAACAGAAAGCCAGGAACCAGAATGACCTCTTTCATTCTGAATATGCACTATTAGTGATTTTTTTCTGTCTTTGTCATAGGAAGATTTAAAAGAACCAAATGCTTAAAAAAGGTCTTGAGACTTTTTTCCCCGGTAATCCTTAATCACTACTGAATGTATTCTTCATTCTCATTCACCCTGAATCATTGAGTCAAACCTTTAGAAAGACAGATAGACTCAAGCAACATAGATTCAACTCGCTGGCTTTTCTTAACATACAAAATTATTAGATGCCTTCTAAAGATCTCTCTCTTATTGTGGGAACATTAGATACAGTGAGAGATAACAGCAGACTCCTACTCAGCCTAGATTATCTGCTTTTCCATTCAATGTTAGTTCTATTAAGAATTAGCTGAGAATAGGGATTAAAAGGACAGAAGAATGGATGATAAAATCAGGGACTCCCGGAAGGAAGGCCAGAGTGAAAAAGATAACTGTGCCCTTCCAGAGTTGCCTGCCTTCTTTCCTGGCTCTTCCTCCCTGTGCTATCATCTAGAGAGCCTCTCTCCATAGGCTGGAATCCTCAGGCTGTCTTGTCTGCTGGTTAATGGTTAAATGAAATCACTCACTGGAAGAAGATTAAAGAGAGAAACCAGAGCTTGTCTCCCATCCCACTTACTTCATTCAGGCAACAAGTCACTTGGTGGCCAAACTGGTCAGAACTAAGAAGGGATTGTTTATCATCTTTATTTGTCTCACATTGGGTGACCATGCGCACAGTTTGCTACATTTGAATAGGAAGTGCTGCCCCTGATCCTATTGAGGGTGTGACAATGTATGATATGTGCATCACATTGCCTTTCCAAAATATCAGAATTTGTGAGTTCTGAAACTTAGATACCTCAGGGAGTTTCAGATAAGTGACTGTAAACGCGTGGTTTGCAAATTTTGTGTGATCCTTAATTCACAGAAAATTAGACACATAATTGGACATTAAATTTGACTTCTGGCCCTGGCCAGTTGGCTCAGCGGTGGAGCGTCGGCCTGGCATGCGGGGGACCCGGGTTCGATTCCCGGCCAGGGCACATGGGAGAGGCGCCCATTTGCTTCTCCACCCCCCCCCTTTCCTCTCTGTCTCTCTCTTCCCCTCCCGCAGCCAAGGCTCCATTGGAGCAGGGATGGCCTGGGCCCTGGGGATGGCTCCTTGGCCTCTGCCCCAGGCACTAGAGTGGCTCTGGTTGCAGAGGAGCGGCGCCCCGGAGGGGCAGAGCATCGCCCCCTGGTGGGCAGAGCGTTGCCCCTGGTGGGCATGCCGGGTGGATCCAGGTCGGGTGCATGCGGGAGTCTGTCTGACTGTCTCTCCCCGTTTCCAGCTTCAGAAAAAAAAAAAAAAAATTGACTTCTCCTGTTTTATTTTTAGAGAGAAAAATATAATACCACAGCCTAAAACAGAATTAATTTGGGGATTAAAAAGATTGATAAGAATTCTTTAAAGAGAAAGTTGTTGATGTGCTAGATACTCATCCCTCCCCACTCCTGGGGAATGTGAAGGGCACTTACCCTCACCCAGATCCAAGTCAGAAACAGCTGCCAGAGGAATCTTCAGAGAACCTGACATAAACACCTGGTAGGTGTGAGGGCTGAAATCTGATTCATCGCTGAAAGAGGGTCAGTGCCAAGGCTATTTTGTAATTTCTCCTATTTGGTGGCAGAGGGAAGAGAAGGATTTGAGTTGAGACATACCAATACTTCCACAATTTGGAAAGGCAAAGGAAATAATTTTCTTTGTTGTCCAGATGCCAAGCCTGGGAGGAGTGGCCCTGAGGAGGACTCAAAAGATTAAATCTCTAAAGAGATTTAAAGAGAGGGATGGACTAGTTGAAGCTTGAGGTCTACCAGCAGGTGAGAGGAGAAGTCAGAAAATTTCCAGGTGAGACTCACCTTTGAATATTATTGCATCCAAAGATTTCCAATGAAATTTTCCAGTCATAAAGACATTTTCTGATCCTATACACTACCTGACTCTAGAAAATAGAATTAAACATTGAATATGTCATAGGGTTATCAAAAGAAATACCAACTAAATCCACTTTTCTTTTATACAACAAGTTTTGTAGCATGAAGAAGGCCTAAATAAGAAAAAAATTTTAAAGTGAATCAAAATTTAAAGCCACATGGACCAGGCATTTTAACACTGGAAGGAAGAAGAAAACTAGTACTCATTTCAAGTCAAGCCTGTGATGACAACATGGCAACATGCCAGAACCTCCCACTAGGCAGTGCGTGTGGAGGCTGCCGGCAGCCCTGTGCTGAGGACTGGGAGCTGTGACCAGAGTGAGTGGGAAAGTGCACCATGGTCACATGGACGCAGGAGGGAGGGTACACATGCCATGCACTTGTCTTCTGTAGGTTAAGGAAACAGTGCAAATGGGCTTGAATTCTTTCTCCACACCATGAGAATCTTTTTAAGTGAGTCTGAGACAGGGCCTAACACAAAATAGGTGATTAATACTTTTTAATTGAATTTATTGGGGTGACATTGATTAATATAAATATATAGGTTGCAGGTGTACAATTCTGTAATACATTGTCTGTATATACATAGTGTGTTCATCACGCCGAGTCAAGTCTCCTTCCCCCTTTACCCTCTTCTACCTCCCCTCACACCTCTTTCTCTCTTGTAATCCCCATACTGTTCATTGTCTGTGTCTATGATTTTTTTTATTGCTCGATCCCTTCATCTTTTTCACCCTGTTTCCAACCTCCATCCCCTCTGATGCCCACTTTTAATTGGATTGTTTGTTTTTTTGGTTTTGAGTTTTTAAAGTTTCTTATTAGTTTTGAATATTAACCCCTTATTGGATGTATCATTGGCACAATACGTTCTCCTATTCAGTGGGTTGTCTTTTTATTTTGTTGGTTTCCTTTGCTGTCCAAAAACTTTTTAGTTTGTTAAGTTTTTCTTTTGCTTCCCTTACCTAAGGACATATATCAGAAAAAATATTGCTATGAGAAATGTCTGAGATTTTACTGCCTATGTTTTCTTCTAGAATTTTTATGGCTTCATGTGTAACGTTTAAGTCTTTAACCAATTTGGAGTTTATCTTTATGTTTGGTGGCATAAAAGGGTAGGCTACTTTTTGTTTTTACAAATTATCTATTCAATTTTCCCAATACCATTTATTGAATACACTATCTTTACCCTATTGTCTCCTTTGTCAAATGTTAATTGACCCCAAAGGCATGTGTATATATCAGGTCTCTCTGTTCTGTTCCGTTGATCTATATGTTTGTTCTTATGCCAGTTCCATGCTGTTGTAATTACTATGGACTTGTAGTATAGTCTGATATTAGGTAGCATGATTCCTCCAACTTTGTTCTTATTTTTCAAGACTGTTATAGTCATTTGGGGTCATTTGGGGTTCCATATAAACTTTTGGAATATTTGTTCTAGTTCTGTAAAATATGTCATTCTATCTTGATAGGAATTATGTTGAATCTTTGGGTAGTATGGACATTTTAATTATGTTAATTTTTTCTGTCCATGAACAAGGTATATACCCTTCCACTTTTCTGTAGCTACTTTAATTTCTTTCTTCAGTGTCATAATTTTCTGAGTACAGGTCTTTTATAACCTTAGTTTAATTTATTCCTAGGTATTTTATTCTTTTTGAAGCAATTGTGAATAGGATTATTTTCTTAATTCATTATTGGTTTATAAAATGCAACTGATTTCTGAATATTTATTTGTACCCTGCTACTTTCCTGAATTTATCACTTCTAGTGCTTTTTTTTTTTTTTTTGGTGGAATCTTTAGGGTTCTCTCTATATAGTATCACGTTATCTACAAATAATGACACTTTTATTTCTTCCATTTCAATTTGGATAACTATTATTTATTCTTCTTGTCTGATTGTTGTGGTTAGGACTTCCAGTATGTTGAATTAGAGTGGTGAAAGTGGACATATATATTTTGTTTTCAACCTTAAGGGAAACATTGAGGATGATCTTGGCTGTGGGTTTGTCTCATTTTGCTGAGAGATTTTACCATAAGTGGGTGCTGAATTTTATCAAATGCTTTTTCTGTATCTATTGATATGATCACATGATTTTTATCCTTTTTTATGGTTATATCACATTTATTGATTTGTATATATTGTACCAACCTTGCATCCCAAAAAGAAATACCACTTAATCTATTTCTGGATCTGGTTTGCTAAGATTTTGTTAAAGATTATAACATCTATGTTTAATAGGGATATTGAACTATAATTTTCTTTCTTTGTGGTGCCTTTATGTAATTAGTATAATTCTGGCTTCATAAAATGAGCTTGGGAGTCTTTCATCATCTTGAATTTTCAGAATAATTTGAGAAGTATAGGTATTAATTCTTTATATGTTTGGTAAAATTCACCTGTGAAGTCATCCAGTCCAGGACTTGTTTCTTGGGAGTTTTTTGATTACTGCTTTAATTTCATTAATTGTAATCTATCTATTTAGATTTTGTGCTTCTTAGTGATTAAGTTTTAGTTGATTTGTAAGTTTCTAGGAATTCATCAATTCTGTCTAGTTTCCAATTTGTTGATATATAATTTTTTGTAATATATTTCTTACCATCTTTGGCATTTCTTTCATGTCAGTTGTTACTTCTTTTATTTCTGATTTTATTTGGGTCCTCTCTCTTTTTTTCTTGATGAGTCTGGTTAAAGGTTTGCCCATCTTGTTTATAATTTCTTTTTTTAACTTATTGATTTAAAGAGAAAAGAGAGAGACATTAATTTGTTGTTCTACTTATTTTTGCATTCACTGGTCAATTATTATAGGTGTGCTGACTGTGGATTGAACCCACAACATTGGCATATCAGGATGATATTCTAACCAACTGAGCTACCTGGCCAGGGTAGTTTATCTTTTAAAAAGCCAGCTCTTGCATTCATTGATCTTTTGCATTTTTTTTAGACTCTACAATTTTATTTCTGCTGTGTTCTTTATTATTTCCTTTTTGCTATTCACTTTGGGCTTTGTTTGTTGTTGTTTTTTAATTTCCTTTAAGTGTCAAGTTTGATTGTTTATATGAAATTTTTCTTGTTTCTTGAAGTAGGCAGATAAGGCTGTAAATTTTCCTCTTAGAACTACTTTTGCTGTGTCCCATAGATTTTTGAGTTGTTGTGTTCTCATTTTCATTTATTTCAAGATGTCTTTTGACTTTTTTCTTGATCTCATTGTTAATCTATTCATTATTTAGTAACATATTTTCTAGTCTCCACATGTCTTTTTGTATTTCAGTTTTTTTCTTGTGGTTGATTTCTAGTTTTATACCATTGTAGTCAGAGAAGATGCTTGATATGATTTTAATCTACTTAAATTTAGTAAGTCTTGCTTTGTGTCGTAACATGTGGTCTATCTTAAAACGTACCATGTGTACTTGAAAAGATAATGTACTATATTCTGCTGCTTTGGGGTGAAATGCTCTGGAGATATCAATTAAAATGATCTGATCTAGTGTGTCATTTAAGGCCATCATTTTCTTGTTGATTTTCTGTCTGGAAGATCTATCTGCTGATGTCAATGGGGTGTGAAAATTTCCTACTATAACTATATTATTGTCAATCTCTCCCTTCATGTACAAAATAATTTGTTTTATATATTTAGGTATTCCTATGTTGGGTATATAAATGTTTACAAGGATTATAGCCTCTTGTTTTATTGTTCCCTTTATCATTATGTAGTGTCCTTTGTTTCTTACTATAGCCTTTGTTTTAAAGTCCATTTTGTCAGAAATAAGTATTACCTCACCTTTTTTTTTAATTTCCATTGCATGAAATATCTTTTTCCATCCCTTTATTTTTAGTCTGCGTTTATCATTTGCTCTGAGGTGGCTGTTTTGTAGACAACATATATAAAGGACTTGTTTTCTTATCTAGTCAGTTACCCCATGTTTTTTTTATTGGAGTACTTAAGCCATTTACATTTAAAGTGATCACTGATAGGTAGGTACATTTTACTCTTTTAATTGTGTTCTTCTGGTTTTCTTCTTAAAAAGACCCTTTAACATGTCTTGTAATATTGGTGTTTTTGTTTCTGTTTTTAACAGGGACAGAGAGAGTCAGAGAGAGGGATAGATAGGGACAGAAAGAAAGGAACAGAGAGAGATGAGAAGCATCAATCATCAGTTTTTCGTTGCAACACCTTAGTTGTTCATTGATTGCTTTCTCATATGTGCCTTAATTGTGGAGCTACAGCAGACCAAGTAACCCCTTGCTCGAGCCAGCAACCTTGGGTACAAGCTGGTGAGCTTTTTACTCAAGCCAGATGAGCCCACGCTCAAGCTGGAGACCTCAGGGTCTTGAACCTGGGTCCTCCGCATCCCAGTCCAACGCTCTATCCACTGTGCCACTGCCTGGTCAGGCTAATATTGGTTTGTGGTAACAAACTCTTTAGCATTTTGTTGTCTGGGACTCTGCACTTCCTGGTATTGTTTGTCTTTTTCCTTCACCAGATTAGTAAACTCTTCAGTTATTATTTCTTTAAATAGGTTTCAATCTTTAGCTCTCTCTCTACCCCTATGATGCAGATGTTATTACACTTTATGCTGTCCCAAAGGTTCTTTATCTTCTTTTATTTTTCTTTTTGCTGTTCTGATTGGATGTTTTCTCTTACCTTGTCTTACATGTAGCTGATTCCATCGTCTGCTTTATCCAATCTACCCTTTAATACATTCTACTGTATTTTTCATTTAAGATATGGTATTCTTCATTTCTGAATGGTTCTTTTTTATGGTTTCTATGCCTTTTTTCATGCTGCTGTAGATCTCATAAGTTTCTTGAGCATTCTTATAATGATTTTTTGAACTCTATACTGATAAATTGCTTGCCTCCATTTAATTTAGCTCTTTTTCTGGCAATTTCTCCTCTTCTTTTATTTTGAGCATTTTTTTTTTTTGTCTCTCTATTTTGGCTGACTCTTTGTGTTTACTTCTATGTACTGGTAAAACTGCCATGACTCCAAATCTTGGTAAGATGATCTAATGTAGTAGGTGTCCTGTGGACCCAGTTAGTATAGTCTCCTTGGTCACCTGAGCTGGGTGTTCTAAGAATGTTCCTTGTGTGTGTTATTTGGGCCCTCCTGTTGTAATTGAGTCTTGACTGCTATTGCCAGTTCATGCATCAGGTTGACCCTCAGGCTGGTTGACTGTAAGGATCAACATTAATCACAGTGTATGAGCTACTGTCCAGGTGCTTATCATACAAAGCAGAATTAGCCTTAGCAAGATCTGGTGCCTCCAGAGATTCTAAACCCAGTTATCAGATTTATCTTCCTAAAATATTGCACTGTCTTTTTTCTTCCTGCTTAAAAAACAGTTAATAGCTGCTTATCATTTAGCAAATAGAATCCAAGTTCCTAGTCAGTTCTTTAGAGAATGCTACAAACAATATTGGCTCAACCTACTTTTCTAGTCTGAACTTCTCTATCTGTTCTGTTCAGGGGTAGACATGCAACACTCCCTGAGAGTTTCTTGTGCCTCTTCTCTTTTCCCTTGCCTCATGATAGTGTTGCTGTCAGAAGTATGCTGTCTCCTTCTGCCTGTTCTACCCATCATTTAAAGCCTGTCTCAAAAACTGTTTGTTTGTTTTTATTTAGACAATTAAATTTAACAAGGTGATATTGGTCAATCAAAGTACATAGATTTAGAGAAAACATCTCCACATCCATTGGGCAGTTGATAATGTTGTATACACGTCACCCAAAGTCAATTGTCTTCTGTCACCCTATATTTTCTTTCCCTTTAAGACTCATCCCTTTCCCCCTGGTAACCACTGCACCCTGTCTATGTTCATGAGTCATGATTTTGTGTACCACTTATTTATGGAATCATACAGTTCTTAGTTTTTTCTAATTTACTTATTTCACCCAGTACAATGTTATCAAGTTCAATCCATGTTGTTATAAATGTCACTATGTCATTTCTTATGGCTGAGTAGTATTCCATAGTATATATGTACAACATCTTCTTAATCCAATCCTCGATTGAAGGGCATTTTGGCTGTTTCCATGTCTTGGCCACTGTGAACAATGCTGTGATGAACATGGGGGTGCATGTGTATATACATACTCATGTTTCCAAGTTTTGTGGGTATATACCCAGTAGAGGGATTGCTGGGTCCTGTGGTAGTTCTATTCTTAATTTTTTGAAGAACTACCATACTTTCTTCCATAATGGTTGCACTAATTTACATTCCCACCAACAGTGAATCAGGATTTCTTTTTCTCCACAGCCTTTCCAGCACCTGCTACTACCTGTTTTGTTGATAATAGCTAATATAACAGGTCTAATGTGGCATCTCCTTGTAGTTTTGATTTATATTTCTCAAATAGTTAGTGATAATAAGCATTTTTTTCATATATCTGTTGGCCATTTGTACTTCTTCTTGGGAGAAATGTTTGTTCATGTCTTCTTTCCATTTTTTTATTGGATTGTTTGTTTGTTGCTGAGTTTTGTGATTTCTTTATATATTTTGGATATTAGTCTGTTATCTGAGCTGTTGTTTGAAAATATCATCTCCCATTTAGTTGGTTGCCAATTTGTTTTGTTGACAGTTTTTTTTTTGCTGTGCAGAAGCTTCTTAGTCTGATGTGGTCCCATTCATTTATCCTTGCCTTTACTTCCCTTGCCTTTGGAGTCAAAATCGTAAAATGTTCTTTATGGCCAAGGTCCATGAATTTAGTACCTATGTTTTCTTCTATGCAGTTTATTGTTTCGGATCTTATATTTAGGTCTTTGATCCATTTTGAATTAATTTTTGTGCAAGGAGATAAACTGTAGTCAAGATTCATTCTTTTGCATGTGGCTTTCCAATTTTCCCAGCACCATTTATTGAAGAGGTTTTTTCTCCATTGTGTATTTTTGGCTCCTTTATCAAAGATGATTTGACCATATATATGTGGTTTTATTTCTGGGCTCTCTATTCTGTTCCATTGGTCTGTGTGTCTATTTTTCTGCCAGTACCATGTTGTTTTGATTATCGTGGCTCTGTAGTATAGTTTAAAGTCAGGTATTGTAATGCCTCCAGCTTCGTTTTTTTTCCTTAGGATTACTTTGGTTATTTGAAGTTTTTTATGGTTTTATATAAACCTGATGACTTTTTGTTCTATTTCCTTTAAAAATGACATTGAAATTTTTATGAGAATTGCATTAAATTTGTATATTGCTTTAGGTAATATGGCCATTTTAACTATATTTATTCTTCCTATCCAAGAATAAGGAATTTTTTTTTTATTTCATAGTCTCTTTTTAAATTTCCCTTAACAATGCTTTGTAGTTTTCATTATATATGTCCTTTACATTCTTGGTTATGTTTATTCCTAAGTATTTTATTTTTTTGTAGCAACCATAAAAAGGATTAATTTTTTTAGTTCATTTTCTGAAGTTTCATTGTTGGCATATAAGAAGGCAATAGATTTCTGTGTATTAATTTTGTATCCTGCAACCTTACTGTATTGGTTTATTGTTCTAATAGTCTTTTTGTGGAGTCTTTGGGTTTTTGATGTACAAGATCATATCATCTGCAAAAAGTGAAACCTTTACTTCTTTCCCAATATAAATGCCTTTTATTTCTTTCTCATGTCTGATTGCTCTGGCTAGAACTTCCAGTACTATGTTGAATAAGAGTGGAGAGAGTGATCAGCCTAGTCTTGTTCCTAATTTTAGAGGAAAAGTTTTCAGTTTTTACCATTTAATATTATGTTAGCTGATGCTCTGTCATAAATGGCTTTTATTATGTTGAGAAATTTTCCTTCTATACCTATTTTGTTGAATGTTTTAAACATAAAATGATGTTATATTTTATTGAATGCCTTTTCTGCATCTATTGATAAGATCATATAGTTTTTGTTCTTTGTTTTGTTGATATGCTGTAATACGTTAACTGTTTTACGTATATTAAACTACCCTTGTGATTCTGGGATGAATCCCATTTGATCATGATGAATTATTTTTTTAATGTGTTGTTGTATTTGATTTGCTAGTATTTTGTTTAGGATTTTAGCATCTGTATTCATTAGAGATATTGGTCTGTAGTTTTCTTTCTTTGTGTTGTCCTTGTCAGGTTTTGGTATGAGGGTTATGTTGGCTTCATAAAATGTGTTTGGAATTATTGCTTCTTCTTCAGTTTTTTGGAAGACTTTGAGTAGAATAGGAACCAAGTCTTCTTTGAATGTTTGATACAATTCACTAGTATAGCTGTCTGGCCCTGGACTTTTATTTATGGGGAGGTTTTTGATAGTTGTTTCTATTTCTTTCCTGCTTATGAGTCTGTTTAGGCTTTCTACTTTTTCATGACTCAGTCTAGGAAGATTGTATTGTTCTACAAATTTATCTATTTCTTCTAGATTATTAAATTTGGTGACATATAGTTTTTTCATAGTATTCTATGATAATTCATTGTATGTCTATGGTATCTGTGGTGATTTCTACTCTTTCATTTTGGATTTTGTTTATATGAGTCCCTTCTCTTTTTTTCTTAGTGAGTCTTGTCAAGGGTTTGTTAATTTTGTTGTTCTTTTCAAAGAACCAGCTCCCTGTTTTATTGGGTTTTTAAATAGTTTTTCTGTTCTCTATTTCATTTATTTCTGCTCTGATTTTTATTATTTTCTTTTTTTTGCTGGTTTTGTGTTGGCTTTGTTTTCTTTTTCTAGTTCCTTAAGATGTGATGTTAAGTGGTTTACTTGAGCTCTTTCTTGTTTGTTCATGTAAGCCTGTAGTGATATGAACTTCCCTCTTTTTATTGCTTTTGCTGCATCCCAGAGATTCTGATATGTCATATTGTCATTTTCGTTTATCTGTATATATCTTTTGATCTCTGCTTTTATTTCTTCTTTGACCCACTCACTTTTTAGGAGTACGTTGTTTAATTTCCACATTTTTGTGGGTTTGTTTACTTCTTTTTTTGCAGTTGAATTCTAGTTTCAAGGCTTTATGGTCAGAGAATGTGCTTGGTATAATTTCAATCTTTCTGAATTTGTTGATGTTAGTTTTGTTGCCCAACATACAGTCAATTCTTGAGAATGTTCCATGTACACTGGAGAAAAATGTATACTCTGGAGTTTGGGGATGAAATGTCCTGTAGATGTCTATCATATCCAATTGTTCTAGTGTTTTGTTGAAGGCCAATATTTCCTTATTGGTTTTCTGTTTGGATGAATGATCTAGTACCATCAGTGGTGTATTGAGGTCTCCAAGTATGATTGAATTTTTGTTTGTTTTTATTTTTGATCAGTTAGTAGATGTCTTATATACTTTGGTGCTCCTTGGTTTGGTGCATATATATTAAGAAGTGTTATCTATTCTTGATTCAATGTCCCCTTTATCATTATGAAATGACCATCTTTGTCTCTGATTACCTTTGCTGTCTTGTAGTCAGCATTGTTAGATATGAGTATGGCTACACCTGCTTTTCTTTGGATGTTATTTGGTTGGAGACTGTTTTCCAACCTTTCACTTTGAATATGTTTTTATCCTTGTAGCTTATATGTGTTTCTTGAAGGCAGAATACAGTTGGATTTTCTTTTTTGATCCACTCTGCTCCTCTGTGCCTTTTTATTGGTGAGTTCAGTCCATTTATATTTAATGTAATTATTGACACTTAAGGGTGTTCTACTGCCATTTTATGTATGCTTTCTGATAGCTCTGTATCTTGTTTTGTTCTTCTCTTTTGTTTTTTTATCATTTGTTTTGTTTGGCTGTATTTCATATGTCTTTCCTCTGTTTCTTCTTTTTTTACACCACGTGTTTCTGTAGTGGTTTTTTCAGGGGTGGTTACCATTAGGTAATAAAAAGGATTTATATCATATTCATTGTAGTACATTATCTTATGAGTGCTTCTGCACTCCATCCTCCATTGTTACTGTTAATGTTTGTCCTCTACCCGCCCTTTTTTGTCGCAGATAAATCTTGTTTTTACTGTGATCTTGTTGGAGCTTTTACTTGTGATTTTGTTTTTTCTTTTTCCTTGTATCTGGTTAGATAACTCCCTTTAGTATTTCCTTTACTGGGGGTTTTCTTGTGATAAGTTCCCTCAGCTTCTGTATGTCTGTAAATGTTTTCATTTCCCCTTCATATCTGAAGGATAGCTTTGATGGATATAGTATTCTTGGTTGGTAGTTCCTCTCTTTCAGTACTTTAAATGTTGGGGTCCAGTCTCTTCTGGCTTCTAGAGTTTCTGCTGAGAAACCTGAGGATGGTCTAATGCAGTGTTTTTCAACCAATGTGCCGTGGCACACTAGTGTGCCATAAGACAAAGTGAGGTGTGAGTATAAATACATTTAGAAACTATATTATTAACAATATGTATAATATGTACTGTGTTAGAGTGTCATTTTGTGTCATTTTGGTAGGTGGTGTGTCCCAGGATTTTGTAAATGTAAAAAATGTGCCGCAGCTCCAAAAAGGTTGAAAATCGCTGGTCTATATCTTTCTTTTCCCTAGTTGCCTTGAGGATTCTTTCTTTGTCATTAATTTGTGATCATTTCATTACATTGTGCCTTGGAGTAGGTCTGTTTGGGTGGAGCCAACTCAGCATTCTGTTTGCTTCTTGGATTCGAGGCTCTAACTTTTTCCACAGGCTTGGGAAGTTCTTATTGATTATTTGTTTCAATATGTTCTCCATTCCCTTTTCCCTCTCTTCACCTTCTGATATACCCATTATTCTTATATTGCTCTTCCTGATGGAGTCAGACAATTCTTATAGGGTTTTCTCATTTTTTTTAATTTGTGAGTCTCTTTCATCTCTCTGTAGTATCTCTAGTTGAGTTTCTTCAATGTCACCAATCTTTTCTCTATCTGGCTTTTTCTATTGGCTAACTTGCTACTTCGTTTTTCAGTTTGTGTATTGTTTTTCATCTTTGTTTGGTTCTTTTTTATAGTTTCAATTTCCTTGGTGAAGTACTCTTTTTATTTAGTTGTTTTTTGAGCTCACTAATTTGATTTTCAGTGTTTTCTTGTATCTTATTGAGTATTTTTAGAGCTTCAATTTTGAATAATCTGTTATTAAGCTCCAACATTTCCATGTAATTGAGATTTTTTTTCCTGGAGATTTTTAAATCATCTATCTGAGCTCTGTCTCTGTCTTGTGTATCCATATTTGATGTTTTTTTCCTTGATGGCATTTGCCAGTGATATTGTTAATAACCCCAAGAAGAGATAATTATTCCTTTTTCTGAAAGGGTGTGCTGTACTACAAGATTTGCCTCTGCGAGATTCTTGGGTTATATATGAAGGCTTAGCTGTTGCCTTTGTAATGATAAAGGCAGGGTCGTCATGTTGGTAAGGGGGGGGCTTATTGTTAGGGCTTTACAACTTTATGATACCACCACTGGCTGACCAGGAGTCCTCCAGGACGCTCCCTTTGTCCCAACAGAGCAGGTGATCTTATTTCCTGGTGCTCTCAACTATTACAGGAGCGAACAGCCTGGAGACCTAGTAGATGGAGTTCCGCCACCACTGCTGTTTTCACTGCAAGGGGAGCAATGTGGAACTGGGACACTGGGGTGACAGAGTCCAGTCCCTCCTCCTATACCACTCTAAGCTCTCTAAGCACAGACCTGGGTTGGGCAGGGGGTGCACTCCATAAGCTGGCATCACCAAGTGTCGGAAGCAGCTGCAGCTGAGATTGCAGATCAGTGGCTTCCTGTCTACATGGTCTAAACTCCCTCTGGCAAGCCGGTGCCCAAGCTTTGGAGCTGGTAGCATGCAGATCCCAGATCAAGAGCATCTAGGTGCCACAAGGCTAAATTTTGCTGGTCAGGTAGGCAGATTAAGTGTGTTCCAGTATCCTATGGGCTGATCTCCACAAGATATTCACCTGCAGTTCTTGGGAGCTTGCCACTTGGCTATGTGCGTGCCTCATGCCTATAATAGCTCAGCCCTGCAATCACAGTTGCAGCAGAAACTGGGAAGCGGCCCTGCTTCCCACTCTTGGTCATCACCCCTTGCTCTGCTCCTTCCCCCCAGACTATCCTCCCAGCTCCTCTGGGTCTGAGACAAAGCCTGCACAAACAGTGCCTCCCTCCCTCAGGTCCATGAGAAAGAAGAAAGACTCAGTCCTCTGGTATTTTTTCTTCTGTGTTTTGGCCCGCCTTCTTGCATGATCATACCTTTGTCTATCCAGTGTGAGTATATTTCAGGTTCATCTGGGATTTTTTCTCTGCATATACTTGTAGAATTTGTTGACATTTCAAGGGATAAGATGAGAAGTATCTCTCACGCCACCATTTCTCTGACCCCAAAACTGCCTTCTTCATGAAGCTTTTCACACCCAATTTATTGGCATGTACAAGTCAGAAGTTAAAATTTATTATTGTCTTGTATTTTAACAGAAAACTACCACATTTCCTACTAAACATTTGCTTCTTAAGGCAATAAATGGTGTTTTATTTTTCTTTGTAGTTTATTGTACTTGGTATAACAGCAATTCTATAGAAGGCATAGATAAATAATTTAAGTGAATTAATGTTTAGAGTAATAAAAATGTTTTTAAAAAGGTTGTTATAGCAGAATATTATGAGAACACTAAGTGACACTTAATTGTTTACTTTTAAGTGGTCAATTTTATGTTATGTAAATTTCACTTCAATTTTTTTTTGACAGAGACAGAGAGAGGGACAGATAAAGACAGACAGACAAGAAGGGAGAGAGATAAGAAGCTTCAATTCTTCATTGCAGCACCTTAGTTGTTCATTGATTGCTTTCTCATATGTGCCTTGACCAGGCAGCTACAGCAAAGACCCTTTGTTCAAGCCAGCAACCCTGCACTCAAGCCAGGTGAGCCTGTGCTCAAGCTAGTGACCTCGGGGGTTTTGAACCTAGGTTCAATGCTCTATCCACTGTTGTATCCACTGCGCCACAACCTGGTCAGGCTCACTTCAATTTTTAAACAAATGAATTAATTGAATGAATTATTATACCTTTCTAACATTTATCTGGATATTTGGACTCACTTCTTTTTGACTTTTTACATTTTATAGAAGAGAATAATTCAACAAGTAATTGTATTTTCATATCAGCAGCATGAATACGCTCTATCACTAACTTCCCCCAATGTCTCTATTATCTAGTTAGATTACTTTTGCAGAGTGGTGGCTCCACTGATCCCACAGCCTCTGATCTGGAGTGAATGGAAGACATTATTCTTTATATTTCTCACCGCTAATCTGATTCAATAAAGCCTCTTTGGCTTCCAGTCAGACTGTCTGAGAAAGTAGTTCACTATCTAAATGAAAAACAGGAAAATGGGTTTGAGAGCATCTTCAGTTTGAAAGGGAGTTAATTCGAAAATTCACAGGCAAACAAGGTATATATATTTAGCTACAAGTGAAAATCCCTTTCAAATATAAATCCTCCTTTGTATAAATGCTATCTCAGAGTGTTGCATATTTTACTATAGAAGAAGGCATTTTTGAGGGTATGGGGGGATAAATGGTGATGGACAAAGACTTGACTTTGGGTGGTGAACATACAATACAGTATACAGATGATAAGTTGTATAATTGTGCACTGAAACCTATATATTTTATAAACCAATGTTACCACAATAAATTCCATAAAAAAGAAAAATGACAGATAAAAAAATATTCAATGTAGTATTTTGGGTGGGGTCATTTTACCTGCAATGTCACTCTAGCCACCATGAATGATACTTCTTTGGGTCTTGGTAGAATTGATAAATCAGTGGTTTCCACTTCCAGTCTCTGCCTTCTCCAATCCACCCTGCAAAATGCCACCAGATTTATTATTTTTATCTACTCCCATATTCAGAAACATTACTAGTACTCTTTAACTACCCCCCAAAGCCCTAACTTAGGTCAATGGTTGTGAACATTGGCTGCATGTTAGAATCACCTGAATTGTTTAAGCATGCTGATACCTAGACCATTTGAATTCGAAGTGGTAGGCAGCAAGGCCTAGGTGTAGCTGTCATTTTGAAAACTCTTCAGATGATTCTGATATACAACCAGAGTTAAGAAACACCATTTTGGATGATCTTTTAGGAACTCTAAATGGGAAATTACAGAGGCAGAGCTGTGGGGTATAGGTAAGAAAGAAAGAGAAGATAGACCAATCATAACAAAAAGAGAGAATTAAGCCAACTGAGATGTTGCTTGCACATTCCCTGGGTATGTGAAATATAGAGCTTTTACTCTCTGAGTAAAAATAGAAAATGAGCCTCACAACTAGTCCTTGCCAGTTACCATCCTTTGCCAGCCCTCAGTTTTTATACCTGGTTTTGGCAGAGGTACCAACAATGTGGCCTTTTGCAGGTTCCAGGAGTCTGGCAGACCACTGTTTCCATTCTGTTCCTGTATGTCCAACCCTGCCCCATCATAGAAGACGGGACCCCTGAGAGGTACAATTTTAAAAAACAAGGTTTTATGGACTGATAATTTCCCCCACTGCATATAACTAATAAGAGTGGCCATATCCTATCTGCCACAGATACTCAAAAGCTCTTTCCTCCCTGGGGCAGGATTGGATACCGTTTGCATCACATAGTCTGCCAGTCAGGATTTTTGTTCTAAGGTGAAACTGTGACTTTTAAAGGATATAAATGATACTACTGTGAACAGACAGAAAGACATCTGGTATCCCTGAACTCCTGTTAAGAGGTACTGCTGTCTAGGTTTTGCTACAGGACCTAGTGTGGGCTTTATCAGAGCACTTTATGACTTTACTTTTAAAAATGTTTCCTTGTAGTCATCATTATGAGGTAATGTATTAGGTAATGTCTTGAAAAATGGCCAGAGGACTAAAGTCTTAACCTTACAGCTCACATACCTGAAAATAACAATGTTGATTTATTATTTTTGTATGACAATATCTTTGGAATGTCTCATAAACAGAAATTAATAGTGACAACTCTGTCTCTGTACTTCAACACAAACCTACCAACACATAATGCTAAGGGAAGCCAAGGCCACTAACTGAGTACTTTAGATAATTTCTCTCTCTCTCTTATCCTATCCTGGGTACATTCCGGCCTCTTTTGTCTCAGCCATCAGAGCCAACTTTAGTTACCCAAAGATGACTAAAATCCACAGATGATCCTCCAATCATATTTTTTTAAAAGAATTTCAACCTCTGTTTCCCTCTTATCTCCTATCAGAATTTCCAAGAAGCAGCAGAGATATGACATGAAATATTCAGCACTAATGACAAAAAGCCTGGCTTGAAATGTGAGAGTGCTGGCAAAGAAAAGAATGAGACCACATATTTATTTTTCATCCATTTCTTTTCTTTTTGTCCTTTTTATTTGAAACTTTCTATGTGTTTTTGCAAGCCAATTGCTATTTTTTTGGAATTTAAGTTAGCAAACAACAACATAATGTCTGCACAATCTAGATTTTAAAAGCATTAATTTGGGTTTATAGAGAAATTACTCTAGCAAGCATTAATTTTTTTTCTTTAACCTTATACCCTTGAGGCCTCAATGTTATAATGAAATATCCTGTTCACACCAGAACATTGTGTTAGAATAGTGTTTCTATCTCTCTGTCATTCTAGTATTTTTGTGAGCCTTATCCTGACAAAAAAAAATCTTTTGCTTTCAGATCTCTATCACCTAATATAATGCCTGGGACACTTGTTGGTGCTTAAAAAGTGTCTGATGAGAGAATAAATGATCCTCCTTTTCACATGATTCTATGATATAAATAGGGAATAGATGTCATTATATGCATTGTCTTAACCCACAGCTGAGAGAAAGTTCTCATCAAGTATGAAAGAGAGCCTAGGACTCTCACCTCACAGCTTAGCTTTTGCTCCATATTTT
This sequence comes from Saccopteryx bilineata, assembly GCF_036850765.1. Lineage (NCBI taxonomy): Eukaryota > Metazoa > Chordata > Mammalia > Chiroptera > Emballonuridae > Saccopteryx > Saccopteryx bilineata. Next base: position 87,358,272 of record NC_089494.1, on the reverse strand, counting down.
GCTTATTAAAACAAATCATTTATATATAGCTTTTGAAGCAATATTTTCAGAAACAAAGTTTGGTCACTTAACTAGAAGAATGCCTTTCTTTGTGTGTGTGTGTGTGTGTGTGTGTGTGTGTGTGTGTGTGTGTATTTTTCTGAAGTTAGAAGCGGGGAGGCAGTCAGACAGACTACCGAATGCACCCAACTGAGATCCACCCGGCATGCCCACCAGGGGGCAATGCTTGGCCCATCTGGGATGTTGCTCCTTTGTGGCCAGAGCCATTCTAGCGCCTGAGGCAGAGGCCATGGAGCTGTCCTCAGTGCCCAGGGCCAACTCTGCTCCAATGGAACCTTGGCTGTAGGAGGAGAAAAGAGAAAGAGAGAGAAGAAAGAGAGGGGGAAGGGTGGAGAAGCAGATGAGCACTTCTCCTGTGTGCCCTGACCGAGAATCAAACACAGGACTTCCACATGCTGGGCTGATGCTCTACCCCTGAGCCAACTGGCCAGGGCCAAAGAATGCCTTTAAAATTTTTAAAACCAAAATATATTAATCAATAAAATATAAGTTAAGCATATATTGTTGTACAAAACAATATTTGATGTGTTAAAAATATATAAAGTACATAAATGAACCTGGAAACTATTATGTTAAGTGAAATAAGCCAGGCAGAGAAAGAAAAATATCATATGACCTCACTCATTTGAGGAATCCAAGGAACAATATGAACTGAGGAATGGAATTAAACCTAAAGGGAAAGGGGAGGGAGCTGTTGGGAAGGGGGCAAGGGAGATGTTGATGGGAATACGGGGGAGGGGAGATACATTCGGGGTGACACTAGAATCTATGTAAACACAATAAATTAAACTAATATATATATATATATATATAAAGTATAATGTCTCGAGTAGTCATAGATTCTAGGATATTTGTATGTAATTGGGGAGATGTATAAACTCTCCTATGCAACTTCCTTCAACTCTAAATAAAATTGTTATATGTTCTTTACTACACTAATCGAATTATTTATTTCCATGAATGCTCATTTGCCAGAGTTTAGAGACTTGGTTTTATATATATACATACATATATAAGTTATTTTACTCAGTGCTTCATAGAAGTAAGAAATCCAAATAAATTAATTAATATATGTTTGTTGAATAAATGGTCACTCATAGAATGTGTGTATACCTACATATATGTGCAATACAAAATAATTTTATTAAGTGATTGGTCGTGCATTTATGTGAAATTTGGTATGTGTGGAAAAGTAGAAGGAAGCAAAGGACAGCTTTAGTATAACATTTCCATCACACCAACATTGGAAAAACAAGGCCATGCCCAATTTACCCTGTGATGTTACAGTGGAAGTGCTAACCTACAATGTATGTAAACAACAATACATTGTTGTTTGGTCTGCATTTCAACTGAATCTCTGTTATAGTAATGTCCATTATTACATTTTCTGGACATATTTTTTGAGAGTTTTTTTCATTAAGCAGATTTTAGCATTGTTGCTTTTTAGTGAGGTTTTTAAAAGACTAATGAAAAGAAAGGTAAGTTTCATCCAAATACAGGGTGGGGCAAAAGTAGGTGTACAGTTGTGAGTATGGGAAGCACAGAGTTTATTCCTGGATTATTATTTATTAATTATTGTATTATATTTCAAATAAACAACTGTAAATCTACTTTTGTCCTACCCTGTAATGTCTCTGTATTTTTTAAAATGTACAAGACAATATATGATATATTTTTTATTACCTGAAGTATATATTCTGAGTCTAAAGATTGTAAAAGAGGCATGACCTGTGTTGACACAGTGGATGAAGCATCGACCTGGAACTCTGAAGTCACTGGTTTGAAACCCTGTGTTTGCCTGTCAAGGCACATATGGGAGTTAATGCTTCCTGCTCCTCCCCATTCTTTCTCTCTCTCTCTCTCCTCTCTATAATGAATAAATTAAAAAAAAAATTTTAAAGATTGTAAAAGAGATTCCACTTTATTTTTTCTAGCATGCTTGAGGGCAACTGTTCTTTAAATGTAACATCATGAAAATGGAATGTTCTCAGAGATCAGCTAAAAGTTTAAAATATGGAAACTTTGCATCTGTGACTATGGGTTTGGGCTCTGTGGGAAAGGTCCCCTTCTGGCCATCCTGCACATTCTGAGGAGCTCAGTTCTGATGAGCTCCCTGGGAAGTCACAGACAATAGTCCCTGTTCTGACAAAAAGCCCCATGCAGGCATTGAGCCAAACAGATGCAGGTGTAAAGTAATAGTATCTTACATTTGCATAGCACAATATGTTTCTCAATGCAGCCTTATGAATTAGGGGAAAAAACAGGTTATTTTTCCCAGGTTATAGACAAGGAAACTGAACTGAAAATATGTTATTGGTCTATGTCCCCTGATTCCTGGCACAGAGATCCTAAAACCCTTATCATTACCTAAGTGATAAGAGCACTAGGAGCATCTTTCATTCTAATGTTTGATCTTTAACTCTGCTTCCTGATATCAAGATCCTAAATCCCTTGGAATTTCCTTGGTCATAGGAGTGTCTTTTTTTCTACTGAGTCAATTCTGGGTGGGCTCCAGGATGGGGACTATTCATATGAAAGACCAAGCCATGATTAGAAGCTTGAAATTTTCAGCCCTTCCCCTCATTCTCCAGAGGGGAGAAGACCAGAAAAGGAATTAACAAGTGATCATGCCTATGTGATGAAGTCTCCATAAAAATTCCTAAGGTGTGGGGTTTGGAGACTAAGGTTGGTGAACACGTAGAGGGACTGGAAGAGTGATGGACCCAGAGAAGGCATGGGTGCTCCATGCCTGTAAAGCCAGTGGCCGCAGGCACCATCACAGTCGCCTGGCCAGTGCAGGTTTGCATTTTTTTTTTTTTTTTTTAATAAATTTTTATTAATGGTAATGGGATGACATTAATAAATCAGGGTACATATATTCAAAGAAAACATGTCTAGGTTATTTTGTCATCAAATTATGTTGCAAACCCCTCGCCCAAAGTCAGATTGTCCTCCATCACCCTCTATCTAGTTCTCTGTGCCCCTCCCCCTCCCCCTAACTCTCCCTCCCTCCCTCCCATGTCCTCCCTCCCCCCCCACCCTTGGTAACCAACACACTCTTGTCCATGTCTCTTAGTCTCAATTTTATGTTCCACCAATGTATGGAATCATGTAGTTCTTGTTTTTTTCTGATTTACTTATTTCACTCCTTATAATGTTATCAAGATCCCACCATTTTGCTGTAAATGATCTGATGTCATCATTTCTTATGGCTGAGTAGTATTCCATAGTGTATATGTGCCACATCTTCTTTATCCAGTCTTCTATTGAAGGGCTTTTTGGTTGTTTCCATGTCTTGGCCACTGTGAACAGTGCTGCAATGAACATGGGGCTACATGTGTCTTCACGTATCAATGTTTCTGAGGTTTTGGGGTATATACCCAGTAGAGGGATTGCTGGGTCATAAGGTAGTTCTATTTGCAGTTTTTTGAGGAACCACCATACTTTCCTCCATAATGGTTGTACTACTTTACAGTCCCACCAACAGTGAATGAGGGTTCCTTTTTCTCCACAGCCTCTCCAACATTTGCTATTACCCGTCTTGTTGATAATAGCTAATCTAACAGGGGTGAGGTGGTATCTCATTGTAGTTTTGATTTGCATTTCTCTAATAACTAATGAAGCTGAGCATCTTTTCATATATCTGTTGGCCATTTGTATCTCTTCCTGGGAGAAGTGTCTGTTCATGTCCTCTTCCCATTTTTTTATTGGATTGCTTGTTTGTTTGTTGTTGAGTTTTATGAGTTCTTTGTAAATTTTGGATATTAGGCCCTTATCTGAGCTGTCGTTTGAAAATATCAGTTCCCATATAGTTGGTTGTCTGTTTATTTTGATATCAGTTTCTCTTGCTGAGCAAAAACTTTTAATTCTGATGTAGTCCCATTCATTTATCTTTGCCTTCACTTCTCTTGCCATTGGAGTCAAGTTCATAAAATGTTCTTTAAAACCCAGGTCCATGATTTTAGTACCTATGTCTTCTTCTATGTACTTTATTGTTTCAGGTCTTATATTTAGGTCTTTGATCCATTTTGAATTAATTTTAGTACACGGGGACAGGCTGTAGTCGAGTTTCATTCTTTTGCATGTGGCTTTCCAGTTTTCCCAACACCATTTGTTGAAGAGGCTTTCTTTTCTCCATTGTGTGTTGTTGGCCCCTTTATCAAAGATTATTTGACCATATATATGTGGTTTTATTTCTGGGCTTTCTATTCTGTTCCATTGGTCAGAGTGTCTATTTTTTTGCCAATACCATGCTGTTTTAATTATCGTGGCCCTATAATATAGTTTAAAGTCAGGTATTGTAATGCCCCCAGCTTCATTCTTTTTCCTTAGGATTGTTTTGGCTATTCGAGGTTTTTTATAGTTCCATATAAATCTGATGATTTTTTGTTCCATTTCTTTAAAAAATCTCATAGGGATTTTGATGGGAATTGCATTAAATTTGTATATTGCTTTGGGTAATATGGCCATTTTGATTATATTTATTCTTCCTATCCAAGAACAAGGAATATTTTTCCATCTCATTGTATCTTTTTCGATTTCCCTTAACAATGCTTTGTAATTTTCATTATATAGGTCCTTTACGTTCTTTGTTATGTTTATTCCTAGGTATTTAATTTTTTTTGTTGCAATCATGAAGGGGATTATTTTTTTGAGTTCGTTTTCTAATATTTCATTGTTGGCATATAGAAAGGCTATGGACTTTTGTATGTTAATTTTGTATCCTGCGACCTTACTGTATTGGTTTATTGTTTCTAATAATCTTTTTGTGGAGTCCTTCGGGTTTTCGATGTATAGGATCATATCATCAGCAAAAAGTGATAGCTTTACTTCTTCTTTTCCGATATGGATGCCTTTTATTTCTTTGTCTTGTCTGATTGCGCTGGCCAGAACTTCTAGCACCACGTTGAATAAGAGTGGAGAGAGTGGACAACCCTGTCTTGTTCCTGATTTAAGGTAGAAAGTCCTCAGTTTTATGCCGTTTAATAGGATGTTGGCTGATGGTTTATCATATATGGCCTTTATCATGTTGAGATATTTTCCTTCTATACCCATTTTGTTGAGAGTCTTAAACATAAAATTGTGTTGTATTTTATCAAAAGCCTTTTCTGCATCTATTGATAAGATCATGTGGTTTTTGTTCTTTGTTTTGTTGATATGGTGTATTACGTTAACCGTTTTGCGTATGTTGAACCATCCTTGAGATTCTGGGATGAATCCCACTTGATCATGATGTATTATTTTTTTAATATGTTGTTGTATTCGGTTTGCCAGTATTTTGTTTAGTATTTTAGCATCTGTATTCATTAGAGATATTGGTCTGTAGTTTTCTTTCTTTGTGCCATCCTTGCCAGGTTTTGGTATGAGGGTTATGTTGGCCTCATAAAATGTGTTTGGAAGTATTGCTTCTTCTTCAATTTTTTGGAAGACTTTGAGTAGAATAGGAACCAAGTCTTCTTTGAATGTTTGATAGAATTCACTAGTATAACCGTCTGGGCCTGGACTTTTATTTTTGGGGAGATTTTTAATAGTTTTTTCTATTTCCTCCCTGCTGATTGGTCTGTTTAGGCTTTCTGCTTCTTCATGACTCAGTCTAGGAAGGTTGTATTGTTCTAGGAATTTATCCATTTCTTCTAGGTTGTTGTATTTGGTGGCATATAATTTTTCATAGTATTCTACAATAATTCTTTGTATTTCTATGATGTCTGTGGTGATCTCTCCTCTTTCATTTTGGATTTTATTTATTTGAGTCCTGTGTCTTTTTTCCTTGGTGAGTCTTGCCAAGGGTTTGTCAATTTTGTTGATCTTTTCAAAGAACCAGCTCCTTGTTTTATTGATTTTTTCTATAGTTTTTCTGTTCTCTATTTCATTTATTTCTGCTCTGATTTTTATTATCTCCTTTCTTCGGCTGGTTTTGGGTTGTCTTTGTTCTTCTTTTTCTAGTTCCTTAAGGTGTGAAGTTAAGTGGTTTACTTCGGCTCTCTCTTGTTTGTTCATATAGGCCTGAAGTGATATGAACTTTCCTCTTATTACTGCTTTTACTGCATCCCAGAGATTCTGATATGTCGTATTTTCATTTTCATTTGTCTGTATATATCTTTTGATCTCTGCACTTATTTCTTCTTTGACCCATTCATTTTTTAGAAGTATGTTGTTTAGTTTCCACATTTTTGTGGGTTTTTCCCCCTCTTTTTTGCAGTTGAATTCTAGTTTCAGGGCTTTATGATCAGAAAATATGCTTGGTACAATTTCAATTTTTCTAAATTTGCTGATATTGTCTTTGTGGCCCAACATATGGTCAATTCTTGAGAATGTTCCATGTACACTAGAGAAAAATGTATACTCTGTCGCTTTGGGATGAAGTGTCCTGTAGATGTCTATCATATCCAGGTGTTCTAGTATTTCGTTTAAGGCCACTATATCTTTATTGATTCTCTGTTTGGATGACCGATCTAGAGCCGTCAGCGGTGTATTGAGGTCTCCAAGTATGATTGTATTTTTGTTAGTTTTTGTTTTAAGGTCAATAAGTAGCTGTCTTATATATTTTGGTGCTCCTTGGTTTGGTGCATATATATTAAGGATTGTTATGTCTTCTTGATTCAACTTCCCCTTAATCATTATGAAATGACCATTTTTGTCTCTGAGTACTTTTTCTGTCTTGTAGTCAGCATTATTAGATATGAGTATTGCTACACCTGCTTTTTTTTGGGTGTTGTTTGCTTGGAGTATTGTTTTCCAGCCTTTCACTTTGAATTTGTTTTTATCCTTGTTGCTTAGATGTGTTTCTTGTAGGCAGCATATAGTTGGATTTTATTTTTTAATCCATTCTGCTACTCTGTGTCTTTTTATTGGTAAGTTTAATCCATTTACATTTAGTGTAATTATTGACACTTGTGGGTTCCCTACTGCCATTTTATAACTTGCTTTCTGTTAGTTTTGTATCTAGTTTGATTCTTCTCTTTTGTTTTTCTATCATTTGTTTTTGTTTGTTTGTGTTCCATACTTCTTTCCTCTGTTGCTACCTTTTTTAAGTCAAGTGTTTTTGTGGTGGTTTTTTTAAGGGTGGTTACCATTAAGTAATGAAAAGGGTACCTACCATATTCATTGTAGTACCCTATCTTATAAGTATTTCTGCACTTCATCATCCTTTGCTACTGTTAATCTCCATCCTCTCCCCCCTTTTTTTCCTTTGTTGTCACAGTTTAAGTTTGGTTTTATTGTGTTCTTGGTGGAGCTGTTACTTGTGGTGTTGTTTTCTTTTGTTCTTTGAATCTGGTTGGAAAACCCCCCTTAGTATTTCCTGGAGTGGGGGCTTTCTGTTGATAAATTCTCTCATCTTTTCTGTATTTGTGAATGTTTTTATATCTCCTTCATACTTGAAGGATAGCTTTGATGGGTATAGTATTCTTGGCTGAAAGTTCCTCTCTTTCAGGGCTTTAAATATTGGGGTCCACTCTCTTCTAGCTTGTAGAGTTTCTGCTGAGAAATCTGATGATAATCTAATAGGCCTTCCTTTATATGTTGTACTCTTCTTTTCCCTGGCTGCCTTGAGAATTTTTTCTTTGTCATTGGTTTGTGTCATCTTTATTATGATGTGCCTTGGAGTGGGTTTGTTGGGGTTAAGAAAACTTGGTGTTCTGTTTGCTTCTTGAATTTGAGGCTTTAGTTCCTTCCACAGGCTTGGGAAGTTCTCGTCTATTATTTGTTTGAGTATATTCTCCATTCCGTTTTCTTTCTCTTCTCCCTCTGATATACCTATTATTCTTATGTTATTCTTTCTGATGGAGTCAGACAATTCCTGTAGGGCTTTCTCGTTTTTTATTATTTTTGAGTCTCTTTCTTCTTCTCTCTGTTGTGCCTCAAGTTGTTTGTCTTCTATTTCACTAATCCTATCTTCAATCTGGCCTGTTCTGTTAGCTAAGCTTGTTACCTCGTTTTTCAGCTCGTGAATTGAGTTTTTCATTTCTGTTTGATTTGTTTTTATAGTTTCAATTTCCTTGGTAATATATTCTTTGTGTTCATTGAGTTGTTTTCTGATCTCCCTATATTGCCTTTCTGTGTTTTCTTGTATATCTCTGAGTATTTTTAAGATTTCTAATTTAAATTCTCTGTCATTTAGCTCCAAGGCTTCCAATATGTTAAGTCTTTTCTCCATAGATTTTTCCACATCTATTTGAGTTACCTCTCTTTCTTTTGTATCCATAATATTCGATTTCCTCTTTCTTATCGGCATCTGAGGGTGGTCTTATTGATAGCACGCGGGCGCACTCCCTGGCGGCTTGAATGAGCGTCGCTGCGGTACCTTCCTCCACACCCTCGTCTCTCAGATTCAAGTGATAACAATCCTTTTGCTTTCAGTTTGTGTGGAACTCCGGAATGCTCCGAGGATAAATTTTTCTGTTTCTAGTTGATAAATTTGTTGTGATTTAGGGGAGAGCTGTCGGACGCACTTCTCACGGCGCCATTTCCGTGACGTCCTACTCCCGACCAGTCAGGTTTGCATTTGATTTGGACAGTCGGTAATGAAACAATGGAGCCAAGAACTGGTGGGCCATTAGCTTTAATCCTAGCTTGCACCTGGCGGGCAAGAAATATACACAGTGGGACAGCACTTCCCTTTCCATTCAGGGCTCCTAAAGCCACTGACTCATCCAAGTTTCCTAGAATCAAAGGTTTCTAACCTCACCAGTCTCATTCACCTCCGCTCCCCATCTCCTTCTCTCTGCATAAACTCTGCACAAACCGGCTTTTCCCTCAGCACTCCACCATCTTAGCTGCTTCTCCTGGCCTCCTCCACATGGCCTTTCTCTACCCTCCCCTCTAATACTAATCTCAGGAACTGAGAGAGAGCAAGCTCCCGGTCTGCTCCCATTTTATAGTGTAGAAATAAAAAACCTTTAATCCAGGGGTCAAGAACCTTTTTGGCTGAGAAAGTCGTGAACGCCATTTCAAAATATAATTCCATGAGAGCCATACAATATGTTTTACACTAAATACAAGTAAATGTGTTATTTTATGTAAGACCAACACTTTTTTTTTTTTAATAAATTTTTATTAATGGTAATGGGATGACATTAATAAATCAGGGTACATATATTCAAAGAAAACATGTCTAGGTTATTTTGTCATCAAATTATGTTGCAAACCCCTCGCCCAAAGTCAGATTGTCCTCCGTCACCCTCCATCTAGTTCTCTGTGCCCCTCCCCCTCCCCCTAACTCTCTCCCTCCCTCCCATGTCCTCCCTCCCCCCCACCCTTGGTAACCACCACACTCTTGTCCATGTCTCTTAGTCTCATTTTTATGTTCCACCAATGTATGGAATCATGTAGTTCTTGTTTTTTTCTGATTTACTTATTTCACTCCTTATAATGTTATCAAGATCCCACCATTTTGCTGTAAATGATCTGATGTCATCATTTCTTATGGCTGAGTAGTATTCCATAGTGTATATGTGCCACATCTTCTTTATCCAGTCTTCTATTGAAGGGCTTTTTGGTTGTTTCCATGTCTTGGCCACTGTGAACAGTGCTGCAATGAACATGGGGCTACATGTGTCTTCACGTATCAATGTTTCTGAGGTTTTGGGGTATATACCCAGTAGAGGGATTGCTGGGTCATAAGGTAGTTCTATTTGCAGTTTTTTGAGGAACCACCATACTTTCCTCCATAATGGTTGTACTACTTTACAGTCCCACCAACAGTGAATGAGGGTTCCTTTTTCTCCACAGCCTCTCCAACATTTGCTATTACCCGTCTTGTTGATAATAGCTAATCTAACAGGGGTGAGGTGGTATCTCATTGTAGTTTTGATTTGCATTTCTCTAATAACTAATGAAGCTGAGCATCTTTTCATATATCTGTTGGCCATTTGTATCTCTTCCTGGGAGAAGTGTCTGTTCATGTCCTCTTCCCATTTTTTTATTGGATTGTTTGTTTGTTTGTTGTTGAGTTTTATGAGTTCTTTGTAAATTTTGGATATTAGGCCCTTATCTGAGCTGTCGTTTGAAAATATCAGTTCCCATATAGTTGGCTGTCTGTTTATTTTGATATCAGTTTCTCTTGCTGAGCAAAAACTTTTAATTCTGATGTAGTCCCATTCATTTATCTTTGCCTTCACTTCTCTTGCCATTGGAGTCAAGTTCATAAAATGTTCTTTAAAACCCAGGTCCATGATTTTAGTACCTATGTCTTCTTCTATGTACTTTATTGTTTCAGGTCTTATATTTAGGTCTTTGATCCATTTTGAATTAATTTTAGTACACGGGGACAGGCTGTAGTCGAGTTTCATTCTTTTGCATGTGGCTTTCCAGTTTTCCCAACACCATTTGTTGAAGAGGCTTTCTTTTCTCCATTGTGTGTTGTTGGCCCCTTTATCAAAGATTATTTGACCATATATATGTGGTTTTATTTCTGGGCTTTCTATTCTGTTCCATTGGTCTGAGTGTCTATTTTTTTGCCAATACCATGCTGTTTTGATTATCGTGGCCCTATAATATAGTTTAAAGTCAGGTATTGTAATGCCCCCAGCTTCATTCTTTTTCCTTAGGATTGTTTTGGCTATTCGGGGTTTTTTATAGTTCCATATAAATCTGATGATTTTTTGTTCCATTTCTTTAAAAAATCTCATAGGGATTTTGATGGGAATTGCATTAAATTTGTATATTGCTTTGGGTAATATGGCCATTTTGATTATATTTATTCTTCCTATCCAAGAACAAGGAATATTTTTCCATCTCATTGTATCTTTTTCGATTTCCCTTAACAATGCTTTGTAATTTTCATTATATAGGTCCTTTACGTTCTTTGTTATGTTTATTCCTAGGTATTTTATTTTTTTTGTTGCAATCGTGAAGGGGATTATTTTTTTGAGTTCGTTTTCTAATATTTCATTGTTGGCATATAGAAAGGCTATGGACTTTTGTATGTTAATTTTGTATCCTGCGACCTTACTGTATTGGTTTATTGTTTCTAATAATCTTTTTGTGGAGTCCTTCGGGTTTTCGATGTATAGGATCATATCATCAGCAAAAAGTGATAGCTTTACTTCTTCTTTTCCGATATGGATGCCTTTTATTTCTTTGTCTTGTCTGATTGCTCTGGCCAGAACTTCTAGCACCACGTTGAATAAGAGTGGAGAGAGTGGACAACCCTGTCTTGTTCCTGATTTAAGGTAGAAATTCCTCAGTTTTATGCCGTTTAATAGGATGTTGGCTGATGGTTTATCATATATGGCCTTTATCATGTTGAGATATTTTCCTTCTATACCCATTTTGTTGAGAGTCTTAAACATAAAATTGTGTTGTATTTTATCAAAAGCCTTTTCTGCATCTATTGATAAGATCATGTGGTTTTTGTTCTTTGTTTTGTTGATATGGCGTATTACGTTAACCGTTTTGCGTATGTTGAACCATCCTTGAGATTCTGGGATGAATCCCACTTGATCATGATGTATTATTTTTTTAATATGTTGTTATATTCGGTTTACCAGTATTTTGTTTAGTATTTTAGCATCTGTATTCATTAGAGATATTGGTCTGTAGTTTTCTTTCTTTGTGCCATCCTTGCCAGGTTTTGGTATGAGGGTTATGTTGGCCTCATAAAATGTGTTTGGAAGTATTGCTTCTTCTTCAATTTTTTGGAAGACTTTGAGTAGAATAGGAACCAAGTCTTCTTTGAATGTTTGATAGAATTCACTAGTATAACCGTCTGGGCCTGGACTTTTATTTTTGGGGAGATTTTTAATAGTTTTTTCTATTTCCTCCCTGCTGATTGGTCTGTTTAGGCTTTCTGCTTCTTCTTGACTCAGTCTAGGAAGGTTGCATTGTTCTAGGAATTTATCCATTTCTTCTAGATTGTTGTATTTGGTGGCATAAAGGTTTTCATAGTATTCTACAATAATTCTTTGTATATCTATGATGTCTGTGGTGATCTCTCCTCTTTCATTTTGGATTTTATTTATTTGAGTCCTGTGTCTTTTTTCCTTGGTGAGTCTTGCCAAGGGTTTGTCAATTTTGTTGATCTTTTCAAAGAACCAGCTCCTTGTTTTATTGATTTTTTCTATAGTTTTTCTGTTCTCTATTTCATTTATTTCTGCTCTAATTTTTATTATCTCCTTTCTTCGGCTGGTTTTGGGTTGTCTTTGTTCTTATTTTTCTAGTTCCTTAAGGTGTGAAGTTAAGTGGTTTACTCCGGCTCTCTCTTGTTTGTTCATATAGGCCTGAAGTGATATGAACTTTCCTCTTATTACTGCTTTTACTGCATCCCAGAGATTCTGATATGTCGTATTTTCATTTTCATTTGTCTGTATATATCTTTTGATTTCTGCGCTTATTTCTTCTTTGACCCATTCATTTTTTAGAAGTATGTTGTTTAGTTTCCACATTTTTTGTGGGTTTTTTCCCCCTCCTTTTTGCAGTTGAATTCTAGTTTCAAGGCTTTATGATCAGAAAATATGCTTGGTACAATTTCAATTTTTCTAAATTTGCTGATATTGTCTTTGTGGCCCAACATATGGTCAATTCTTGAGAATGTTCCATGTACACTAGAGAAAAATGTATACTCTGTCGCTTTGGGATGAAGTGTCCTGTAGATGTCTATCATATCCAGGTGTTCTAGTATTTCGTTTAAGGCCACTATATCTTTATTGATTCTCTGTTTGGATGACCGATCTAGAGCCGTCAGCGGTGTATTGAGGTCTCCAAGTATGATTGTATTTTTGTTAGTTTTTGTTTTAAGGTCAATAAGTAGCTGTCTTATATATTTTGGTGCTCCTTGGTTTGGTGCATATATATTAAGGATTGTTATGTCTTCCTGATTCAACTTCCCCTTAATCATTATGAAATGACCATTTTTGTCTCTGAGTACTTTTTCTGTCTTGTAGTCAGCATTATTAGATATGAGTATTGCTACGCCTGCTTTTTTTTGGGTGTTGTTTGCTTGGAGTATTGTTTTCCAGCCTTTCACTTTGAATTTGTTTTTATCCTTGTTGCTTAGATGTGTTTCTTGTAGGCAGCATATAGTTGGATTTTCTTTTTTAATCCATTCTGCTACTCTGTGTCTTTTTATTGGTAAGTTTAATCCATTTACATTTAGTGTAATTATTGACACTTGTGGGTTCCCTACTGCCATTTTATAAATTGCTTTCTGTTAGTTTTGTATCTAGTTTGATTCTTCTTTTTTGTTTTTCTATCATTTGTTTTTGTTTGTTTGTGTTCCATACTTCTTTCCTCTGTTGCTACCTTTTTTAAGTCAAGTGTTTTTGTGGTGGTTTTTTTAAGGGTGTTTACCATTAAGTAATGAAAAGGGTACCTACCATATTCATTGTAGTACCCTATCTTATAAGTATTTCTGCCCTTCATCATCCTTTGCTACTGTTAATCTCCATCCTCTCCCCCCTTTTTTTCCTTTGTTGTCACAGTTTAAGTTTGGTTTTATTGTGTTCTTGGTGGAGCTGTTACTTGTGGTGTTGTTTTCTTTTGTTCTTTGAATCTGGTTGGAAAACCCCCTTTAGTATTTCCTGGAGTGGGGGCTTTCTGTTGATAAATTCTCTCATCTTTTCTGTATTTGTGAATGTTTTTATATCTCCTTCATACTTGAAGGATAGCTTTGATGGGTATAGTATTCTTGGCTGAAAGTTCCTCTCTTTCAGGGCTTTAAATATTGGGGTCCACTCTCTTCTAGCTTGTAGAGTTTCTGCTGAGAAATCTGATGATAATCTAATAGGCCTTCCTTTATATGTTGTACTCTTCTTTTCCCTGGCTGCCTTGAGAATTTTTTCTTTGTCATTGGTTTGTGTCATCTTTATTATCATGTGCCTTGGAGTGGGTTTGTTGGGGTTAAGAAAACTCGGTGTTCTGTTTGCTTCTTGAATTTGAGGCTTTAGTTCCTTCCACAGGCTTGGGAAGTTCTCGTCTATTATTTGTTTGAGTATATTCTCCATTCCATTTTCTTTCTCTTCTCCCTCTGATATACCTATTATTCTTATGTTATTCTTTCTGATGGAGTCAGACAATTCCTGTAGGGCTTTCTCGTTTTTTATTATTTTTGAGTCTCTTTCTTCTTCTCTCTGTTGTGCCTCAAGTTGTTTGTCTTCTATTTCACTAATCCTATCTTCAATCTGGGGTGTTCTGTTAGCTAAGCTTGTTACCTCGTTTTTCAGCTCGTGAATTGAGTTTTTCATTTCTGTTTGATTTGTTTTTATAGTTTCAATTTCCTTGGTAATATATTCTTTGTGTTCATTGAGTTGTTTTCTGATCTCCCTATATTGCCTTTCTGTGTTTTCTTGTATATCTCTGAGTATTTTTAAGATTTCTATTTTAAATTCTCTGTCATTTAGCTCCAAGGCTTCCAATATGTTAAGTCTTTTCTCCATAGATTTTTCCCCATCTATTTGTGTTACCTCTCTTTCTTTTGTATCCATAATATTCGATTTCCTCTTTCTTATCGGCATCTGAGTGTGGTCTTATTGATAGCACTAATTAGAATTAATAAAGAGTAAAAAAAAAAAAAAAAAAAAAAAAGGTAAAACACCCCACAAAAAAAAACAGTAATAATTTATTATTTCCCCCTTTTTTTCTCTCTTCTCTTTCCCTCCTCTCCCCTCCTCAGGGAAATATCGTGCCTATAATGGAGGGCCTGATTTGGGGTGAAGAGTTCAAGGGGCAAAAAAAAGGGAGTAGGAACCTACTAAATGAAAAAAAATAAATAAATAAAAAGGAAGAAAATCTTAGACAAGCATAAGATGATTTGCTTGTATGTGATGGTCAACTAAGAGATATAATGAGAGTGATAAGAGGGAACCAGAAAAAAGGACCAAAAAAGAAAAATAAAGAAGAAAAAATAAAAATAATAAGTAAAAATCTGTTGTATTAAGTGGAGCGAAGACTAAATACAATGGAGACCTTGGGTCGGGAGGACCCAAAATGCCACAAAAATAAACAAACAAGAAAAAAAACTAAAAACAAAAGCAAAAAAGAGAAATAAAGCCAAAAAAAAGCCTTGAGTCCCAAATTAACTAATTTGTTCGTGATTGAGGATTATATGGGAGGAAAGTAAAATGAGAAAAGAAAAAACGAATAGAAAGGAAAAAATAAGAAAAAGAGAAAAACGAAGGAAGAAATAAAATAGGAAGAGAAAAAAACAAAATAAAGCAAGACAAAAAAAAAAAAAGAGGAGAGAGTTAGAGTTACGTGTTTTGGAGTATAACCTTAAAGGAGGGTGAGGATGAAGAAGAAAAATAAAATGCAACACTCATGGGTAGTGTAGTTCAAGAAAGGGGAAGCATAAGATGGGCAGAGAATAGAAGGACCGAGGTGGAGGAAATAAAGGCAAAAAGATAGAAGAAACAAACAACAACAACAACAACAAAAAAAAAAATTAGTGGATCAAGTTGTAAAGTCTGTGGGTTTTTCTTGATTTTGAGAGGTTAACTTCTTCCTTTTTCTTTTCTCTCCCTCTTCCTGGTCGGTGACTCTGTACCCCAGGCTCTGCCCCTGTGTCACTCTTAGGTAGGGATTTGCAGTTGATGGGATTCTATGGCAATGTCATATAATTGGCTTTAGTCTTGCTGGAAGTAAAGGCTTGTTGGCGTTTGCAGGGTCCAACGATGAGAGAGTTTGCTTTCCTGGAGTCTCTCTCCTAGTCCCCCCTTTCTGAATTAGCAGCCTGGTGATCCAGTTATAAGGCTGCAACTGCTTCTGCCTGGGGAGTAAGAGGCTCAAAGAGCTGGGAAATCCCCACTCTATCCCCACTCAGTGCAAGGCTTTGGGAAAGGCTCTGACAGTCAGGGCCTCCAGTGTAATCAGGCGGGGGTGGTTGTCAATTGTTGTCAAGGTGACTGTTCAGCGCCTATCATTTAGTAGGACCTCTCAACCCAGGCTTTCCACGCTTTGTAGCCTGTTTTTGCAGGGAAGAAGAGGCACTAGTCTCTGCTTACGACTAGTGTAGTATAGACCTTATTATCTGCCAATTCCTTCTTGTTAGCGTTTATCCCTGAATATGGAGGCTCTATCAATCAGAAGTTGCCCCCGCCCCTTTAGCGAGAGGCACTAAAAAATATCATGCCTCTTGTCTTGGAACGCTTAATTGAGAGAGATCTTATCAATTAGAACCGAGGGTGCACAGATTTCATGGGTTAAGCTAATTTCAGTGATTGGGTCGCAGCTGTGTTTCTGAAGGTATTTTAGGCTGCCTGCGCGCGCCCCTCCCCCAATGCTTGATTGTTAGCTTGAATGGCTGGGTGAGGTGCCCCGCCCACGGAGAGAATCTCCCAAGCCTCTCCCACTCGCCCCGCCGGCACCAGGCACAGGATAATGGAGCCCCCTGGGTGTGCGGGCCAGCAGGGCATCCTGGGCGCGTGGAATGCCCAAGGCACTCGCGCGAATGGGGTGCTCCGGGCACCGGTGGCCGGCGACCCCCACTCGCAGTGTTTGGGCCGCTGGGAACGTCAGCAGTGCTCAACCGGACCGGGCGCGCGCGCGGCTGCTCGTGGTGGCCGCTCATGGCGGCAGCTCGTGGCGGCCGCTCGCGGCGGCGGCTCGCGGGGGCTTGCGGTTCCCAAGTATATGGGCTGACTCACCACAGGCGCACTTCCTTGCGGTTTGAAAGAACGTCCCTGTGGTAGATTCCTCCACACCCTCGTCTCTCAGATTCAAGTGATAACAGTCCTTTCGCTATCAGTTTGTGTGGAACTCCGGAATGCTCCGAGGATAAATTTTTCTGTTTCTAGTTGATAAATTTGTTGTGATTTAGGGGAGAGCTGTCGGACGCGCTGTTCACGGCGCCATTTCCGTGACGTCACTCCAGACCAACACTTTTAAAGTATAATAAGTCTCTGAATTCTTTTTAATAACATTGTTATGCTGTTGCTAACTGTAAGGCCAGGAGCCGCCATCGTGACCATTCACATGCAGGTTCCCATTGGATTCGGGCAGACGATAAAGAAATGGCGGAGTCAGAGGATGGGGGGCCATCCTATTTATTGGTGTCTCACCAAGACAGGCAAACCACAAAAGAAGACAAGGGAAAAGCAGAAAACCAGCTCTTCCCATGAAGGGCAAGGGATCAGGGGAGCCCCTGCAATTATGATAGCAGGAACTGTGTGTCTGAGCTCCTGGTCTGTCCCACTTTATAGTGTAGAAAACCAAAATCCCTTAATCCAATATACAAACAAGGAAGCCTCCGATACAAAATCACTTATCCAAGGCATAATTGGATTCCTCATGAGAGTGCACCACCCAGATCATACAATCAGTCAAGGGTGTGGGGAAAAGCTTAGTCCCAAAACCAAACCCCAGGCTACAATGACCCGGCCTGCCCACAGCCTGTCCCCCACACCCATTATAAGTCACAAGCGAGCAAACATATATATCATGTTTACAAACTTATTTGACCAACATTCCACCCCTTTTGCTCGCTTTACAATCTAAACCACAGGCATCTTCCATGATGGTCACTGTGCAAGGAGTGGGATACATTGCATAAACAGAAATAGTACCAACTACAGCAATAGGATTAACAGATCAAATCTATGGGCGAAATGAGAGAGCTGTCAGTGGCACCAAGAGAGGCAAATCCTTTCCCTCTGGCAGAATACAGGCCAGAGTTTTGTCTGCAGACAGCACTGTAGCTGGGACCAGAGGCCGCCCTGAGCGGGCATACCAAACCTTATTGGCCAATACACCAGCATCTGCTGGTTCTATGTGTAGTAAAATAGGGGAACTCATTATTGGCCATAAAGAAATTACAAAGGTGCCCTTCAAAATGCTGTCCCCTTGAGCACTCAAGGGATAATACACTTCTACCTTAGGTGGCCAGGTGCTGGTTGCCCAAGGAGTTAACTGGAGGTCCACCTCTAACCCCTTTCCCCATGGTGCCAACAAGGCCACCCATCTCAGATGGGGGGCCTGTACAGTCCAGGGCCAAGTCCATTGAAGCCGTTGTCCTTTAAGAAGGGCTGTTGGAGCAGGCAAGAGCACATTGCCCTGCTGTCCGAAACCTGGCTTGAGTAAAATGTCCTTGGTGCGTATCTGCAACTGAATAGGGGCAGCTGTCCGATGCAGGAGGGCCTCTACTGGAGCTGGGCTTCCCCGTCGAGGTCGCTCATTCAAAATCCGAAGTACTGTCCATAAGCGGCGTGTCCATCCAGTAAGAGAGCCGGTGCCCCTCTCCTGTCGCAGTCCCTGCTTTAAGAGTCCATTATAACGCTCAATGATGCCAGCAGCCTGGGGGTGGTAGGGAACATGGTACTTCCAGTCCACCCCCAGCTTTTGAGCCCATTGCCTCACCGTTGAACCAGTGAAGTGGGTACCACTGTCACTTTCAAGGACCAGTGGTCGCCCATATGCAGCACTCAGGCGGTCCAGAGCCTGTATGACTGCCCTCTGGTCAGGGTTATGAGCGGGGTAAGCAGCAAGCAGCCCGGTGGCAGTATCTACACAAGTGACTGCATACTGGTACCCTTCTGACTTTGGTAAGGGTCCAATGATGTCTATCTGCCATCGTGTCAGTGGGACATGACCCCTCTGGATCTGTCCAGGTGACACCAGTGGTCTCCGAGGGTGTTCCTTGGAACATACTGCACATTGCTCACAGGCTGCAAGTACCTCTGCATAGGACACAGGCAAGTTCCAAGCCTTAACCGTAGCCCACATAGTTTTCTGTCCTGCATGGAGCAGGCGCCGGTGGAGCCACTGTGCCACATCACCTGCAGGTGCAGTCTCCAACCATCGCACCCTTGCCAACGTATCTGCCTCATCATTCCCAGGATGGGCTAGAGGGGCATGCCCTGTGACATGATATACTGTCACCTGCTTCTGGTGTCCTATTTCCCATAAGTCCTGCCACATGGCCTGACCCCATAATGGACGGTGCATTACCATCCACTGGTTAATGTGCCAAGTAGCAATCCAAAGGGTCAGTCCACGATAGACAGCCCAACTGTCAGTACAGATCACCAGAGGTGAAGGTTCATTATGGGCAACTAGCCAAACAGCTCTTAATTCTGCCCATTGGCTGCTTTGGCCTGTACCCGTGTCCATCCAAATAGTCTCAGTGGCCGGATGGAAGGCGATAGCCGTCCATTTGGCAGGTTGGCCCCTGCTGGAACCATCAGTATACCAGGCATCTTCGGGGATGGGCACCCGCCCCTCCTGGTAGGGACTGACCTCAGGTTCTGCCTCCTGAGCCCCAGTTGCACCTGACTCTAAGGTCGCATAGGTGACTGGACCCAAGACTTCCTGCAGTTCTGCCCTCAATGGGCTGGTGCTAAGAGCACAGCGTTGTTGCAGATAGGCACCCCACTTGGCCAGGGTAGACATTTGGGCCATACCACTACGTGGTTTAGTTGCCCAATCTCTCACCCATCCAGCTATAGGGTATGTTGTTTTGACTGTAACTGGTGTTGTGGTTGTAATACTCTCAGTTGCCAGGATGGCAGCATACACAGCTGCCAGCTGCTTCTCTACTAATGAGTAACGAACTTCAGCACCTTTCCACAATTGGGACCAAAATCCAATAGGTTGCCGTAGGCGCTCTGTCCGCTGCCACAAGCCCCATCCAAACCCCTCCGAGGTTACATGAACATCCAGCTCACAGGGCCTGGCAGGATCAAACACATTCAAGGCCTGTGCCACCTTGACAGCTCTCTTAGCAGCTGCAAATGAACCTTGCGCCTGCTCAGTCCAATCCCAGCGAACCCCCTTTCGAATAAGGTTGTACAAGGGGTGTAGTAACTGAGCCAAATGCGGTATAAATGCTCGCCAATACCCCAACAAACCTAAGAATTCCTGTAACTGTTTTACCGTAGTGGGCACAGGGTATGCTTGAATCTTATCTATAACTGCATCAGGGATAACTTTTGTCTTACCCGACCAGACAACTCCCAAGAATTTAACAGATAACCCAGGTC
Organism: Saccopteryx bilineata; assembly: GCF_036850765.1. Lineage (NCBI taxonomy): Eukaryota > Metazoa > Chordata > Mammalia > Chiroptera > Emballonuridae > Saccopteryx > Saccopteryx bilineata. The sequence continues at coordinate 87,338,305 of NC_089494.1, read as the reverse complement.
CTTGTAATTTGTTCTCATTAACTGCCCAGCCACATGCTTTCAAATGGGATAGCAGGGTAGGGACTGCTTGCTCCAATTCTGAAAGAGAATCACTAGTTAGCATAATATCATCAATATAATGGTACATGCGGACTACCTCTGGCTGTTTCCATTTAGCCAGGTCAGCAGCCACCAGCCCATGGCACAAGGTGGGGCTATGCAAATAGCCCTGGGGTAACACTGTAAAGGTCCATTGTCTCCCTTCCCAACTGAAGGCAAATTGGTCTTGACTCTCTGCGGCTATATCAATAGAGAAAAAAGCATTGGCCAAGTCTGCCACAAAGTGGTATGTCCCCAACTCATGGCTTAGCCGATCCATCATGTTAGCTATCGAGGGAACAGCAGCATGCAAAGGGGGAACAACTTTATTAAGTTCCCTGTAATCTACTGTCATTCTCCAGGTTCCATCCGCTTTGCGCACAGGCCATACTGGGGAGTTGTAAGGACTGTGTGCTGGCCGGATGATCCCCACCTTTTCTAGTTCAAGGATTGTCCCTGTGACTTCTTCATAACCACCTGGCAGGCGGTACTGCTTGGTGTTAGTCACACGCCGAGGGATGGGTAATTGCAAAGGGGAATGTGATGCATGTCCCCGCAATACTGCCTTCACAACCCTGATCCGCAGCCGGAACTCCCCAGCTGTAGTTTCCAACCACAGTCCTTGCAAGACATCTACCCCCAAAATATATTCAGGAATAGGAGATACATACACCTTATATGGCTTAGGAGGCAGTCTCCCTATCCCCAATGGAATAGTTATTGACTTCACTTGAACAGTTTGGCCCCCATAACCGTCAATGGCCACTGGGGTCCCAGCAAACTGCTCTGGGTTTCCATAGAGAAGGGAACATTCTGCACCTGTATCCACCAAGGCCAACACCTGTTGTACGTTGGAAGGGGACCAGTGGATAGCCAGTTCCACATGTGGCCTCCGGTCCCCGCCCATTCCCGTTAGACGGGTCCCTCGGCCTTTTTCCTATTCAAACTGGTACAATGGGTCTTGGGAGTTCCCCTCTCCCTCGGCTGTCTCTATCATATAATCTTGTAACCGAGCTGTGCGCGCACCAAACGTTTTATTGGTAGCTGCTGGGGCCTTTCGTCTCAGTGGCTGGAACTTCTGTTCTGGTTTAAGCTGCCGCCAAAGCTCCAAAAGAATTTTATTAGACTGGCCATCCAATTTCCCCTTATCTGCTCCAGCCGCAATCAAGTCTACCCACATCTGCATTCGGGTAACCTTTACAGGCCCGTTTCCCTTGTTAGTTGGGGGGGAAACATAGGCAGCAGCCCTCACTGCTTTATGATCCCGAGCGGCCTCCAGCTCTCCCAAATCTGCTACCATCTGTGTAACTGCATTGATGGGCTGCCCCACATAGGGGCCCAAGATAGCCACAAGTGACCCAAAAAGGGCTGATGGGGCGCTAGCAAGGACAAATTCCCTCATTTTGGCCGTAAACACTTCCTCGTCTGGCCCACGAGACCCAGGGTTGAAAACAGCATTCTTCATACCGAGTTCTCGAAGGACCTTTACTAACTCACTGTAGCACTGCCACCGACTCATTGCCCCCGGCAGTTCTCCAGCATTCTGCCAGACCATACGAATGGCAGCCATCACCCATTCTAATAGGGTATGGTCTCCTGGGTTGCCATGGCAGTTCTGAAGACGCTGCCTCAAGGAAGAGTGTGTGGTAATGGCGGCCAATTTCTCCATCTCTGTTCCGGAGAGCATGATGCCATCCACCCCTATATCCCATAATCGTAGTAACCAGGCTACCAGGGATTCAGTAGGTTTCTGCCTAAATTGTGCCCCCAACTCCATCAGCTCTGCCTGGGTATAGGGCCGGACCACAGAGTGTTCCATTACCTGGGCAGGAGGCTGTGGCTGCCCCTGAGGGACTCTTTGTTGCTGGGTTTTTACCTTCTTGGCGACAACTGGTCGGGCTCTCAGTGTGCGTATGGCAGCTTCAGCCTGAGCCTTCTCATCTTCAGAAGAGGAGTCGCAAGCGCCTGCTCCCGCTGACTCAAAGCCAATCCACCGGCACGGATGCTGCTGCTCCTTTGGTGACCGTTTAGGCTCCTGTGGCTGCTGGCTTTTGGCCAGAAGCTGAGACTCGAGCTCTTGAATCCGCAGTTGTTTCTCCAACAACTGCCGGTGAAGACGTTCAGCTTCCAGGGTAAACTGCAACTCTCGAACCCGTAATTCCTTCTCCAGTGCTCGCTCCAATTCCAGCCTTTTCTGCCGTTCTGTTTGCAATTCATGCTGAAGCTTTTGACCTCGGGCAATTTCCTCTTGAGTAAAAAACATGTAGCCCATGGCCCCTAAAAGGACAGCCATGGGGAGCCAGAGCAGCAACCAGTACTCTATCCCACCCATCAAGGGTGGTGGCTCCATACCAATCTCTGAATCCTGCCGGAAACTACGCCAGTTGTAAGGCCAGGAGCCGCCATCGTGACCATTCACATGCAGGTTCCCATTGGATTCGGGCAGACGATAAAGAAATGGCGGAGTCAGAGGATGGGGGGCCATCCTATTTATTGGTGTCTCACCAAGACAGGCAAACCACAAAAGAAGACAAGGGAAAAGCAGAAAACCAGCTCTTCCCATGAAGGGCAAGGGATCAGGGGAGCCCCTGCAATTATGATAGCAGGAACTGTGTGTCTGAGCTCCTGGTCTGTCCCACTTTATAGTGTAGAAAACCAAAATCCCTTAATCCAATATACAAACAAGGAAGCCTCCGATACAAAGTCACTTATCCAAGGCATAATTGGATTCCTCATGAGAGTGCACCACCCAGATCATACAATCAGTCAAGGGTGTGGGGAAAAGCTTAGTCCCAAAACCAAACCTCAGGCTACAACAACCTGGCCTGCTTATAGCCTGTCCCCCACACCCAATATAAGTCACAAGCGAGCAAACATATATATCATGTTTACAAACTTATTTGACCAACACTAACCAATGATGAATAAAGTACTTCTTACCATTAATGTGACTTCTGGTGCTGCATGGTTTTGTTGATAGCTTTGTAGTCTGGTTGATACGTGGTGAGGTTAAGCTTCATGCAGGCGTTGAGACTTCGATCCTTTAAATGTGATCATAGGTTGGTCTTAACGTTCTTTAGATGTGAGAAAGACTGCTCACGTGCATAGGTAAAGCCAAACATTGTCAGTACAGCAATACTCACATGCTGCAGTGTGTGGTATGTGATGGGAGGTGCGTTCCAAGTTTTGAAAATCAGCTGGTCTGCGGGTTGAAGTTTTTTCATTTCTCCCCACTTGTGTTTGCTTGCCAACTCTGCTTGCTGTTGTGCAAGTCTTTCCAAATCTTCATTCAGGATACTCGATGTTTTTCATTTCAAGAAAAGTCCAGATTTCTCTCAGACAAGCTGTGAAATGGCTGAGCACCTTCCCTCTTGACAACCAATGCACATTGCTGTGCAGAAGCAGACCAGAATAATTATTCCCAACTTCATCCAGCACTGTTTTAAACTGGCGATCATTAAAATCTCGGGCAACAATAAAGACACCCAAAATGACCAGCGACATCACCTCACCAAGCTGCTCACCACACATCTGAGCACAAAGTGCCTCCTGGTGTAGGATGCAGTGAAAACTTAGGATGGGTCTCTTTTCATGTTCACAAAGAAGCACTACAAATCCTCTGTTTTTCCCCACCATGCACAGAGCACTATCAGTACACACTGAAATAAGTTTATCCATCAGTAGAATTTTTTCTTTAGTGAACTCAGTGAAAGATTTGAATAAATCCTCCCCTCTTGTTGTCTCTTTCATAGGCAAAACAGCAAGACTTTCCTCATGTAGTGTGTCACTGACAGCATAACTTGCAATCATGCTAAACTGGGATAAATGGCTTATGTCTGTTGACTCATCCAAAATGAAAGAAAAGAATGGTGCTGTATTTATGTCCTTCACTTGTGTTGCCTCAATTTGATTTGCTATCATGATGGTACAATCATGAACAGTTCTTGCCTATAGAAGCATGTCTTTTATTCATTTGATTACCTTGTCTTTATCTGAAAAGTCATCAAAAAGTTCATTGGCAACATCAAGCATGAATGTTTTGGCATACTTCCCATCTGTGAATGGCTTTCTGTTTCTCACAATTGCTAAAGCACCAGCAAAGCTAGCGGAATTCTGGCCACCTTGTTAGGTCCAAACATGGAGTTGCTGCTGACTAGCTTGCACTCTGCACAGTAGCTCTTGACATGCTTTCTTCCTGCTGTTCCCTGCTGGATATTTCTATGCAAATGTAGTATGGCGTGTGTCGAAGTGCCGCTTTATATTTGACCGTTTCATCAATGCAATTTTATCATTGCATATTAGACACACTGCAGAACCTGCTCTCTCCACAAAGGTGAATTCCTCTGTTCATTCCTGCTGAAAAGTATGATACTCCTCATCTTTTTTTCTTTTAGCCATCTTCTTCATCAAAAGGGTTTCTGCAATTAGCTAGCTGACTACTTGATTAAAAGGAGGGAAGTTTACTTCCTGACCTCACAGCAACCTGTGTATGTTATGCATTATCCAATAAAAATTTTGTGTTGTCCCGGAGGACAGCTGTGATTGGCTCCAGCCAACCACAACTATGAACATGAGCAGTAGGAAATGAATGGATTGTAATACATGAGAATGTTTTATATTTTTAACGTTATGTTTTTCTTATTAAAGATTTTTCTGCGAGCCAGATGCAGCCATCAAAATAGCTACATCTGGCTCGTGAGCCATAGGTTCTCAACCCCTGCTTTAATCCAATATACAAACAAGGAAGTCTCTGATACAAAGTCACTTATCTGAAGCATAAGTGATTCCTCTGAGAGTGCACCACCCTACATCGAAAAGGTTGGGAAAGGCTTAGTCTTAAAACTAAGCCTTAGTCTATAAGAATCCTGCCTGCTTACAGCCTGTCCCTCCATATCCAATGCAAACTATAAGCGAGCAAACATATATATCATTATTTACAAATTTATTTGACCAACAATGCCCCGTCCCATGTACCTCACTCTATGCATCTTTTCCACTTGGATATTCATCTGTTTCCTTTCTCATATCCTTTTATAATAACCCGGTAAAAACTAAGTAAACTCATTCCTGAGTTCTGTGAGCCACTCTAACAAATTAATTGAACTGAAGGAAGGGGTTGTGGAAACATCAGATTTTTAGTAGATTGATCAGAAGCATAGGTAACATACAACCTGGCCCTGCAGTTGGCATCTGAAGTGGCAGGAGCAAAAGTGTAGGCCAGCCTTGTAGGACTGAGCCTGTGTCCTCAACTTGTGGGATCCGGTCCTGTCTCTAGGTGGATAGTGTCAGAATAGAGTTAAATTGTGGAACACCCAGCCAAAGTCATAGAATTGCTTGGTATAGGGAAATCCCCAAATATCTGGTGTCGGAAGTTTTGTGGAGGGAAAAAAATAAAAATAAAACAAACAAAAAAAGAAGTGTTGTGAGTGTGATAGTTTTGTGAGAGTAAAAGAAAAAAGGAGACTGGCCTTTTCCTCCTCAAGGGACTGGCGAAGTCCCACAGTAGGAAGGAGTCAAGTTGGAACAAGAACCTACATATTCTATCAGATCTTCCTCCTATAAGGGGTTGGAGGATAAAAGCATCACCAGTTTTATAATTCCCTGGCTATGTAACCTTCTGCAAGTTTCTTAAGTTCTCTAAACTTGTGCAGCCTCGGTGATAAAATAGAAAAAAATATATCCCATTGTTTCTCTGAGGGTAAAATAATGTTTGAAAAGTTTTGTCAACACCAAAGTATTATTCCAACTTTTTTAGAACATTCAATATTTTCAAACAAAACAGGTACACAATTGAATGGCTACAATTCTGAAATCCCCAAAGCTCTAAAACTCAAAGTATTTCTAATTCTAATACATAGTTTTACCCAAACTGAAGGGCTTATTTATTATCTTGTTTTTTCTTAGTTGGTGTAAATATTTATTGTTTCACAACAGAAATATCAAAATAATTCCAAGGTTATGAGTTGCTGCCTCATACTTGCTGCAGCAGAGATCACAAGGCTTGTAATATGGAATGGATGCCCATTGTGCAACTCTGGGTGACAATGTTTGGATGTCAGAGGGTGGGCGGTTTGAGGGTTAGCCACAGGCTCGGTCCACTTTAAAGCAGACTTTGGACAGCTTTAGAGAAGTCACACCCTTCCAGTCCCAAACTGGACCTTGATCCCTGGTCTTGAAATTAATGTGGCTCTTTAAATGATTCTTCCTAGAGCAACACAGTCAAGCGCTAGAACCAGAAGCCATGGTAGAAAATGGAAGAGCAAAGACACTGGGCAACATATACCTGAGTCTGAATCCTTGACCTACTGCTTACCAGCTCTACAGCATTGGCACGTTTATCAAGGTTTGTAAATCACTGTTCCTCACCCTTAATAATGTTTCTGAGGTTGTGGTAAATTTGAAAGGTATGGCATATGTAGAAGCAGTTTCTGTGGTAACTGACAAGTGTCTCATCAAAGATAGATTTTCTCTCTTTTTGTTTGTTAGCATTTCTGCAGTATTTCCCTTCAAAGAAATGTCTACCATAAGGTTATTTATAAAGTTTTTCTTCAAATTGCTAATTTATTATTGTTGTGGTTGTTAATTCAAATGGCTAAGGGTTTTTATTTTTCCATCCTGAATCTTGGTCTGGATCTGTGCCATTTTAAAGTCCAGAAAGTTGATTTCTGGTTTAATTCCAGTATTATTCTGCCAAGTTAGTTTAAAAAACAAATAAACGTTTTAATAATATTTGAGGTTTATAATGCATGTGTCTCACAGTTTACAAGAAACAAAGCAAAACACCCTATGTGATAAAGCGTGTTTATGGCAGATCAACTAATTACATTTCTCAATATATGAAATTTGATGGCTGGCTCTAGTCTGTGCAGAACTGTAGGGCACACACTGGATCTTGACGGTGATTCATACTGAAGTTCAGAAGGCTGGAGCTCGTGATAATAGCACAGGAACTTTGGCTTGACTAATTCACAAAATTTTAAATAGGTCCTGAGTTAAAAAAGAAAAGTCTCTTCGAAGTTTAATTACCACAGTTATGAATGCATGAAGAGAACACTCCTCCACTGTTCAGGTTTCTTGCTACTGCTGCGTCAGATAGTGAAGAGCTCATTCTGAGGCCATCAGACAACCTCTGGGCCAGTTGTCACTCCAAACCCCTTCTTCTCAAGCAGAGGAGAATATGCTGCAAAAGGAAGGCTTGCGTGTTTATGAAGCTGGCCTGCAAGTCCGTGGGGAACATAAGACAATTCAGTCAATGGTCATCAGGCAGAGAGTCCTAATAAAATCAGACAAACCGCACTATGTGGATACAAGAAAATCAATGCCAGGGAAAGTTTTAACTTCAAAATGAACAAGGAGCTTATTATAAGAAACTATAGAAAACTACTATATGACCTCAAGACAGAAAAAGGAATTGTAAGACAAAATACGTAAACCATAAAGGAAAACATTGCCAAATTTTGCTCCATTAAAGTGTAGAATGTCTGTAGATTAAAAGTAAACTGCAGATACTTTATTGGCTAATAAACATATAAAAATGTTTAATGTGATGAATAACTAGAAACATGTAAAAGTAAACAGATCTGTCAAAATTTTAAAAATTCCCAACACCAAGTTCTGACATAGACATGGTGAAGTGGAAAGTCTGTTGCACTAGCTGGAAGGGGAATACAAATTAGTAGAGCCACTTTGGGGCAGATGTATTTGACATTACCTTCTAAGGTCAAACATGTACCTACTCTTGCTCAGGAATTTCATCCTAGAGCAAGACTTCCCACAGATGGCAGCCCTACGTGTGCTGTGCTTGGGTCACATGTGACGAGATATTGATTCTGGAAGCCTGGGGACAGGTAGGAAAAGAAGCACCTTTGGAATGTCCTTTGGACATGCAGTGAGGTTTCTCATCTGTTGTCATAAATATGCCATACACATATTTTTATTTCCTATGTGGGAATTAAGTTGAGCATTTTTCCGCAGGAATTTGTGCCTTCATTTTCACAAGGAGATATGCAGAGGGGTCAAAATACATGACTACAACATTGCTTATATCCTGTATTAAAATAAGAAACATGGCCCTGGTCAGTTAGCTCAGCCGATTAGAGCATCGTCCCCAAACAAAAACGTTGCAAGCTTGATCCCAAGTCAGGGCACATGGAGGAAGCAACTAAAGAAGACACAACTAAGTGGAAAAGCAAATGAATGCTTCTCTTTCCCCTCCGCTCTCTCTCCTTCCTCTTCCTGTCTCTAAAAAAATCAATCAATAATTAAAAAAAAATACACCCTGGCCAGATAGCTCAGTTGATTGGGAACATTATCTAGAAACTCAGAGGTTGCCAGTTTGATCTCTGGTTAGGGCACACACAGGAGCAGCTCCATGTTCCTATCGCTCTGTCTCTCTCTCCCTGCCTCTCTCTAAAAACAAACAAACAAACAAACAAACAAAAACATGACTAGAGCATTGTCTATAATAACAAAAACTTGGGAAGCATTCAAATGTCCCATTTGGAACTTTCCAATTCAGTAAGGTTTCCTCTGAAAGGTTTTCAAAGTCTCATCTCCTGTTATATTTTGTACCATTTTACTTTTTTAAAAAAATTTTTCTATGGATTTGAGAGACAGAGAAGAAGGGAGAGAGAGGGAAAGAGAGAGAGAAAGAAAACTATCAACTTGGTCTTTCATTTAGTTGTTCCATTTAGTTGTACACTCATTGGTTGCTTCTCGTATGTGCCCTGCCCAGGGATAGAACCCACAACCTCAGTGCTCCAGTAGGACACTCTATCCACTGAGCAACCTGGCCAGGCCTCTTACTTTGCTGTGTATTCACTTCACAGTGACATTCTATTATATATTTATATATAAATTATATCTATTATATATATGTGTATATATATATATTTCTGTTATTTGTTTGTTTATCTATACCACTATATGTCAATTCCATGAAGGTAGAAAACTACCTATTTTATTCACTTTTACATACTCAGAACATAAAACAGTATGAAACACAGGAGACACTCAAATATTTTTCAATATTTAATGAATGTCTTTTTTTATTGTGTGTATTTATAGAACAGAATACTATACAGTTGTTAGAATATTTGAACCAACATAGAAGTGTTCTCAAAAATATAATTTGTACAACTATGCAGATTTAAAAATTATATGTATAAAATACTATGTTTGTAAAAAGAGAAAACATGCAAAATATGTATATAGATATTTGATGTCTATTATATATGTATAATAATAGTATAAAATATACTTGAGAAAGATACACAGAAAATTTAGAAACTACTAGAGTTACTTCTGAGAACAGAGCAGAGGAAAGAAGAGACAGAGTGATACAAGGTAATGGGTAGCTTCAGCTGGATTTGTAAAATTTTATTTCTTTTAAAAAATGTCACAACTATGGTAAATGTAGTAGTACCCAATAGATCCGCATAGTAGATTTGCACAGTTGTTTGTTATACATTTTAGTATATTCTTGTATGTTTGAAAAATTCTTTAATATATATTTAATTTAAAAATACTATTCACTTGGTAAACAATTCACTTTTTGTCTATATAGGCAAGTGTTTGGGAGAACTGGCAAACTTCAGAGGCCCAGGAATGTTTGCCTCTTCAGCAACATGGATCAAAACCCTCTTCTACATCACCTCATTCCCCGCCCCCTAAGCTTTATTTAAGAGGCAAACTAGAGAAAAGTTTACCACCAGTGAATATGGGCTCTCCCTTTGCCATCTGAATGGCTCAGATAGTTTCTGCCTCCCCACAGCTGTCTTGAATGGCTCTACAATTAGTGCTTTGTTCCACTTCCTACCCCAGGCTTAACATCCCGGAAGATCTGAGGAGTTTCCTCCTCTGACTTCTGGGGTGTGCTGGGCATGGCAGTAGCAGGGACTGTCATTTCAACTGGCTGCAGCTGCTGTGATTCTGACACTGGGGAATGTGCACTTTAGCATCATGTCCCCTCTTGGATGATAAACAGCTCTTTTCAGTCTTAATAGATTCTTGGAGGCGGAGGAAGTGGAGGCTGAGGTTAGCTTGTTCGCTTGTGTGCCTGTCTCAGTTAGATTGGCATCTGGCCCTGAGCCGACCATTTAGTCAGATGGTATTGTTTTCTGTTACATTAATAACACAAGCGCATGCACACACGCGCAAGAGCACGAGCCATTCACGCCATATGTCTCCATGCCTACAAATTACATTGCAGTGGCCAAAATTATATTTAACCAGACACTGAGGTATAAGCCCAAAATACTATTTGTTGGCATCTATAACCATGTGAAGTTTCATTTTTTAAGATGGTGGTAGGATGGAGATAGTAGATGAAACTCCCTTCAAATAATTTCTACTATCTTTAGTGGAAAGAACATGCAGAATATGAGAAGAAGAGCAGTTCTACCAATTCTCACACACAGAGGTTTTGGAAACTTTTTAAATCCTAGGGGAGCCACAGTGGACCATTAATATGATCTTCTCCCAGCTTCCTAAAAATGGCTAGAATGAGCATAAAACTCTGCCTCCTTCTTTTACCCTTAGTGGCTCTCTTCCAGGTTTAAAGCTTCCACAAACCCATTAATATCCGCCCTCTCACTCTCTATAGAGTCCAGAAACTTCAGAACTGTTAGAAGAAACTATCAGCTAGCAAACTGTGGCTCCAAGGGCGAAGTCCAATCAGCTTCTTGTTTCGTTCTTTTTTAATAAAGTTTTATTAAAACACAGCAATGCCCATTTCTTTACAAATTGTCCATGGCTGTTTTCACTCTACGACGGTAAGGTTGAATAATGCTGAGGAAATCATATAGTCTCAAAGCCTAAAATATTTATTATCTGGCCCTTTACCAAAAAAGTATGCCATTCTCTCTGTAATAGAATCCTGTGGGTTGGAGGACTGACTAGAATACAGGTTATGGCCAAGGAATAGCTGGTCAAAAAGATACTTATATTCAATTTATACCAACTTTATACCATGTTAGTAGTAAAACTGGGGGCCAAATGTTTATACCTTTATTATTTACTTTTTAAATGATAAGATCATAGAAGGACTCCTTTATAAAGTAGTCCTTTCCTTGATTAAAATTTTTTCCTGCTGTCCCATTATCACTCTCCCTAAGATAAACAATGAAATAACACAGACTTTTAATTCTCTGTGACTCATCCTCTTTATTCAAGCTGTGATTGCTTCCCAGACTTGTCACCCCACCCGATGGCCTGGTGCCAAGACTACACACCACTGGAGTAGCCCAGAGTGCCAAGGAGGCAGACAACACATGGCTAGTTAAATGTCCTTCAAAGGACAACATGAATAAGCCTCCCCAAGCTTTAGGTCATAGGCCCATAACCAGTTTCTGACTATTGCCGTCCCTTTGTCTTAGAAGAAAACTCAGGCAGATGCTGACTGGACACGATACAATTTTTGGTGTCTATGAGTTCTAAACCACCTGAGTGATCCAAGCTACAGGAAAAATGACTATTTCAAAGAACTCCCATCCACCACTTACTGTAAGTTATGTCAGTTACTAGACAAATTCTAACTAATGTTATACGCATAGCAATATATTTGGAAAAGTTAACTAACCCAACAAAAATCTGCTCTGGATTTTTTTTTTTTAAATACATTGGTCTGCTCTATGAGTCATATAATTCAGAGCAAGTCACTCAACCTGTTTGGGTTTCAGAAATGAGGAGTTTGGACCAAATAGCAAGAAAATAATCTTCCTAATTTACAGAACACTTTCACGAGTATTATCCTATATTGTTATTCTATGATTTCAGATAAGTCGTGTATCTCCACTATACTTAAATGCCTTCAAAATGCTGAAAGCAGCTTGGCAGCCTGGAAATAGTGTGATTTTTTTCCCACTGTGCTCTTCTTTACAACAAAGGTATTGTTCAAAAAAGCAAGAGAGTATTTTAAGGGTTTGGATTTTCTGTTTTCCAGTCCTATCCTACACCCATGGCTCCCCTCATCCTCTTCATACACTCCTTCCAGGTAACTGGCTTTGGTTAGTTGTTGCCATTGGTGTAAGATTAAAGCAAATCTAAGAAACCTTGGCAGACACTGTACAAAACGCCAAGCCTCAGTGCGCCAGGCCTAGCTGCACCAGCCGGATCCCGAGGAAGACAGGAGGCAGCAGGACACTGTAGCACGCGCTTCTCAGGTGTCTCCCTCCCCTTCCCTCCCACCAGCCAGCTATTTGACTTGTGTGAAGCAGTTGGCCCATCTGAGCTTCTCTTTCCCACGCGGCTGAATTAATCCTCGTGGAGTCTGTGTGGTGAAAACCTCAGGCTCTGGCCTGAGGCTCTCAAAATTTTCAGAATTCTGGCAGAAAAAAAAATCTATGGTATACTGTATTCTGATAGTTTTGTGGATGACAGTGTGTATTTTTGGGGTGAGGTTTACAGTCCAAGAGTTTTTTATGTTTAAGCGGTGGGTGGAATGTGGAGGTGGTCGGACTCACTCTGTGGAGGCTTTTTAAGTTGCCAAGTGTTTTCCCTAAGGCCCACGTGTACAGTCAGGCTAGGATTTTCTCTCCCAACATCCTCAGCTGGCTGCATTTGGGCCTCCGTGGGAGTTACCTGAGTGTTGGTACTGAACACTTGGTATAAAAATCTCAGACAATGATTAAAGAAAGATGTAAAACCTCCCTGCCCAGCAACTGAGAGGTTGATGTGATGTGGAAAGAAAACAAAATCAATTTTCAACTCAGTTTCTTGCCAAGTAACATTCGGCCAATCAAGCCAGACACTTGGGGATTTTAATGTAATTCTGGTGCTTCAGAAATAAGGTATAGGAGCCAAATGTGTGAAGGTTGGTGAGATGCTAAGTCCTAGGGAAGATGAGAATTAAACTGAAAAACAAAACAAAACATTGTTATAATATCACTTCCCGAGGGGTTAGTTTATTTTATATGCCATGAAAATAAAATGTACTTCAGCTAAAAAATAAACTAAGCAGCAGTGCACATGGGTCTGACTGAACAGCAGTTCTGAGGATGTTCTTGGCACCTTAAAAATAATAATGTAAGTAGCACAGAAAGAATTTTCAGAGCACAGCACCTAAGTAGACATCACTGAATTGGTTTCATAGACTTTTATTTGGGTGGTTTCCTAATTTGTTAGGATCCAAGCAACTTTTATTCATTTCTACCAGAGTAGTTCCCTTTTATTTTTCTCAATGTCCTCTGATATTGAGAATCATGGTGTAATTTCACTTGAAAAGTTCTACAGCTAAAAGAAGTGGAAAAGCATTGGATTAGGTTATGTGTGAGGATTGTTATGGCCTTTTTAGAGAGGAAAAGGGAAATGAATCATGGAGAGAATAGCATGACAGACAATGCTGATGTTTTTACCTCGTTTCTTCTCTTCACTCACCCTCACTCCCATCTTTTCTTGCTTGCAATCTCTAGCTTTGTTCTGATATTTAGGGCTGCCAGAAGTTTAGGGGTGGAGACCATCCCTGGTCAAAAGGTTAATCTCGGTTGGACTGTGCCAATCAGAGTTGTAGTCTCAATCGTTAGCCATCATTGGTGTAGGCATGGGCATATGCTTTAACACTGAACTATTCTAGAATTAGAATCTACTGGGAATATCTGAAACAAAGACTTTCTTTGCTAGAGAAAAGAGGCACAAAGTCTGTTTCCTCTGCTGGAACTTTGCATTAGGGCCAGCTATATCCTTTGTAGAACCCAGTGGACACTTAAAATGTAAAGATCCTTGTTTCTTTCTTCAACATTCTCCTGACTCGCCCAGTACATGTGCTCAATCCCCCACCGCAGGCAAAGGGTGGCAGTAGCTGTTGAGCAAGGGCCAGGAGTCTGTAACTTGCCCAACCTATGTGGTGAGGCAAGGCTACACATGAGTCAAGGCTCCAGGTGCTTGTTGCATTCTTTTTTGTCCCATCTGACTTCACTTACAATAGACACATTCAAAGTAAAAATTTTAAGACTTTTAAGATGGCAAACATAGAGCATTATCCCCCAAACATGCACTCTTCTGAGCTTGGAGTTCTGTGCAAGTGTACTGACTGAACACCCATGGAACCAGTCCTTGTCTTCATGCAGCACATGTCACCTAACTCTGCCTCAGCCATCGTGAGACCACAGAGTGAACATGGTCACGTTAGGGAAGAAGGCCAAAAAGTGCCTGGGTCCTTAACGTTAAGCTGTTAAATTAATCAACACCTCAAGAATTGTTGTTATGGCCCTGACCAGTTGGCTCAGCGGTAGAGCGTTGGCCTGGCATGCAGGAGTCCTGGGTTCGATTCCCAGCCAGGGCACACAGGAGAAGCACCCATCTGCTTCTCCACCCCTCCCCCTCTTCTTCCTCTCTGTCTCTCTCTTCCCCTCCCACAGCCAAGGCTCCATTGGAGGAAAGATGGCCCGGGCGCTGGGGATGGCTCTGTGGCCTCTGCCTCAAGCGCTAGAGTGGCTCTGGATGCAACAGAGCAACGCCCCAGAGGGGCAGAACATCGCCCCCTGGTGGGCATGCCAAGTGGATCTCGGTCAGGTGCATGCGGGAGTCTGTCTGACTGCTTCCCCGTTTCCAGATTCAGAAAAATGAAAAGAAAAAAAAAAGAATTGTTGTTATAAGAGGTAATAAACCTCTTGTTTTATAAACAACCTTTACTTGGGTCTTTTAGTGATGACAATTAAAAGTATTCTAACTAATAGGAAAGATTATACATTGAATAAAAAGTCTACAAAGGGACTAGAAAGAGGTGGTTAAGTTAGAAGAGTTCTGCTTTAATATTCAAATCAATGGCCACTCTTCTAGACTAGAGAATGCTGTTCCTGATTTTTCTTGACCACTGTGCAGGGCATGAGAGGGCCACTGTGTTCTTTGGAACCAAAGCACAAATAATGTCCTTACTTACACTCCACCCCCTCATATTCCTCCACTCTTAGAAGGCTTAACAAGTTCAAGTAGGGCAGATATTGGCAAACTGTGACACGGAGAATAAACACAACACCCACATTGATTTTTAGGTGCACAAGAGATGAGATGATAGAAAGAGGTTATTGTGAGCCTCAGAGACAGTTTGAGGCAAAATAACAAAATAGATGAGATTTGCTTTTTGCTGTCCTATTATCTTTATAATAGAGTTTTCCATTTTTTTTTCCCAGATACCCAATGCTCCCCTCAAGATAAATACTTGGGTTTTATTCTTGATCATTCCTGCTTATACTACTAATTAATACATTTAAGGTACCATTTTTACATAAAAATTTGATTAATCAGCCCCTAAATTTTTGTCAAACTTTATTGGCTGCTCTGTGCCCCTCCTGACAGAGTGATTCTTTGGGGACCTCAAGAGGTTCCAAATCCATAGAATCTCCTGGAGTCATGGGGTTGAATGTAGAATAAATAACATCCTCTTGGGAAAACCACTGCAGTGAAAAGGTAGTATAGAGGAGAGCCTTGAAGGGTGTTTCTCAAACATTCCTAGAGACTGGAGCAGAGGTATATAAATTAGGAGTCACTTTTTTACTTGTGCAGGTTATACTGGGTTGAATAACAGCCCCCCAAAATATATACTGGTCTACCAGAAAGTTCTGTCTTTTTGGAATAAAACAAAAGATCAAATTTTTCTTATCATCAATAAACTGTATTAAATAATATAATTGCCATTATTATTAATGATTTCTTGCCAGCTTGAGGGCAATTTGTATATCCCATTTTTGAAAAATGTTTTATCTTTTGATGCAAAAAATTGAACCAGTGCTTGTTTGATATCTTCTTCATTTTTGAATTTTTTGCCCTTTAAAACATTTTGTAAGGACAAAAACAAGTGATAGTCAGAGGGTGCTAAGTCCGGGGAATATGGTGGATGCGACAATATTTCCCAGCCTAGTTCTGCAATTTTTTGACAAGTCCCCAAAGCAGCATGTGGCCTGACATTATCATGATACAGTATGATGTTCTTCCTATTGAACATCACGGGCCTCTTTTCTTGGACTGCTGTCTTTAAATTATCCAATTGCTGACAATACTTCTCCGAATTGAGCTTTTTGTTCCGTTTTAAAAGCTCATAATGTATTGGTCCTCCAATGTCCCACCATATACACAACATTCTCTTATTCAGAGTCAAATTTGGTTTAGAGGTGGAAGGGCTAGGTTTTCCAGGTTCACGATATGCCCTTTTCCTTACGATGTTTTTGTAGGTAATCCACTTTTCATCCCCAGTTATCATTCAGTTCAAGAAGGGCTCAATTTTGTTCTGAGCAAGCAGAGATGTGCATATGACGACTCAATCATCCAAATTCTTCTGACTTAATTCATGTGGCACCCATCTTAAATATTTCCACACCAATCCTATCTTCCAAATATGGTTCGAAATGGTTTGCTGAGCTGAATTAAGCCTTTCTGAGATCTCCGATGTTGTCAGAAAAGGATCTTGCTCCAACATGGTCTTAACAACATCATCATTGATCAAAGATGGTCGCCCAGAATGTGGTTTATCAGAAAGGTCGAAATCACCAGTTTCGAATTTTTCGAACCATCTTCTGCATGTCCTATCAGAAACAGTACCTTCACCAAACACTTTCAATAAATTTCTACATGCTTCTGTAGCATTTCTTCCTTGTTGAAATTCGTAAAAATAACAGTGGCATAAATGAACTTTATCAGTAGCCATGGATACACTATCACTTCACAAATAAGACTAACGTGAATCAACTTTGTTGTAGTTAATTTACTCCGTCAGTATGTATACATTAAGTGATAAAAATAGAGAGGCACACATGCGCCAAATAAACATGTGCTTATGTGTCGAAACTTGTGATAGAAACGGACAGAACTTTCCGGTAGACCTGATATATCTTCTTGAACCAGATTGTGATTTTATTTAGAAAGAGGTGTAATAAGTTAATGTGATGTCATGCTGGTTTCAGATAGGCCCTAAATCCTGTGACTGGTGTGTTTATAAGGAGGTATGTAAAGACCCACAGGGAACATGGCAATGTGACTGACAATGGAGGCAGTAGGTGCAGTTATGCCACCACAAGCTAGGAAACCCCGGAGCTATCAGAAAACTGGAGGAAGTAAGAAAGAAATCTCCCTAGAGCCATCAGAGGGAGCATGGCCTTGGAAACCATTTGATTTGAGGCTTATAGCTTCTAGAACAGAGCGAGAATAAATTTCTGTTGTTTTAGACCCACCTGGCTGGTGGTCATTTGTCATGGCAGCCCTAGGAACTAATAGGTGAATAATAGAGGTTGGTCCTTCATAGGGACTAATGGCTCTATGGAATGATAAAGCTTGAGAGATGATCACTGACTGATCTTCAAATTCACAACAGGAAATGAAGGAGGTACTTCCTTAAGAAAGCATCTGCTCACTGCTGTAAGTGGGCCAACTGGCTTACCTTTCCACCTGGTATGAGCCGTGGAAGTGAGCAACATTAAATTGGATATTGTCTCCGAGGTGAGCATTCCTGACTGTTGCATGCCTGTGCATAGACGTTTAGGTTTCTCTCGCTCCCACCTTTTCATCACAGCCCTCTGCCAAACAAAGCTGGATGACAAGGTCTTCCTGTTTGAGCCAGGGAGCTGTTTTCAGCGACATCACACAAGAAGACTGAAAGCCGTTGAAAGCTCCCTCCACACTAGATTAGCAGCACATGGGTAAACCAAGCTCATGCATTATTCAGAGGGGAAAAATGTGGGCTTTGACTGAACTTTGAAGGAATCAGCAGCTACTCCAGAGGAGAGTGACCTATTGTTCTGCTCCACAGAACACAAAGAGCAAGCCGAATTCCTCGCAGCAGAGCTAATGGGGCGCTCACAGATTCTGTGATTCACCAGACCCAGCTAGCAGACATGGTTTGTGAGCTCGAAAATCCTGTGCAGGGTGCCCTATTGCTGGTCAGAGGGAGGGTGCACACTTTCCTATTTCTGTAGGGTTACGATGCAGTGACACTCAGGTCAGGAGTTTGCGGAAGATAAAATGCTCTTGTCCGTTGGGCATGCACTTGTCAACAGTACCAAAGTCCCTTCGGAACGATCACCAGGCAGATTGGGTTGAGTTTGTGTCACTGAAACACAGGAAGCCTTTCCTACATCGCAGAGGAGTGAGTGAAATGGTTGTGAAGTTCACTTTTTAAACTAGTCCACAGCACGTTTCTCTGAAACCAAAAATGTCTTTTCCAACAATGGAAGAAGAAAATTCTGACGAAAAGGATGGAGTGAAGGCTAATAGAGCATACCGAGGTTCTGAATTAATTCCTGGTGAAGGCTTTTTCAGTCAGTAACTAAATTTTAAATATTCTGTGGAGAACATAGAACAAACCTTGGCAAAGATATTTATTTTAACTGTATGTTACTATGTGGATTTCACTAAACACTAAAAAATAAATAAACAAACAAATACATAATATTATTTCATTTCTATTTTTCTTGTCAAAAATTCCTCACTCTTTGGATTAAATCAATCTATTATTATTAAATTTGCCTGATTTCAAAGGTAGGTAAATGATTTATTTAAAAAATTACTAAATACGTTAGTAGTGCAAATTTAATTTTAAAAATTTAGTTTATACATAATAAGTATCTCATGTTTCAGATTTTAAAAGTACAATTCAACTCATGAGACTTACACAAAGACAATAGAATTTTTTATAAACTTATTTAACAATATCCATGGTACTTACACTTGTCCTGTAAAGTTTATTTTAGGAACTGGGTAACATTTGCAGAAGTTACACAAATCATTCCAGGTCATCAGGTTTGCCTTAATAAAAGTCTTTGATATTTTTTTGGCATAAAACTGAGTTAAATTTAATAAACTTATCCCACATTAAAATCCTTATTTTACTTAATAGATATTATTGAGACCCTACCAATTCCATTGTGAATAACTAGGGATGGAGAGAAGATTGGAACAGATGCAGTCATTCACAGGAATATCTGCATCAGGAAAACGGTTGCCCACGTCAGCAAAGTATTTTTCACACTTCCTCTTGGATAACATATTTGAACTCCTAATGCTGAAAGATAAATTACCATCATTCTAATACAAAAAATAGTCATTGTCCAAATTCTATAGCTTTATTTTTTTTGGAATATAATTTGATTTCTTATAATTTTAAGTTAACTACTTTGGATAGCCATAAACAAAGTAGTGGGCAAGTATTGATTCCCCACATTGTATGGACTCATATCTCTACTACTCGATGGCTTTTTTTTTTTTTTTTTTTTGTATTTTTCTGAAGCTGGAAACGGGGAGAGACAGTCAGACAGACTCCCGCATGCGCCCGACCGGGATCCACCCGGCACCCCCACCAGGGGCGACACTCTGCCCACCAGGGGGCGATGCTCTGCCCCTCCGGGGCGTCACTCTGCCGTGACCAGAGCCACTCTAGCACCTGGGGCAGAGGCCAAGGAGCCATCCCCAGCGCCCGGGCCATCTTTGCTCCAATGGAGCCTTGGCTGCGGGAGGGGAAGAGAGAGACAGAGAGGAAGGGGGTGTGTGGAGAAGCAAATGGGCCCTTCTCCTATGTGCCCTGGCCGGGAATCGAACTGGGGTCCCCCGCACGCCAGGCCAACGCTCTACCACTGAGTCAACCGGCTAGGACCTCGATAGCTTTTGATGGATAACCAAACAGCTCTGTGTCTCAGTTATCTCATCTGTAAAATGGACATGATAATGGTACATATGTACCTCATAAGGTGTGGCCATGATTAAATAGTTTAATAGATATAGACTGTTTGTAATAGTTCTTGGAACATAGTAAACTCACAAATACATTTTTATTTGATTTTCTACAGTTGAGTTAATGGCAATGCTTTAATAATACAACAGAATGAAGGTAAGCAAACAAGCAGGTTGTGGGCGAGGAGTATTGGCCTCAGCATCAGCAGACCTGAAGCTGAATCTTAGCAATGCTGCAAAAGGCTTCGGGTAAGTCAGGAAACAGGACTTGTTTTTTTCTGTGAAGATAAAGCATATGAGTCCCCTCTCAAGTGTCTGTTCTCTCTGTTGTGGGAACTCAGCCTGTTTTCCACAACTAGCAGCAAGTGAGAGTACTGAAATGCATGTTCTCCAGCACCCTGTCTACCTTTAAAATTCTGTGAAACTCTAATTCCAATAAGACCATAATTCAAGCCCGGAAAAGGTTTTGTTAATACACCACTTGTTAGAAATGTATTTTTTAAATGTTTTTTGTACACATTGTTGAAGAATATCCTCCCACTGAAAATTACTTTTATCAAGTAAGACGAAGTAGTAGAAAATGGTCAGGCTGGTGAACTGAATTTTGATATTTAACTGATGATGCCACGCAATCTTAAGTGCTTTTTGTATCTATTATTGGGTTCCCTCACCCAGACTATAACTTTTTTATTAGAGTTCTGTCCTAAAATCCTGTAATACCAGGTTGTTTTTTTCTAATCAACTGTATCATTGATCTCTGAGGAAAAGACCATCTAGATTTTGGGGTCAACTTTTTTTTCATAAATGTCTTTCTATTGTGGGCATTTAAATATTTTTTAAACAGTAAGTTTTAAAAGTCAGGATACAGTTAATATTATCTGAAAGTATGAAGAGAACTTATTCTTAATTCATCAAAATATCACTAAGAATAAATATTCTATATTACTGATTTACTGATATAAGTCTAGCCATAAAATAGAGCTAAATAAAAATGTACTAAAAGAAAAAACTTATTAAAAATGTCTGTAAGATGTTAATTTCAGTTTATTGCTCTTATAACATGATTTGTTATTACTAGTTTAGTGATCACAGTTATGTATTCTTATGTATAAATGTTAGAACCCAATATGTGAATATGCTTACCCTCTAACCCAACAAGGATTACTAACTATATTAATTCAGATGGAAGTTGAAATGACTTTATTTTTAATCATTTATTTATTTATTTATTTATTTTACAGAGACAAAGAGAGAGTCAGAGAGAGGAACAGATAGGGACAGACAGACAGAAATGGAGAGAGATGAGAAGCATCAATCATTAGTTTTTCGTTGCGACACCTTAGTTCAGGGGTCGGGAACCTATGGCTCATGAGCCAGATGTGGCTCTTTTGATGGCTGCATCTGGCTCACAGACAAATCTTTAATAAAAAAATAATAACATTGAAAATATAAAACATTCTCATGAATTACAATCCATTCATTTCCTACTGCTCGTATTCATGGTTGCGGGTGGCTGGAGTCAATCACAGCTGTCCCCTGGGACAACACCAAATTTTTATTGGATAATGCGTAATGTACATGGGTCATTGTATGGCTCTCCTGGAATTACATTTAAAAATATGTGGCATTCATGGCTCTCTCAGCCAAAAAGTTACCCGACCCCTGCCTTAGCTGTTCATTGATTGCTTTCTCATTTGTGCCTTGACCGTGGGGCTACAGCAGACCAAGTAACCCCTTGCTCGAGCCAGCGACCTTGGGTCCAAGCTGGTGAGCTTTGCTCAAATCAGATAAGCCCATGCTCAAGCTGGCGACCTCGGGGTCTCAAACTTGGGTCCTCCACATCCCAGTCTGACGCTCTATCCACTGTGCCACCGCTTGGTCAGGTGGAAGTTGAAATGACTTTTAAAATAACTACTGTTAAGGCACAGAAAATTTACTTATAAAACTCCTCCTGGCTTCTGTAATTTTTAGATAATAATTGTAATTTAAGGCATGTGTTCTTACAGCTTTGGTATTGATTAAACCTTAAAGTTACAGCATCAAATTGCACAATAAATGAGAATCAGATTAATAACAGCACTTGAGTACTAATGGAAAGTACAGTGGTCCCTTGACTATCATGGGGTTTAGGTTCCAGAAACCCCCGTGATAGGCAAAAATCTGCAAAGTATTGACCTTATATTTATTTTATTATTTATATATATTTTAAGGCTTTATAAACCCTCCCACACTTTTATAAGCTTTTTCAATTTTTTAGGCTAGAAAATGCTTATTTTACCATGAAAATAATAAAAATAATAAATATATAAAAATACCTATATACTGCAAGATTCCGCGAGATAGCAAAAAATCAGTGATCCAAAATTAGATATATACAATTTAGATATTTGCAATACAGTAAGACTGCAAAAACTGAACCATGATATGGCAAGGGACTGTAGATGTGATAGGAGAACTCACGAGTTAAAATTTTAGCTTCAGTAATGGTGACTTTGGATACAGTCAGCGTGCTTAATGGTTAATACAGGTAGTTGCCAGGAATGGAATGCCTGAGTGGGACTGCATGACTTAAGGAAATCTGCAATTAGTCCACTTTTGTGCTCCAGAAGATCTGTGAGCAGTCCACCTGTGAGCAGTGTACCAGAGGACTGTAAGTACTCTAGTGTTGGGCCCCAGGAGGCTGCAAGCAAAGCCTTTGTGCCCACTGACTATGATCCAATTAACTTTGACTCTGATCTGATTATAACTCTCCCTTACCTGAAGATAAAACGTGAAGATGGCTTGGGAACATAACCCTCATCTCCCCAGATTAGTGGCCTTCTGAATAAAGCTTTTATGAAAGATTGAATCCTTGTCTCTACTTATTTGGCTGAATTGGTAACAAGCAGCACAAACTCCAATATTTCAGGTTTCAGTTTTACTTTTGATCCAATCCCAAAGATTTTCCTGCTTTGCTTTCTCCCACCTTCCTAATCTATCACTAAACAATTTCATGTAACCTCTTTACATCTTCCCCTTTGATTCTGATGTATAAAATAAATGTTGAAAACTGCTATTTTCTGGGACATTTTCTCAATCAATGGAGATTTTGTTTCTCGAAAAATGTCAGTTTGGCTCAAATAAACTCATAAAATTAAAAAAAATCAAATTATATCATCAGTCCTGTACTTTCACCTTTAGCCAAGTTCTTATTACACTTAGAGGGCTTGTTCCCCTTTAGTTGTTGCATATTAGGACTTAATATTTGAGTAAGAAGAATAAACAATCAGAAGCTACATCTTGGACTCCCTCTGCACAGAGGTGGGATTCGACCAGTTTGCAACAGTTTGACAGAACCGATACCTAATTTTTTGTTAAGTTTGGTGAACTGGTTGTTAAAATGGCACTTGTAATCAGGGTTCTCTCTAAGGTGGGCACCTGGGCAGCTGCCCAACATGGAAATCACAAATTTACATTCCTTACTCTCTTTTTTTTAGCATTCATCTGTGCAACAGTATTCTAAATGCCCATAATAATGTTCATCCCATCCATAGGTGAAACATTTTGATGAAACTATTGCAGGAATCAAAGGAGGACAAAAAACGCCCAAACAACTTGATGAAGGAAGTAGGATTTATTAAAACTGGTGGAGCACGTGAGACTTGTAGCTCCAAAACACGGGCTCCCGGAAGTTGACTTTCTTACAGGTTATATACCTTCACAGTATCTAAGCAATGGACATATGATTTCTTTGTTTAAGGTTTCCTAAAACTCAAGGAGAGTGGAGGGAAAGTTTCAGTAGGGTAAACAAGGGAGAAGGAGTTTCTAGATTACTGACCATAGTTACATACAGATTCCCCTATTCTTGCTTTGTATTGTAACTGTGGGATATAGTTAATTTATTACTGGCTGATGTGGTTACTCCCATTGGCTCCCTTTCCTTGTATTCTTTTTGTTTCTTCCTTCTCAGGGAAGAGGGGGCCTGCCCCTCCTTCCTCAAAACTATCCTTGTAATATTTTATTCATTTCATAAAACTCATTATATCTTTGATGAAATACTGCATTTTAATTCCCTTGCCTTTGTTACTTCACTAAATGAACATATAATGTATGCTCGGATAAAAGTGAAGAAAGTTGCCCTGGCCGGTTGGCTCAGCGGTAGAGTGTCGGCCTAGCGTGTGGAGGACCCGGGTTCGATTTCCGGCCAGGGCACACAGGAGAAGCGCCCATTTGCTTCTCCACCCCTCCGCTGTGCTTTTCTCTCTGTCTCTCTCTTCCCCTCCCGCAGTCAAGGCTCCATTGGAGCAAAGATGGCCCGGGTGCTGGGGATGGCTCTGTGGCCTCTGCCTCAGGCGCTAGAGTGGCTCTGGTCGCAATATGGCGACGCCCAGGATGGGCAGAGCATTGTCCCCTGGTGGGCAGAGTGTCGCCCCATGGTGGACGTGCTGGGTGGATCCCGGTCGGGCACATGCGAGAGTCTGTCTGACTGTCTCTCCCTGTTTCTAGCTTCAGAAAAAATGAAAAAAAAAAAAAAATCACACACACACACAAAAAGAAAGTTGCAAGTAAAGACACCAATCAAGAAGCAATATGGAAATATCTTAAATTACAGTTTTATTGGTTTTTTTTCAGATATTACTTAATATTTTTCATTAATATTTTAAAATGCTTTTGACTTAATCTAGTTTTGTGTACCTCTTTTATTGTTCTTATTTAAGTATTAAATGCATGAAGTAATAAACTACCTTTTAGTATATCTTTTTTTATACTTAAAATAGTCAGTAGGGCAGAAAACTGGCTATTAAATTATTTGAATCCCACCACTGCCTCTGCATCTCCTCACTCCCACCACGCTCAAGCTTGCAGTTCTGATTCTCACTCACGGTCAAGAAGACAA
Source organism: Saccopteryx bilineata (assembly GCF_036850765.1). Lineage (NCBI taxonomy): Eukaryota > Metazoa > Chordata > Mammalia > Chiroptera > Emballonuridae > Saccopteryx > Saccopteryx bilineata. Next base: position 87,313,701 of record NC_089494.1, on the reverse strand, counting down.
CCTGAATGGGAATCTGTGGACACTTGTTACACGAAACAAATACCCTAATTTATAAGTTATTTGCTAGCTTTAGTTTCTGTAGCAACCAAAGGAATGGACTTTCAGATATTCCAGCTCCAACATGTGTACTGACCTCCCATATATTATCTGAACACTCTGAGTTAGCATATACTAGCACCCCCGCCTTCAGCAAAGAACTCTCAATCCTCTCCTTTTGATTTCTTTGTTTTATTTTTGTTCATTCTCCCTCTACTTCTCTCCTTATAAAAACCTGCCTGAACCAGAAAAGTAAGATAGGTTTTAGAGGAGAGGAGTCCCCTTATATTCTCAGGTGGCCAGCACCTGAATAAACTTTTTTTCTTCTCATGAGCACCTCTGTCAAGTTTTCAGGGCAATAGGTAGCCAGACATGAGGGCTATTTTCTAATTTTAAAAATAACTACTCTTTTTATATAAATACATAATTACAAAGACTAGAGTCCTTCTTAAAATCTAGGGATTTAACAACCTTGGAGATACAAGATGGTGGCAGAGTAAGTGGATGTTGTAATCATTTCATCCCAAAACCAAACTGGACTTACAACTAAATTTAGAACAATCATCTTGAATAACCAACTTAACGCTAAATGAAGAAGAGGCTTATAACCAAGGATTCACAGAAAAAGCCATATCTAGACTGATAGGAAGATCACAAATGCATAAATAGCTGGCCTGCTCCCATGAGCAGTGACTGAAGTTCTGGAGGGATAGCTCAGCTGCAGGACTTTCTTCTTGAGAAGGGTGAAGCCTGAACTCCAAGCCAGGCTCTCTGGCCAAAAATACCAGAGCTGGAAAGAGGCAACCACATAGATTGACCTGTGAAAAGCAGCCATGTTTCTGTCTTGTCTGCCAGACAGTGTGGTGATTGCAGGGATCAGGGGAAGAGGGTATGGGGGTATAAATGCTAATGGATGAAGATTTGACTTCAGGGGGTGAACACACAATACAATTTAATATGTGTTGTAGAATTGGGCATCTGAAACCTGTGTAACAATGTTAATCACTGTTAATCTAATAAATTTAATTTTAAAAAATCTAGTGATAAATGTAAACACTTTTTTATGTAGTAACCAATTTCTAAGCTAATTAATATCAAGATCTCTCTCTCTAAATATATATATGTATATATATAAATATATATAAAAATATTTTTAAATATTTTATATATTCATATTTATATATGTTATATATATATATATATTTAGAGACACTGAACATATATCAAATCTGTAGCAAACAAGAAAGTATTTCTTTTTTTTTGTATTTTTCCGAAGTGAGAAGCGGGGGTGGGGAGAGGCAGACAGATAGACTCCTGCATGTGCCTGACTGGGATCCACCTGTTATGTCCACCAAGGGGTGATGCTTGGCTCCTCTAAGGCATTGCTCTGTTGCAATTGGAGCCATTCTAGCACCTGAGGCAGAGGCCATGGAGCCATCCTCAGCACCCGGGCCAACTTTGCTCCAATGGAGACTTGGCTGTGGGAAGGGAAGAGAGAGAGAGAAAGGAGAGAGCGAAAGGTGAAGATGCAGTTTTGCACTTCTCCTGTGTGCCCTGCCAGAAATCAAACCCAGGACTTCCACACGCCTGGACGCTCTACCCTCGAGCCAACCGGCCAGGGTCAAAGAAAGCATTTCTTTTTATTTTTCTTTTTTTATTTTTTAAAACTAGGTTTTTAAAATTGTATTTATTTATTTTTCAATTTTAGAGAAAGGAGAGAGAGAGAGAGAGAGAAGGGGTGAGGAGCAGGAAGCATCAACTCCCATATGTGCCTTGACCAGGTAAGCCCAGGGTTTCAAAATGGCGACTTCAGCATTCCAGGTCGATGCTTTATCCACTGTGCCACCACAGGTCAAACCAAAAGCATTTCAATTTGATATTAATCTAAGAAGAACAAAAAAAATTTTCACTACCTTTTTCTTTACTTTTTTAAGTGAATGCATTAATAACACTATCTGGTCTTTTGCTACAACTGCGTTGTAAGAGTCCTTCAAAATATGATGATTTGTGTTCCCGATTTCATTCACCTTAATGTGAAAAGTTTCTAGACAAATTAATCTATTCTTTGCCACTACTTTCTTTTTGATAATTCAGCAGAAAAAGTAGAAAATATATTTAAAAGATTATAGAAGCCTGTTTGTTAAAGGCAAACAGATCCTAAATATTTTTTGAGAAAAAAAAAACATGTGTTTCTAATTTGACTCATTAAAAATAACTTTTTTTTTAAGATAGCATGATTGGCGAGGTAGAAATTCATAAACCCTTGGGTCTGTAAGAAAAACACTCCACTTTTAAGGAAGAAAGATGAAAGTGCTAATCTTCTTTGCTCATGATTCTATTCTAGTTGTTTCCTCAACTGTGTGTCACAGAAGGTTCTTAGAGCACTATTCCTTGGAGGTGGAGGGGACTCCTAAGGAAGTAATTTTGCAAATACGGGCATAGGACTAAAAACATTTAGAGAACTATATGACCAAAAGAATTTTTAGGGCCCTTAAAATGTCGATGTCTATTTTCATCTCTAATAGAGGAATTGTCTTTTGCTTTCCAAAATTAGGACCTAGTTTTTAAAGAATACAAGATATACCTCTGAACATTGCATGGATTTTATGAAAAACAATTTTGTTCATGTTACCGCAGGACATCCATTTGCCTTAAGTTCACTGACGTCCAGTCTCTTCTCTGAGACTAAAACAAGCAAGAAAAAACATTAGTTTTATCATCATCTATTTTGAGATTCATCACTACTATCTTCTTCAACCTACCTTTTCATTTATCTTTCTTTACCCTACTCCTCATATAAAAATACTTAGAATGTATACCTTTACCGTACCAGTTTAGTGATTTGTGCCCATTTCATTGCATCTATGTGTACATTTTTTATTTTTATTTCATATTTCTCATTGAACCATCAATATCTTTAGGTTAATAATACATGTTCTCTATTTTTGATATAATCACCCTCCATTCTCCACCACCAGAACACACACAATCTAGAATAGCTGTCTGCCCAGGGTTGAATCCAGAAAATGTAGCTGTCCAATCTTATCTGAGCAATGCACAGGTTGCTGCCTGAGATAGAGGAGCATGAATCTGTGTGTGTTTATCAATAGTGACTGGCTCCAAGGGCAATACCTAAAGCATAACAGAATCAATATTCAGCAGAGTGATTTCTTTGGCAGCTGAAATGAACCTGCAGGAATCTTGCTGTCACTGACACATTTGTGGATGCCTGCAACTGTAAATTCACTCACCCACCTGAATAATTCAAGGGAAATAACCCCCTTGGCTCTGGAATACATCCCCCTCACAGTGGGTCAGATAACAAGCCTTAGGAGACACAATGGTGAGTAATGAGAGATTGAGAGAGTTAAATCTAAGTGATATTTACAGAAACCTTGAGGGGGCAGAGTGTAATTACAGGATTCAGGCTTATGTGTTGCTCTTGATTATTCATTTCTTTTGCTGCCTCCTATCTTGTTCTTTTGTCTCCCCATCATCAGACAATAAATTCCTTTTTATTTGTTAAAGAATGGAGTGCTTTGGTTCATGAAATATTCTGGTTCCCATGTATTGTCACAGTAGTTTAATAGTTAATTTTGATTCATAAGTATTCTGCATTTTACTGTAAGTCATTGGAAATAGGTACCTGAATTACCTGAATGAATCACAAAGATAGTTGAGGTTTTGTAATGGCAGGGCTATTGTTAGGAAACCAAGACTTCCTGTAAAGTATTGTATATACAGAATACAAGCTGCAACTGTTCTGGTCATACCACACATTGTAGAAATCTGGGAGAAAAAATCTTATTTCCCTCTATTTAGATCATCTGTGTCACTCATACAAAAATGAACTATCAATGAACCATTTTTCTATGCAATTTAGTAGATGTTTCCAATTGTTTAATAATTATATAAAACGAAAAAGATTTTAAGTGTTTTTTTCTGTGATAATAATGAATCTACCATTTTGTTTTAATTTTCAGCAAAAGTGTTCTTGTCAAAGAAGGAGGTCATTGTCCAGAACGGGGAATTGTTGTCCCTTCCTGATTTCTCTGGGCTTCCATTGGAAATGTGTTCCTCCACACACTGACCCAGCTCAACCCCATCTTGCTTTTCAGAGCAGATGAGCTCATATCCTGGTGGGGTGGTGCTCTGCATTGTACAGACCCAATAATCTGACCACAACTTGTATATAAAGCGAAGCTCAGAATTTTAGATTGTGCAGTTAGCTAACAGAGGAGGGTTCTGTCTGTGTGGGAAACACTACACGATTCATATTTTCTTCAGAAAACTAAAGTCATACTTCTTTGATGTGTCAACAGCAATGAATGAAAGCAGATTGCATTGTCTGTACTACATTGGATGAGAGAGCAAGCGCATGTGCAAGGGCAAGGGAAAGAGAGAGCAGGAAAGCAACTGAGAGACCTCTCTTAGCTCAGTCAGGAAGAACAATACTCCCAGAAAATATACCTAAATCAAGTGCACAATCCTTGGAATGGAATAGTGAAACCTAATGATATGAGAGGAACAACAGTAAAAGGAAAATGTAAACCAAAATAATTATTCTTGGCTAGATAGGATAAAAAAATAAATCCAGGGCATGGAGAGCATCTGAATGTTTCTGGAGGCAGGAAAAAACAAGAACACAGATTTAGTGAGAGAATGTGCAGGAAGAGGAAGACACTGTGCACGAATTAATTGGTGCCATGACTAGAGTGCTGTATTGAGCTGCTTTTCTTCTCCTGTTGTCACTGAGTTGTAAGCTGGTGAGCATCACGTCAAAATGTAAATCTCAGTGTAGACCTATGCCAAGCATACGTCACACCTGCCAAAATTAGAGGTGAGAAAATGAGGTTTATGTACAAAATATTTCTCTAAGTTTATTAAAAACAGACAACTCAACGCTATGGTCCTTGAAGGGGAGTGACAGATGGGACAGGTGGCTGCCCATCTCTCAAGGAGGCAAGTTTGGGGAGATTAGAAGAAGAAAGGTAATTCATCCTCTTCCTGTTTAGGGGAGTAGCTCTCTAAATAATTTTTTTCTCACTGATTCCCATAGTTTACTGGGTCTAGCAAAGTTACCTAGTATTCTTTCAGGAGCCAAATGACAGCACTTTGGTCCCCTAATAACTTTGTTTTCCCACCAGGCTTCCGGTGGCTTCAGTGGACATGTTATTGCATGGTCCGGATCCCTTGGTCAGTGACGTTGCACTCAGGCCAAGGCTAGGACAGAATCTCAGAGGGACTCACGGGAAAGCAGCTCCTCCCTCTCTTGCACTAACCAACACACACTGAGAAAAAAGGGAGCTCACTGTCCCCTCCGGGACTGCGCAGAACTCCCAGCATTTCATGGAGAACTCCAAGGTGCTCCGAGGCAGCTGCTGCTCCTCTCCTAGACAAGGCACACTGTCACTAAGAAGGCTCTTCCAACTCTCTCAAAAAAATAAAAAATGGCTCAATATAGGCAGTCTCATCAGGGAGACAATGGAACTGAGAGAATAGATCAGATTGAACGTGGAAGTTGTAACTAGGGTGGCAAATTGGAAGGTACTATATATAACATTAGTTTCTCTAAGTTGAATCAAATGCAATTTCCATGCTAAGGCCTCGGTTATAAAAAAAAATTAATGGTGCTGAGAATGACTGGATACTCCAGCACATGTGTAGCATAGAGCTGTTCTTACTGAAATCTGAAAATCCTCTTATTAAATAAAGTTAAAAAGACTATCTGGCAAGCTACCCTCCATTGCTTTTGGCAAGGATGGAAGCCATTCCAAATTATAAAATATCACGCTGACATGATATTGGCTTGCAAAGATCTCATTGAATGTGACAGGCTGGAAATCTAGGTGGTATAATGAGGCACATACATTGTATTTTCAAGGGTGCTAGCAGCTAATTCATGGCTCTTTTCCCTAAGGCAAGTAGCTTCCCAAATTCATCTGTCTATTTTCATATCTTTTCTTTTTCTTCATTGTTCTTCCTCCTATAACTAATGCACTGGCATTCAGTGGCTTGTGCCAGATTTCAAATATATACATCCCTCCAGGAAATAAAAGACACTTGACCATTTGAATTAAAAGTGAACATCTTACTAGAGGATACTTGATCAAAATAGTTGTTTTCTAAAGACAGTCTCATATCAGATTTATGGCTTGCTTTATTCAGAAATTATACTTTGAAATTACTAATGTTTTGTTGCATCACATTTTAAATGTTTTTATATTCAAATAACAAATCATCACAATTCATATAAGACAGGTACATATGCTATTTCTTATTTTGGAAATGGCAATATAGTATTAGATTGAAGCTGTAAATAACAAAGATGGTAGATACTGAGCTGGGATTGTATACTGTGATATCAGTTTTTTGCAGAGTTAACTTCAATTACAAACAGGATGAAGTATTTAGAGTTTGCAGATTTATGGATGCTCAAGTAAAATCTTATAGCTTAAATATAGAAAATTTTACATAAAATATGCAAAGAGAAGTAGATAAGCTATAACGTTCATCTTTTAATTTTATAAGTGATCTTTCAAACATACTGTTTTAATCATAATGTTTTGTGGTTCAGCAAACCAGTTTTATTTGTCAGATGATTCTACAAGAGACTATAACCTATTTTTTTCCAAGAAAAGCCATTAGTCATCTAAACAGCCACCTTGGGTCAACCACACAGTCATTTTCTCTGTGCAATAGCTAGTGGTTGAAAGAGCTCTATAATTCATCTGGCATTTTGAGTTCTCTCATATTTTCTATAGGGAAAAGTAAGACTTAGTACAATGAGCAAGAATTTTTGAATTAGTAGATTTGAGTGGATGATCCATTTCCTGCCTGTAAAGCCAGTACCCATGGCCATCACAGCCAGGCACATGCAGGTTCCCATTAGATTTAGACAGACAGTAGAGAAACAGTGAGGCCAAAAAATGGTGGGCCATTTCTTTATTCTAGGCTCGCAACCAGCCAGTGAGTAAAACAAACACACGGGGCACAAAAACACACTCAGATGGTCTCCAGTTCCACAACCAGGAGAACCTTTTCCGTTTTTCCTAGAATCACAGGCTCCCACCAGTCTCCGTGGAGCTTACAAGAGCCCTCACTTCTGTTCCCCATCTGCATCCTCCTTCCTTCTACTCTCTGCACAAACTGGCTTTTACTCTAGCAGCCTGCCATCTTGGCTGCTTCTCCCTTCAGCACACTTTCTCCCTGCTCTCACTCTGTAAAAACATGGCCTCCTTCCCCCTCTTTCTTCTTCCTAAAACTTTTTGGTGCTAAAACCCCTCCTCCAGCACACATTAGCATAACAGAGCCCCTTCCCAAGCAGGAAGATAATTAGCAGTTTCACAGATCACATATCTGAGCAGCAGCCATTTTCAACAATAAAAGTGAGCAACTCAGAAAAAACAATTTTACAAACTCATTTGCTCAACACTGCCCCTTTCAGGTGCCAAACCAGAAGTATATTTCACTTTTACCACTATAAAATGAGAATCATAACTCCCTTGTCAAAGGGTGCTGGCTGGTGAGACTATTTCTGAGAGATGTTCAAAGCTTGATTAATTCTCTTCCTCTTATCTTCTTCCGCCATCTTGTTGTCATTCTTGCTCTCTTACTTGCACTTTTATTCACCTTTGGACTAATATATCTGAGGGCAGCAATGGGGTTCTTTACGGGGAAACATTCATTTAGTAATTCTAGTCACAGAAAAGAAGACTTCCAGTGGGTGGGGGTGTGTGGATGAGTGGAACAGGAGAACAAACACAGAAGAGTAGGAGATGTTTCTTCAACAAGTCCTTCTGCTAATGTGTCTGACCCCAGATCAATGATGCCTAATTCAACTTGCTCCATAATGACTATAGGGGCAGTGGCCATCGCTGTTGTGGCCATCGCTGTTGTGGCCATGCAGGTTCACAGTGGATTTGGGCAGACTGTAAAGAAACTGTGGAGCCAGAAAATGATGGCTCATTTCATTTATTAAAGTCTCGTAATGTCAGACAAGCAAACAAGTAGGGAAAATTGCTTCCCTTTCTCTCAGGACTTCCAAGCCCTGATTTGTTCTCCAGTTCCACAACCTGGACTCCTTCTCTGAACTTACCTGGACTCACAGGCCCCCACCAGCCTCAGCAGGACTCCCAAGCCCCTCAGTACTCTCTCTCTCTGAACTCTTCAGCTAAACAGGCTGAGGGAAAAAAACAAACAAAAAAACACACAAAAAAACCTTCTCCAGAAAACAATAGCAAACAATGGCTCCATCCAAGCAGGAATACAATCCACAATTTACAATCTGCTGCCCTGAGGGCAAGCTCCCACAGCGTTCCACAGACCACACACATGTGGCACTGCCACTCCCCCCACCTCCCACCCTGCCAATGCAAAATACAAGTGAACAAACCTAAACACATTTGAAACACATTGATTTGCCCAACAATGACCCAGATTGCTCCATTCACCTGAGGTTCTCATGGACCCTATTTTCACTACATCAGATACTGTCTGTGCTCATTCTTCCTGGAGATTACCTTGAAAAGGTATGTTGCAGTAATATAATGTTATAGTAATTAAATATATAGAAATATAGAAAAATATGAAAGATATTTATTTAAAAATAATTAGGATATAATATTAAAAGTAATTAAGGAAATTAAATAAAGTTATACTGTCTGGATAGGAATTAATATAGTGTGTACAGATATGATAAACAGACTCTGCCTTTTGTGCAGGGCTCAGTTTGCATGTGTGTATGAAGTTATACATAGATAAGAAGTGACTTGATGTTATAACACTGTAGGTTAACATAAACAAGAAGCTTCCCTAGGTACACGTTAAAATGGCTTGATGTAACATTTCGGTAGATTAACATAAAAAGGGTTCCCTGCAAGGAACTCCCAAAAAGGTGGTTTGAGGTGATAATCCTGTAGATTGACACCTGTTGGAAGGTGTTGGCCAGAAAAGGTACTAAAGGCAAGGGTCCCCCTGCTGCAGTAGTTGCCCAGACTCCAAGGTTGAACGTGGACTGTCTCTATGCCGCTCTGACCGAGGACAGCTGAGAGGAGCATGCAGATGGGGCCCCCTTAAGCTGTACCCAGGCATGCCAAAAAGATTTGTGAGTAATAAACTGCCTGTGTGATTCTTGCAACTAACTTGTGTGTTGGTTGTGTCTCTCCTCTGGTGGCAGTAGGTCTTGGCACAAATAAGTAGAATCCTCATAACTGCCTCGAGAGTAATCTGGAAGAGGCTGCCAGCCCTGTTGTTAAGCAGGAGTGTCCCACTGTGTGGGGAAGTCAAATTATGTACGCTTGATTGATGTAGAACCTGGGTTCTACTGGGACAGGTAGAACACAGACAATAATATTTTATAGAAATATTGTACCTATACCTTGTCACTTGGAGTACAAGAGACACAGTCACGACTGCTGTGCACATAACGTTTTTTGTTAGCCATTATGTATTCTAGGAATAAAATCATAACACTATTGTAAACCCAGTAGCCACGGCCACCATCACAGCTGCCTGGCCCATGCAGATTCACATTTATTTCAGACAGACGGTAATGAAACAATGGAACCAAGAACTGGTGGGCCATCATCTTTATCCTAGCTTGCACCCGGCAGGCAAGAAATACACACAGTGGGAAAACACTTCCCTTTCCATTCAGGGCTCCCAAAGCCACTGACTTATCCAAGTTTCCTAGAATCAAAGGTTTCTACTTCACCAGTCTTATTCCGTTCTGTTTCCCATCTCCTTCTCTCTGCACAAACTCTGCATAAACTGGCTTCTCCTTCAGCACTCTGCCATCTTGGCTGCTTCTCCTCTCCTCCATGTGGCCTTTCTCTGCTCTCCTTTCTCTGCTCTCTCCTCTAATGCTAATCTCAGGAACAGAGAGAGAGCAAGCTCCGGGTCTGCCCCATTTTATAGTGTAGAAATCAAAACCTTTAATCCAATATACAAACAAGAAAGTCTGATACAAGGTGCAGCACCCCAGGGTGGGAAAGACTTAGTCTTAAAACTAAGCCTTAGGCTATAACGAACCTGCATGTTTACAGCCTGTCCCCCACACCCAATGCAAACTATAAGTGAGCAAACATATACATCATATTTGCAAATTTATTTGACCCACATTTATCATCATCACTATCGATAACATTTTACTAAGTCCAGGCACAGTGCTAAACACACAGCATCCGATGTATTATTTAATGTATCAACATTATGAGATAAGAAGTACCATCATTCCCACATCATGACTGGGAGACCCTATACTTTCCCCAAGGTTACACAAGCAAAATGTGATTTCAGACAATTTACCTACAGATCTATTGTAAGGTACCAAAAAGCTGCAAATTAATATTGATATCCTGGGAGGAAAGGTCAGGCTTTTCTGTCAGGCTTTCCTGTCCCATCCCTCCTTTAGGGCAGGAGGGAGAGGAATTTAGAAGCCTGCTGACTTACAAGGTCTACTAGGGTCATTTGGTTTTAAGTTCTCTGAAAGGATTAAGGTTAACTGAGAAACTTCTTATTTTTCAATGGGAGACAGGATTTACATACCACCTTGCATTGATTGTAGTTCCTCCCCTTTCCTGGAATCTTGAGGGTAAAATACCTCTAGGCTAGTGAGGGAAGAGGAACTTTGAAAGATTTGTAAATATCTTTGATTGTGTTACTTTGAAAGTCTTAATGTTTCTTTGTATCCCCTAGAGCAGGGGTAGTCAACCTTTTTATACCTACTGTCTAATTTTGTATCTCTGTTAGTAGTAAAATTTTCTAACTGCCCACTAGTTCCACAGTAATGGTGATTTATAAAGTAGGGAAGTGACTTACTTTATAAAATTTATAAAGCAGACTTACAGCAAATTAAAGCATATAATTACTTACCAAGTACTTTATGTCGGATTGCTAAATCTTTATAAAACAACTTACTATAGTTAAATCTATCTTTTTATTTATACTTTGGTTGCTCCGCTACTGCCCACCATGAAAGCTGGAATGCCCACTAGTGGTGGTAGGGACCAGGTTGACTACCACTGCCCTAGACAAATGTTATAATCTTGTTAATAATTGTGCCATAATGTCATGCTCTCCCCTGCCCATGTATGATCAAGGGTATATAAGCAGCCCCTGAACTATTTTTGGGACTGCATGATGTGGGCCTACAGATGCCCTGTGTCAGCCATATGCAGCCACCATATTTAAATTTTCCTCCTTTAATAAATTTATCTGGACTGGGTGTCTCTACATGGACTCGATGAAGTGAGGTATGGTGCCTTTCAGAATCTGGGGTGCAGTACTTTATAACATTAACACCTTCAACCACCATGCTCTTAGCAACCAAGGTGTTGGGCAGATAAAATGTATTATGCTCACTTTGTTAAAGATGGCTCTGCCCACGAGGAGGACGTTGCCCAGGTGATATTAACGTGTGTTGGGGGGGGGCTAAAGGCAGGCAGAATCCTTGTAGCCTGGGGCTTGGTTTTGGGATTAAGCTTTTCCCACCCTTTTTGATGTGGGGTGGTACAATCCTATCATGCCTCAGAAGGTGACTTTGTAGTAGAGACTTCTCTATTTTGTATATTGGATTAAAGGTTTGGATTTCTACACTATAAAATAGGGGCAGAACGGGAGCTTGCTCTCTTGGTCCTGGGATGATTAGCATGAGAGAGCAGAGGGAGCAGAGCAGAGAGCAGAAAGAAAGAGGCCATGTGGCCAGGAGAAGCAGCCAAGATGGCGGAGTGCTGAGTGAGATGCCAGTTTGTGTAGAGTTTGTGTAGAGAGAAGGAAGGAGATGGGGAACTGAGGAGTGTAAAGCCAGTAGGCACGGCTGCCACTATCAAAGCAGCCTCATGGCCCATGCAGGTCCACAATGGATTCGGACAGTCGGTAAAGAAACAACGGAGCCAAAAACTGGTGGGCCATTAGTTTTAATTCTAGCTTGCACCCGGTGGGCAAGTAAAAATACACACTGGGCTCCAAAACCCACTCACATTCAGTGCTCACAAAGCCACTGACTTATCCAAGTTTCCTAGAATCAAAGGTTTCTAGCTCACCAGCCTTATTCTCCTCAGTTCCCCATCTCCTTCCTTATCCCAGATACAAACTCTGCACAAACTGGCATCTCACTCAACACTCCACCATCTTGGCTGCTTCTTTTGGCCTCCTCCACGTGGCCTTTCTCTGCTCTCTGCTCTCTCATGCTAATCATCCCAGGAACCAAGAGAGCAAGCTCCCGCTCCGTCCCCATTTTATAGTGTAGCTTCACAACCTCTAATCCAATATACAAAGTAGGGAAGTCTCTAATACAAAGTCACTTCTCTGAGGCATGATTGAATTGTACCACCCCACATCAAAAAGGGTGGGAAAGGCTTAATCCCAAAACCAAGCCCCAGGCTACAAGGATTCTCAACACACATTAATATCACCTGGGCGACGGCCTCCATCTTTAACAAAGTGAGCATAATACATTTTATCTGCCCAACAGTGAGCACTGAATGTGAGTGGGTTTTGGAGCCCAGTGTATATTTTTACTTGCCCGCCAGGTGCAAGCTAGAATGAAAGAAAATGGCCTATCAGTTTTTGGCTCCGTTGTTTCTTTACCGGGTGTCCGAATCCAATGCAAACCTGCATGGGCCGGGCTGCTGTGATGGTAGCCCTGGCTGCTGGCTTTACACAAGGACTTCTCTTTCAGGCAAAACAATCATCTGGCTTACTTGCCACTTCTGAATTACAGCAATTGTCATTCATACTAAACCATTCATTCTCAGTCCCCTTGCATTACCTGCAGCATTTGGCTGACTCTGGTGCCTGTTTGCAACAACAGGTGATGCTAACTTAATCTTATTTTTTGCTTTGCTGTTTTTCCTAAAGCTTGCCCTTTCTTTGATTTCATCTCCCTATCTCTTTTGCCTCTCTCTCTCTCTCTCTCTCTCTCTCTCTCTCTCTTTCTCTCTGGCCCTCCTTCTTTCAAATGGGGACCTTCTTTTTCCAGTGTTTTGTCACTATTGGCTCCAGCTCTTACTACAGGTTGCCTTTCTCCTTTCTTTTTTTGTAGTCTCATAACATCCTCCACAGTAACAATTAAAATTTGGGGAGGCACTTTAGGAATTATAAAGCACTGTAACAAATGTTACTTAATTATTTAAAATACCATTATTTTAAGAAGCAGGATAGTATGGGATACAACGAGCATGTGTATTGCTGTCAGCCTAAATAAGTTTAAATTCTCATATTGCCACTTCCTGAATGATTGTACTTTTGAAAAGTATGTGACTATTAGGCAGATAAAATATATTATGCTCACTTTGTTAAAGATGGCATTGCCCATGTGGAGGCCATCACCCAGGTGATATTAATGTGTGTCTCTGAGGGCTGTGGGCAGGCAGGATGCTTGTAGCCTGGGGCTTGGTTTTGGGATTAAGCCTTTCCCACCCATTTTGATGTGGGGTGGTACAATCCCATCATGCCTCAGATAAGTGACTTTGTATCAGAGACTTCCTTATTTTGTATATTGGATTAAAGGTTTTGATTTCTGCACTATAAAATGAGGGCAGAACAGGAGCTTGTTCTCTCTTGGTTCCTGAGATTAGCATTAAAGCAGAGAGCCAAGAAGAGAGCAGAAAAAGGCCACGTGGAGGAGGCCAGGAGAAGTAGCCAAGATGGCGGAGTATTGAGTGAGAGGCCAGTTTGTGCAGAGTTTGTATCTGGGAGAAGGAAGGAGATGGGGAACAGAGGTGAATAAGTCTGGTGAGCTAGAAACCTTTGATTCTAGGAAACTCGGATAAGTCAGTAGCTTTGTGAGCATTGAATGTGAGTGGGTTTTGGAACCCAGTGTGTGTTTTACTTGCCCGCAAGTTAGAATAAAAGATGATGGCCCATCAGTTTTTGGCTCCGTTGTTTCTTACCAACTGTCGGAATCCAATGCGAACTTGCATGGGCCAGGCTGCTGTGATAGTGGCTGTGGATACTGGCTACACAGTGACCCAAGTCTTCTGAGCCTCAATGTTCTTATGTCTAAAATGAAGATAATAATGCTTACTTTATAGCATGATTTTGAGGAGTGATGAAATTCAGCCAGTTCCAGTTTGCACCACTTCCACAGAATGAATTCCTAATTTTGTATTGAGTTCAGTGAACTGATTTTACAATGCCACTTGTAATCAGGGTTCTCTCTAAGGTGGGCACCTGGGCAGTGGCCCAATGTGGAAATCACAAATTTACATTTCTCACTCTTTTTTAAAGTTCCTCTGCACATTACTCTAGGTGCCCATAGTAATGTTCATTTTGTCCATAGGTGAAAAAATTGCAAGAAAGAATACCAATCAAGAAGCAATATGGAAATATCTTAAATAACAGGTTTATTGTTTTTTGTCAGGTAGTGTTGGTGTTGGGCAGATAAAATGTATTATGCTCACTTTGTTAAAGATAACATGAGGAGGCCATCGCCCAGGTGATATTAATGTGTGTTGGGGATCATTGTAGCCTGGGGCTTGGTTTTGGGATTAAGCCTTTCCCACCCTTTTTGATGTGGGGTGGTACAATCCAATCATGCCTCAGAGAAGTGACTTTGTATATTGGATTAGAGGTTGTGAAGCTACAGTATAAAATGGGGGTAGAACGGGAACTTGCTCGCTTGGTTCCTGAGGTTAGCATGAGAGAGCAGAGAGAGTAGAGCCAGCAGTGGGAGGAGGCCACGTGGAGGAGGCCAGGAGAAGCAGCCAATATGGTGGAGTGCTGAGTGAGATGCCAGTTTGTGTAGAGTTTGTATTTGGGATAAGGAAGGAGATGGGGAACTGAGGAGAATAAGGCTGGTGAGCTAGAAACCTTTGATTCTAGGAAACTCGGATAAGTCAGTGGCTTTGTGAGCACTGAGTGTGACTGGGTTTTGGAGCCCAGTGTGTATTTTTACTTGCCCGCCGGGTACAAGGTAGGGTTAAAGGCTATGGCCCACCAGTTTTTGGCTCCATGGTTTCTTTACCGACTGTCCGAATCCAATGCGAACCTGCAAGGGCTGGGCTGCTCTGATGGTGGCCTTGGCCTTGGCTGCTGGCTTTACAGTTGGTCAAATAAGTTTGTAAATATGATATATATGTTTGCTTGCTTATAGTTTGTATTAGGTGTGGGGGACAGACTGTAAGCAGGCAGGGTCATTATAGCCTGAGGCTCAGTTTTAAGACTAAGCTTTTCCCCACACCCTTGACTGATTGCATGGTGTGGGGTAGTGTACTCTCATGAGGAATCCCATTATGCCTCAATAAGTGACTTTGTATCAGAGACTTTCTTCTTTGTATATTGGATTAAAGGTTTTTGGTTTCTATACTATGAAGTGGGGCAGACAGGAGCTTGCTCTCGGTTCCTGCTATCACCATTGCAGGGGCCTCCCTGATCCCTTGTCCTTCATGGGAAAAGCAGGTTTTCTGCTTTTCCCTTGTCTTCTTTTGTGGCTTGCCTGTCTTGGTGAGACACCAATAAACAGAATGGCCCACCATCCTCCCACTCTGCCTGTAAGGACAGGAGCCGCCATCATGGCCATTCACATGCAGGTTCCCACTGGATTTGGGCAGACGGTAAAGAAATGGCGGAGTCGGAGGATGGTGGGCCATCCTATTTATTGATGTCTCACCAATACAGGCAAACCACAAAAGAAGACAAGGAAAAGCAGAAAACCAGCTTTTCCCATGAAGGGCAAGGGATCAGGGAGGCCCCTGCAATCTTGATAGCAAGAGCTGTGTGTACCAGCTCCTGGTCTGCCCCACTTTATAGTATAGAAAGCCAAAAACCCTTAATCCTATATACAAACAAGGAAATCTCTGATACAAAGTCACTTATCTGAGGCATAATTGGATTCCTCATGAGAGTGCACCACCCAGATCATACAATCAGTCAAGGGTGTGGGGAAAAGCTTAGTCTTAAAACTAAACTTAGGCTACAATGACCCTGCCAGCCTACAGCCCGTCCCCCACACCCAATACAAATCACAAGCGAGCAAACATATATATCATATTTACAAACCCATTTGACCAACACTGCCATTTCTTTACCATCAGCCCGAATCCAATGGGAACCTGCATGTGAATGGCCACGATGGCGGCTCCTGGACTTACAGGTAACATTTAATATTTTTATTAATATTTTAAAACTCATAACATAATCTAGTTTTGTGTACCTCTTATTTTTATTTAAGTATTAAATGCATGAAATAATAAATTACTTTAAAGTATTTTGTTTTTTTATACTTAAAATGGTCATTAGGGCAGAGAACTAGTTGTTAAATTATTTAAACCCCACCAATGGTTGAGAGGATTACATATGATGCCAGTATCATATGAACTGTGTGATGGGGTATATGTTGAAGCCCTAATCCTCAATGTGATGTATTTGAAAATAAGGACTTTAAAGAGTTAATTAGCATTAAATGATCTTATAAATTTGGAACCCTGATCCAATAGGATTAGTGTCCTTATAAGAAGAGACTCCCTTGCTGTGCACTGTACCAAAAAAAGAGGTCATGTGTATGGCCAGTAGACACGGCCACCATCACAGCTGCCTGGCCCATGCAGGTTCACATCGGATTCGGATAGACGGTAATGAAACAACGGAGCCAATAACTGGTGGGCCATTAGCTTTAATTCTAGCTTGCACCCAGCGGTCAAGTAAAAACACACACTGGGCTCCAAAACCCACTCATTCAGTGCTCACAAAGCTACTGACTTATCTGAGTTTCCCAGAATCAAAGGTTTTTAGCTCACTAGCCTTCTTCACCTCTGTTCCCCATCTCCTTCTCCCTGCATAAACTCTCCACAAACTGGTTTCTCCTTCAGCACTCCGCCATCTTGGCTGCTTCTCCTCTCCTCCACATGGCCTTTCTCTGCTCTCTTTTCTCTGCTCTCCTCTCTAATGTTAATCTCAGGAACCAAGAGAGAGCAAGCTCCTGGTCTGCCCAATTTTATAGTATAGAAATCAAAACCTTTAATTATCTGTGGCATTATGGGATTGCTCATGAGAGTACACCACCCCAGGGTGGGAAAGGCTTAGTCTTAAAACTAAGCCTGAGGCTATAACAACCCTGCCTCCTTACAGCCTGTCCCCCACACCCAATGCAAACTATAAGTAAGCAAACATATACATCATATTTGCAAATTTATTTGACCCACATCTTGTTAGTACACAGCAAGAGGGCAGCCAACTGCAGGTCAGGACAAGAGCCTTCATGAGAAGTCAAATCCACTGGTACCCTGATTGTGGACTCCTCAGACTCCAAAACTGAGAAAATGAATCTCTGTCTTTGAAACCACTCAGTCTATGGTATTTTGTTATGGTAGCTAGAGCAGACTAATACTTTATATAGGGATAAAAGGCAGGGCCTATAATTATCTTTGTTTGCAAAAAAGAAAATGGAACTTCAGGAAGATTAAGTAAAATCTTTCAGTCGCCGTGAACTTATTGCTGTCTGACTTCACAAATGTTCTTAGTCACTGCACCAGCTTGCATCCTATATGTACTAAAATACACAGTGTCCTGCATTGTCCAAACAGGTGTTCCCTCCCCCCATATTTAGCCCAAATGTGCCTGCTGGCCTTTTGCAAAAGTTGAGGGCTGAAAATTTAGCAATGCAACTTTAAGTCTTGTCATAAAAATATTCACTTCTTTTTGTATTGAGATGATAAGGAGTTTTCTTTCTAACTTAAAAGCACTTTAAAAATACTTATAAAAAGCAAAATTACAAATGATTTCTATTAGTGTATACAATTTTCCTAAGAAACTTGAGTCAAGAAATATTATTTACCACTGTTATTTTTGGCAGTTTTTTTCAGATATGATTTGATACTATGGATAATTAATTTGCTAACATGTAACTCATACCCTACTTTAAGTGAATGTTGGACATTATTTAAATTGGTTGGTGCTCTTTGAAATATGTATTTTCATTAGATAACTCAAAGCAGTAGCATTCAATAAATATTCTGCAATGATATTTATATATAATATAGTTACCTACACATATAATATTTAAAAAAGAATATGTCACAACTACATTATAAAGAAGAATTTAAGGAAAGTAAATTATAATACTATAATTGCTATTTCAATGTAACTTTTATAAAAAAAATGAAACAGATATTTTCACTTCTACAGACTTTCCATGAATGTGAAAGATACAAATGTGTTGAACTGAAGAATCAAATATCATAAGGGAATTATCATTAGCGATGAAATTTTCAAAAATAGAGAATAATCTCTTAATAAAGTTCTAAAATAAAGAAAGAACAGTAAAACCACACCGTAACTCATCCCTCAGTAAGCAGACCCGGATAAAACAATCCAGGCAATTTGCACTCATTCTCTGCCCAACCCCCTTCTTAACTGCAGGTGGACTGTTTCTCTTGATGATTAATGAAGACTTAGATGCAAGAGCAGGCCAGGAGGGCTGCAGCGGGCAACTTCTTCCAGGAAAACGGCAAGGGAAAAGTGAATTCTTCTACTGGGGTCATGAACCAACAATCAGCTAATCAGGATACTCCTGGAAATGCTGCTACTGTTCTAGAAATTCCATCCAGCCATAGGGCTCAGAATCGCCCCCAACATTATCCACTTGAAGTAGACAACTGCCTGAAGCTGCTGGTGCCACACCACACTTGGGACCTGGACATACTGGGATTGTGAGTGTTGCAGCTGCGCCATTGGTAAAATTACTTCTTAGTTGGCTGTACAAGTTTACCCTGGTCATTTTATTAATTTACAATAATACCACCCAGCATTTTATACACTGTTAGAAATTTTTTAGACCCTGTGTATCAAGTTATAGTGGAGTTTTACATACAATCTTCTTTTGATTTTTATGTTAATTTCACTTTTTGGAAAATTCTGAGTAAATTAAAACAATGCAAAACATTGCATTTATATGTTAATTGGAGTTCGGTTCAGAAAATTTTTAAGAATTTATTCCCCACATGGATATCTGGCAGTAATATAAAAAATCCTTTCAAACCCAGAATAAATCTTTGTTCTGAGGGATTATTTCCCACATACTGCAGGATATATAACATCACTGGATCCAACCCACTAAATTCATTACCCCTATTAATTAAAATACTTTACAGAATAAATGAAAATCACTAATAGAGTTAGATTTAAATTTTAACCTGGAATTTAAACAAGTTATTCAAAATTAAGACTGGCTATGCACTGACCAGATAGCTCAGTTGGTGAGCATCATCCCGAAGTATAGAAGTTACTGGTTTGATCCCTTGTCAGGGTGCATACAGCAGCAGACCAGTGTTTCTGTCTCTCACTTACTCTCTCCTTTCCTCTCTCTACAATCAATAAATTAAAAAAACAAACAAACAAAATGACTGGCTTGGAGTTGAAATTCTCTTGAAATACTTGAACCAAATACAGTCTTATAAAGTCTTGAAATGCTTGAAAAAAATAAAAAGTCTTTCTTATCTAAAACTACATTTTTTTTTAATTTAACAAATTCCATGCTATCTATTATTTTCTAGGAACTTCAATACACATGTAGGGAGGGTGGGGAATGAAACATTAGATAATATACCCTTGCTTTGGGAAGGAGCAGGAATAGTGATTGAAACAGACATGTAAAACCTACTGAAAAATTGCAAGAACTTTTGTTAGTCTAAACTTGCTAGATTAAAAGAAAAATTCAAAATACCCAGTTAAATTTGAATTTAAAGTCAGTGAATAATTTTTTAGTATAAATATGTCCAATGCATTGAAACATATTTGAATTTTATGGAAATTTCCAATACATGAAATACTGATATGGAAAAAATTACTTGTTTATCTGAAATTCAAATATAATTGGATGTTCTGGATCTTGTCTGGCAACCTTATACTACTTTATGATACAATCAGTATATTAGCATAAATTCATGCCTACACTTATTTTGAGATACTTCAAAATAATGTAATCAATTTCATGTACAGAGCTTATGAGCTTTTATATATAGATGAATGCTTATATTTTAAATGGTCCATTTACAAATAAAGCCAACTCACTGAACACTTGATAGAAAAACTGAACTGGGAGGTTTTTTTTTAAAAAAAAACATGTCATTTTGCCCTGACCAGTTTGCTCACTGGATAGAGCTTTGGCCCAGCGTGCAGAAGTCCTGGGTTTGATTCCCAGTTGGGGCACACATGAGAAGTGACCATCTGTTTTTCTTCCCCTCCTTCTCTCCTTTCTCTCTCTTCCCTTCTCGCAGCCAGTGGCTTGATTGGTCCAAGCATCGCCCCTGATGCTAAGGATAGCTCGGTTGGTCTGAGTGTAGCCCCAGAGGGAGTTGCTGTTTGGGTCCCAGTTGAAGGGTGTGAGGGAGTCTGTCTCTCTATCTCCTCTCCTCATACTTAAAAAGTATCATTTTATTAAAACCTTTATTTATTTCTTAAATCTACACTGTGTTTCTTAGTCTTGAGGCCCAAGGCTCGGTGTTAAGACCCCTCTGAAATAGTAAGCTACATTATGTGTATTTCAGCACTTCTCTGGGGAACCCAATCATAGCATTTGTCAGATTCTCAAAATATTAAAAATCAAAATTCAAAATAACTGAACTCAAAACAAAGTTCAAAAGTAGCTCAGAAAATGAACCAAAAAGCACTAATTCTCTTTCTCAAACATACATTTTCCAAGAATTTTACTCCTACTGAAATTCTTCATTCCAGAAAGTAGTAGCTTAAGTAATATAAGTCCTTGGAAGGACCAGATAAAAGACTCCATTTTCAACATAACTAAAGCACTTGTTCTACACATCTCTTTTTTAGAAAAATCTATATGCTAAATGAAATAAAATGAAAAAATATATATTAATAGGTAATTTTATTATTTACACATTATACCATATATGCCACCTAAGCCTTTATTTACTACCTCTGTCCTCAAATACTTTGTTCTTTTTTACCTTTTTTTTAAGAGGTAACATTACTTTTTTTTTTTTTTTTAATCAATGTGATGACTAGTCTGTCAGGGTGTTATGCTCTGGCAAAGATGATCATCCACTCCTA
This sequence comes from Saccopteryx bilineata, assembly GCF_036850765.1. NCBI lineage: Eukaryota > Metazoa > Chordata > Mammalia > Chiroptera > Emballonuridae > Saccopteryx > Saccopteryx bilineata. The sequence goes on along the minus strand of NC_089494.1, from coordinate 87,292,653 downwards.
TATACTCCAACAGCAAAATTTCTCTCACAAAAATCTTATTCTTTTAGTTATCAATACCATCATTCTTATGGAAAATGGAACTAATATTCCCTATCTGAAGGTATCCCTATCTGCTGTAACAGAATACTATTGACTGGGTGACTTAAGCAAAATAAATGTATTTCTCATAATTCTGGAGCTGGGAACTCAAAAATCAAGGTGCCACTAATTTGATTCCCAGTGAGAACCCCCTTCCACTTGGTTTGCTGATTGCCATCTTCTGATATCCTTACATGACAGAGAGAGAGGAAGCACATTCTCTGGCATCTATTCTTTTTTTGTTTGTTTGTTTTGGGTTTTTTTGTTTGTTTGTTTGTTTGTTTTACAGAGACAGAGAAAGAGTCAGAGAGAGGGATAGATAGGGACAGATAGGCAGGAATGGAGAGAGATGAGAAGCATCAATCATTAGTTTTTTATTGCAACACCTTAGTTGTTCATTGATTGCTTTCTCATATGTGCCTTGACTGGGGGCCTTCAGCAGACTGAGTAAATCCTTGCTGGAGCCAGCAACCTTGGGTCCAAGCTGGTGAGCTTTTTGCTCAAGCCAGATGAGCCCGCGCTCAAGCTGGCGACCTTGAGGTCTCGAACCTGGGTCCTTCCGCATCCCAGTCTGATGCTCTATCCACTACGCCACTGCCTGGTCAGGCTGGCATCTATTCTTTTAATGACACTAATGTCATTGTGAGGGCTCCACTCTCATGAGTTAATTACTTCCCAAAGACCCCATATCTTAATACTGTCACACTGGGGATTGTATTTTCAACATAAGGATTTGGGGGAAACAAAAACATTCAGTTCATAGCAGAAGGCTGCTGTGCAATAAATGTAAAAAGGCTTTACAAACACTAAAGTACTTAACTGAATGTGTTGAAACTATGAGGCATGATTATAGTCAGAGTTATGATAGTAATAAAAGGAGCTAACTAGCCTTCATTAAGTGCTCACTTCATGTATGTCATTGCATCCATCATGAGATTTAATTTTCAGACATGTCTATAACACCATTGTTATTATTACTAATTGAAAATAACAAAAACAAGTACATTGATTATGTTCATATCATGTTCTTTGAAGAGGACAATGAAGTAAACACATTTCTGACACACAGAGAACATAAAACCATCAGGAGCAAAAATACAACAAAATCACAGAATGGCAGAGATAAGAAAATTGAACTGATGGCTGTTCACTTTTATGTAATTCATCATTGAAAATGGGCCAGATGACTGTACAGCTAGAAACAAATTACCAGATTCAAGTAGTAAAGGAAGTAGAAAAGGAACACTATATAGGCCAGCTGTAGAGCATTCACTCAGTGTGTAGATGTCCCGGGTTTGATTCTGGGTCAGGGCACACAGGAGAAGTAACCATCTGTTTCTCCATCAATCCCCCTCTCCCTTCTTTCTCTATCTCTCTCTTTCCCTCCCACAGCCATGGCTCAGTTGGAGCAAATTGGCCCCAGGCACTGAGGATGGCTCCATAGCCTCCGCCTTAAGCACTAAAGTAGCTCAGTTACCAAGCAACAGAGCAACGGCCCCAGATGGGCAGAGCATCTCTCCATAGGACAAGCAAAGTAAGGCACAGAAAGGTTAAACAACTTGATCAAGGTCACACAGTTTAGTAAGTTGGAATCTGAACCCTCCAGGGTAGATGTGGAATCTGTCTCTCTGCCTCCCTGCTTCTCACTTAAGAAAAAAAGAAAAAGGAAATACGAACTGAAACAGACCATGTGTCTAGCAGTAGTCACCTGTGGAGAAGGGGGTGGGAATGCCCAGGGAGGGCAAAGGCAATCTAACCCATTTTGCTCCATGTGCGTTAGTAGTGGTTCACTCTTTTATCAGCTTCTTAGTCAGGCCTTATATTCAGATAACAGCTTTACTTTTTAAAACACATACAAAGAGTTTGGGTAGCACTGCCATGTATAATTTTAGTTTTAACTTTTTTCTAGGACAGCTACTACAATTCTGAAAAATAACAAGTGAAATGAGAGGTAGAAAAATAACTACAACATAATTCACAACATGTAAAAACAAAATTAAATTTCCTTTACGTATCTGCAGCAGGAACACTTGTACTTTTTTTCAATCATCTGAATTAAGTTATGTCTGTCTGAGATTTGTTCATATGTAAAAACATTCTGTAGTGAATAAATAAATACCTAAAATAGATAAAATCTGACAGAATTTGCAACTTTGAAAGAAAATCACTCTGTCCTGGGACTATATATTTAGTGTCTATGTGTTCTTCTTTTCCTCGCCATATTTGCAAAACACACTTTATGATGACTTTACAAGATAAAGTACATATTTACAAGGTGCTTTAAAGAAACGTTTCAAATTTCCTCTCTACTCTTCTCCATCATAATCACCATCAATTTTTGGTAGCTGTAGGAATAACTGTTCTTCGCATATTCCTTATATTTTACAGGTTTTTCCATTAGCATTCACTGCCTGTTACAAGTACCTATCTCAATTTGGGTAGCTGTTCAGGTTCTTTTGTGGTCGGGAAGATGCTCTCTCAGTCAGGATTCATGTAATCCCCATTGGAAGACAGATCCTCCACTTTTATGCTCTATGATAACCCACTTAATTAATTAACCAATGTGAACAATGGCATTAATGTTTATTGTGGTGGGGGCAAAAAATAGGCAAACACTGACAGTTGAATAATAAGAGAGAAAATATCTATTAAATACTTAAACTATGTTCCAAACACTACATGTATTTACCTACATAGTCCTCATAATAACCTAGAAAGGGTCTATTCTCTCTCTCTCTCTCTCTCTTTTTTAGTGGACAAGCAAAGTGAGGCACAGAAAGGTTAAACAACTTGATCAAGGTCACACAGTTTGGTAAGTTGGAATCTGAACCCTCCAAGAAGTCTAACTCCAAAAACTTTACTTACAGTTCTCTATTAGTCAGTATACATCAGAATAACGTTGTTACATAGCCAAAGAATAACTCTTCCCACCCTAATTTGGTGTGCAAATGTGTCTCAGTTTTCTTGTAAAATTACATTGCGAAATTACTACAAGTTCAGATTAGCTTCAAAGACAATGAATGAGGTAGAGCATGCAGGAAAACCAATACCAGGTGAAACCAATAGAGTCTCACGAGTTGTGACAGTCAACACAATGCCATATGTGAGGCATTAGCTTACTGGAATGTACCTATAAGCTTCCTGGCACCCAGCCATCTTATATGTTTTCCATTTTGTTCACCTCAATGCAGATGGGCTTGTTTTATTAGGGGAGATGCCTGAGTGTGTAATCAATAATGTGAAAATAGAACCTGGCAGCTGTCTAAAGTACAGAAGTTCTTATGTGGTCCATGCATGTGCCCATGGACGCACAGAACGCAAATGCAAAAATATCAAGACAATGTATACTGCTTAGAAGAACTCTTCCAGTTAATAATATCATCTCTATAGGGCCAGTGATGTGGGAGCCAATTAAAACTTAGTTGTATCAGGTTAGAATACTGATGGAATGACTCATAGAAGAAAACCTACCAGGGTCTAGTACCTTTCTAATGCATTTATTGACAGCGCTTATTTTAATGCTGACTCCTCTTGTAGAAGTTATGCTTTAAGATAACATGTAGAAAATACAACATAAATGCAAGTGGTATGGAATGAGCATGAAAATAAGCCTTATGTTTTAAGAATTCTAGAAAACTCTTTGAAGACAATGAATTTTAAATTATGACTTCAGGTCAGCAAAGTTTAGATTTCCCCCAAATGTAGCAAACCCTATATCCAACATTTCATCTTTTATATGTATGGATGTGCTTTTGAAATGTGTATAGTGTTTGTGGGTATGTATAAAAAAATCCTCTAAGAGAGGAGAGAAATAAACTTCCTGTGTACCAGCCCAGGAAAGTTATGTCATAAAAATTAAATAACTACCGATAATCTGATCAATAATTATCTGTAATTACATTTCACTTTAATATAAACAACAAAAATACATTCTTTGCAATATAGATCTTATTTATAAATTCAAGTTGGAAGCAATCCAAGGAAGTTGATTTGGTAAAGTTAAAAAAACAACTGAATTATGAATTGGTTTGGCCTCCAAGTAGAGTCTGGCATCATGGTGGAAATGACGTGCTATTGGAGTGAAATGCTGCATTTGGGGATGATGTTACTGTCATCTAAATGCGTAGGGAGGGCCGAGAAGACTTTCCACACTGCAAACACCTTTGCCTCACATTCCAAACTCTAGCTACTACACTCTGACCCTTGGTTCAGACTGACTCACTGTTCTTTCTTTGTACCTCTCTCCTGATCTCATCCAACACTGAACTCCACAATTCTATGTGATCTGATACAGAGCTCTTGGGAAAGTTCAAGGCTATTGCTATTTCCAATGCCAAGAAACTCCCCGAAATAGGGCAGCCTAACACTCCTACTGCTATCAGCTTCCTCCTATCCATTTTCTATACTTGCTGCCAAAGTGATAGTTCCAATATGAAAAATCTAACCATGAAACCTTGGCTTAAAGCCCTCAAAATGCTTCCCTGGTGTCTACAAAGTAAACTGTAAACTCCTTTACTTATCATATAAAGAACTTCAAGATCTGGCCACTGCTTAAATGTCAAGTCATATCTATTATTTCCTGTCTTGCTCTTTGCAAGCCAGCAATACTGAACTACTTAGGGTTCTCTGAACGCACCAAGCTTTGTGCAAGCACCCTGCCTTTACAAATGCTCCCCCAGAACAGCCTCTCCTACTTGTGTGCCTGGGAAATGTGTTCATTCCTCAAGTCTCAGTTCAACTGCTACCTTGCTGAACAGGCTTCCTTGACTTCTCCAATCAGGCTTCTGTGCCATTTCCCTGGTGATCTCACTTGAGTTTCTGCACATATCTTTAAATGCATCATTCAATTGTTTGATGACACATTTCTTTCACCTCCATTTAAATTCCATGAGGGTACAGATCATGTCTTTTAATTTTTATCCCCAGTATCTTGCATAGCAACTAACATAGAGTGAGGCCTTATATACGTTGTTTAATAAATGAATGAATAAATGAATATGACATAGACATTCTTCTCAAGTGAAAAAGAGACCAGTTAAGGCCCTGGCCTGTTGGTTTAGTGGTAGAGCATCAACCCAGTCTATGGATGTCCTGGGTTTGATTCCTGGTCAGGGCACACAGAAATGACCATCTGCTTCTCCACCCCTCCCCTTTCCCTTTCTCTCTCTCTCTCTCTCTCTCTCTCTCTCTCTCTTCCTCCCCTCCTGAAGCCAGATGACCAAAAGAAATTCCTGTGTCCTAATCCAGTTCACCAATATCAAAAAGACTGATAACTGTAAAGAAAGTATATATTGCATTGACCAATGTCCACTCCCAGAACCTTTGTCACGAACATGTAGAAGTAGGGGATCTCATCAAGAATTTGAGAGTTTTGAATCTCAGCCAAACTAATTTTCAGACACCGCTATGATTCAGAAATTTAGAGTCGGATCTGTTTGGTCCATGGACAGTTTGCTTAGGAAGCTATCTAATTTCTGGAGATGATAAAACCTCATGGATGGAAATGACTAAAGGTATACGATTGGATGCAGGTTCAAGTACTACGTTGGTTGCAGCTGCTAAATCCTAGAATTATGAGTTTAGGCTGCATAGTTTAACACTATTTTTAAAGATTTTTTGTATAGATTTTCCTTGGCCAGATTGCCACTGGTTAGTTATTCAGTTAGCATTGTGCAAGACTGCATAAAACATATCCAAGAAGGAAGACCCACTGTAAATTATAAATCGATAAATCTAATTATGCCCTAGGCTGTGTATACCAATTTCAAAATTAATACTTTGTACTTATTTTTAAACTTATATGTCTAAGCCTCTACAGCCTGCTTAAAATATTTTCCCTTGTCCATGTCTTACAAAATGACCTAAGCCCGTTTCAATCTGAGCTTACTCATAACCTTCTGATATGTTGCCAAGAGACTAGTCTTCTGAACATTTGATGAGAGTTTTGTCCATAATTTATACCATCCCATCCTATTACATACTTAGATTCAAATAATTTTTATGCATTGGGATTCTTCCTGGCTGAATCTAAAATATAGCCATAAAATAAAGATGCCTGGAAAAATTGAGTACAAGTGAGAATACTATGTCTTGATTGTTGCATACTATTATGTCTTTTACAAATTGGCCCAATACATACACATCCATTCCAAAATGACTCATATAAATGTGATAAGGACAGGCTGAAATCTAATTAGAATTTAGAAATGAATTGGCTGGATATAGAGTTGTACCGCATAATAGACAGGGGAAATACAAAAGAAAGCTTTAGCTAAATGTTAACTAAAAATAAAAAGGACTCAGAGGACTGCAATCATCCAATGTTCTCACTAGTACAAGGTTAAATTGGAAGTAGGCAGTCAATAATCTTTGGTTTTTTCAAGGAATGTTCTCTCTGGTAGGATTCTTGGCTGAAGTGAAGTTCCTAATGATTTCTCCTAAAGCAAGTCTTATTGCTAAATTTATTTTTTAAAATTATTTAAATGAAGTCTTTGAATTCTAAAAATTAACATAATTATATATATATATATATATATATATTTAAAAAGATGACTGCTTCAATAGATTCTTCACAAAGACCTACCTCTTGGCAAGTTATTTGCATGGAACAAGAAATAATTTAGCCATTTTACCATTAAATAAACTATATTGTTGATAGCAGAACTGTTTATGCATAAAAGGTGTGTTTTTATACACCTTCTAATTGCATAAAATCAAAATACAAAATGTCATGGTTGAATTACCTGCCAACTCAGTTGGACTTAGAAGCCTCTACTTTTCTAAAGTATGCAGTGCCAAGACTGAAGGTGCTGCCAAAAGAGACAAACTGTGGTGAAACTGAAGACAAAATATTTGGAACAATCTAGCATGACTGAGTTTATCCAATGGCAAATAAATTCCTTGAGGACCTAATTTAAAATGGGGCTAAACACAAAAATCCCAAGTACCTCATGGATTTTTTCACCTGTTTATCCTAAAAGTAACTCAAATGAACATATCCCAAACTGAATCCATTCTTCCTCCTCCATCCTATTTGTTCTTCTGGTTCAGTTACAAAAGTGTTAGCAACAAAAGTATACATGGGAAGTTAGCATACAATAGAAGTGTACATCCAGTCAGCAAGAAAATATGTTATTCAATAAATGATGTCAGAAAGTAATAAGCTAAAGTTGAGTATTGACCTCATTTCTTAAATTACTTAAAAGGCTAAAAAGGATAAAAATAGAAATAGGTCATTTTTTTATTATTATAGAATGAAAAGTCTTTATATGAAAGACACTTAAAATGTATTAAATTTTTGCCTGACTAGGTGGTAGCACAGTGTATAGAGCATTGAATTGAGATGAGGAGGACCAAGGTTCGAAGCCCTGAGGTCATCAGCTTGAGCACAGGTTCACCAGCTTGAGTGCTGGTTGCTGGCTTGAGTGTGGGATCATAGACATGAACCCATGGTTACTGGCTTGAGCCCAAAGGTCACTGGCTTGAAGCCCAAGGTCACTGGCTTGAGCAAGAGGTCACTCGCTCTGCTATAGCCATCTCCCCCCTCCCAGTCAAGGCACATATGAGAAATCAATCAATGAACAATTACATGGCAGCAAGAAGAATTGAAAGCAATCAATGAACAATTACGTGGCAGCAAGAAGAATTGATGCTTCTCATCTCTCTCCCTTTCTGTCTGTGTGTCCCTATCTGTCCCTCTCGCTGACTCTCTCTCTGTTTCTGTAAAAAATAAATTTATCATATTTTCATGACTGACTGAGTGACACACAACTAAAAAACTATCTCAGTCAATTAAGAGCGTTGACTCAAAACAACAAGGTTGTGGGTTCAACCCCCAGTCAGGGCACAGGTGGGGATCAACCAATAAATGTCAACTGAGTGGAACAACAAATGAATGCATCCCTTCCCCCTCCCCCTTCTCTCCCTTCCTTTCTCTGTCCCTAAAAAACAATAATGATAATAATTAAGCTCTGGTCAGATAGCTCAGTTGGTTGGAACATAGTGCCAGAGCACAGAAGTTGCCATTTTGATTCCCTGGTCAGGACATATACAAAAGCAGCTCAATGTTCCTGCCTTTCAAAAAAAAAATATATATAGCACATTTAAAACAGATTATTATTATTTTTAAAAGATTTATTTTATTGATTTTACAAAGAAAGGAGGTTGGTAGCAAGAAGTATCAACTCATAGTTGTTTCACTTTAGTTGTTTATTGCTTGCGTGTTGCTAGTCATATGTACCCTGATTAGGCAAGCCCAGGGTTTTGAACTGGCAACCTCAGTGTTCCCAGTCAATTTTCTAGAGGATTGTGACCTACAATTTATTAGAAAAATAGACAAACAGCATGAACTAAGAGTTCATGTATGTGTGTGCATACACACAACTATAAAAGGATTTATAAACTTATAAAAACATTTTACATGAATAACATGATGCAAATTAAAATAAAAAAATGATAATACAGCTTGATCAGGTTGTGATGTAGTGGATAGAGTGTTAGACTGGGATGCAGAGGACCCAGGTTTGAAACCTTGAGGTCACTGGCTTGAGCATGGGTTCACCAGCTTGAGTGCAGGGGTGCTGGCTTAAGTGTGGGATCATAGACATGACCTCATAGTCTCTGGATTGAGCCCAAAGGTCACTGGCTTAAAGCCCAAGGTTGTTGGTTTGAGCCCAAGGTCACTGTCTTGAGCTAGGAGTCATTTGCTCTGCTGGAGCCCCCCCCCCCCCCCCCCCCCCCCCGCATCAAGGCACATATGAGAAAGCAATCAATGAACAAGGAAGGTGCTTCAACAAAGAACTGATGCTTCTCATCTGTCTCCCTTTCTGCCTGTCTGTCCTTATCTGTCCCTTTCTCTGTCTCTCTCTGTCTCTGTCACTACAGAAGAAGAAGAAGAAGAAGAAGAAGAAGAAGAAGAAGAAGAAGAAGAAGAAGAAGAAGGAGAAGAAGAAGAAGAAGAAAAAAAAGAAAAGATAGAGAGGCAGACCCCTGCTTGTGCCCTGATCAGGATCCAACTGGCTACATCCATGTGGGGGGGGCAATGCTCTCAAATGAGCTATTTTTAGCACCTGAGGATGACAGTCAAGCTATCCATGGTGCCCAGGGCCCATGCTCAAATCAACTGAGGCACTGGCTATGGGAGAGTAAGAGGGAGAGAAGAATGAGAGACAAAGGAAGAAAAGCAGAAGGTTACTTCTCTTGTGTGCCCTGACCAAAAATTGAACCCAGGACATTCATAAGCCAGCCAATGCTCTATCCACTGAGCAACTGGCCAAGGCCAAAACTGTGATAGCCACTGAGGACAGCCTTACAGGTTATGAACTGTACTGCTTCAGAAAATTCCATTCCCACAGTCTCTGGTGTGAATAATACCCCTGCAAAACTTGGGTTAGTGGCCCCTTTCTTGGATTGCTTCTCACACATGTGTGCAAGGACCAATATGTAAGAATGTTTATTACTTCAAGATTTGAAATAAGCAAAAAACTGGGGTGGAGGGGAATGTTGTCCAATAAGAAATTTGCTTAAATTACTCATAGTACATACATAGAATAAAATAAGAGGCACAAAAGAATAGGTGCCGATTTGGGGAGATCTCTAAGGCATATTTTTAATAAAATATCCAAATTCAAAACAGTGTAAATATATACTCTGATTTGTATTATTTGAAGTGTGTGTGTTTAAGAATACATAAGCTTTTAACAAGCAGAGAGCTTTTTCAGAAAAAAAGTAAAAGGAATTTGGTTAAGAAACTGAGTCTTAAGGGGGAAGATAGTCATTTGCAATGTGTACATTTTTATGTCCCTTAAACATTATCTTTCAACAAAATAAACAATTTCATTTAAAAAATTCATTTTTTACCATTCAAACTGAAAACAATCATATAAGATTATTCATGTTAGGGGATCCTGAAGAAAACTATTACAGAAGAGTAAGATATATACCAGAGATATCTCACTGAGCCTGGTCATCTTTCCAGAGGACATCAAGGAGCCGTTCCCAGCAGCACTGGCTCAGACCATTAGTGAAGGGCCAGAGAAAAACTCATTAAAGTTAACAACTGAACTCAGGGTATGTTAAAGCAATTGGAAAAAAAATGCTTTAATTAATGTAACATTTCTCACTCAAGCATTTATATATGGTTCAGTCTTCCACAATTCCAAAATCACAAATCACCTGAATTCAGAATTTATAATACACACACACACACACACACACACACACACACTCATTTTGCTCTTATTGTAAGCTTTCATTTACATTCCTAAAGATCTCAGCATGGGATTATGATGTGCACCCAAGATTCAAAATTGCGGGATTACAAGAATGCAAGACTGAAGTCATGCTGATTTTGACCAGGCATGTAGGAGTATGTGCAGATATGTGTCTATGTGTTGAGGGAAGAAGAAAATGAACATCAGGAAGACCTGTGCTAAGCAGGATGAGTTCAATACCTGACTCTCTGCTGAGCAGGGAAATAAGTTTGGTGAACAAAAAGAAACTGAAGAGGGTTTCAAACTGTGTTAAATATCTGTATGTAGAAAAGTTATCGGCAGGGTTTCTTAGGGAAGTCAAAAGAAATCTAATAGTATCACCACAGCAACAGTCTGCCTAATTCTGTTTCTGCCTCTTCACTTTCTTACGCTAGTCCTCAACATTCAAATCCTTATATGTCCCCTGTATAACCAGGCATGAGTCTCATCATGAAATAATAATCATATTTTTTCATCTCTCTTATTCTAATGAAATCTGTATAGAGTCTCTTTTAGGCTTAAAATGAACACCTCTCCTCTAAACAAGAACTAACTAATCGGGTGAATTGAATCTTATCTCTGGTGGCACAGTCTTACCAAAAAACCTTCACCCCTGAAGGATAATAATTTTGCAGGTTGTGGTAGGCTAGAAATATGCCCCCCTATGCTTGACCAAGAGAGATCCACTTCCCAATTTCTAATTTGCGAATATTATTTCATATAGGAAAAAGGGTATTACCTTGTGAGGCAAAAGATGTGCTTAGTTAAAGATATGAGAGATGGAGTTTATCACAAATTATATCCAGGTGGAACCTCAAAGCCACTTTGAATGTTCTCCTAAAGGAGCAGCAGAGGAAAATCAGACACACAACAGAGGAGGAGGGATCACAGAGGCAAATGTTGGAGTAAGGGGGTCACAAGTAAGAGTGCTGAAGGCCACACAGCCTAGAAGAGACAAAGAACAGGTTTTCCCCTGGAGCATTTGTGGGAATATCCTCCTTCTAATGTCTTCATTTGAGACTTCTAGCCTTCAGAACTGTAGAGAATAAAGTCTGTAGTTTTAAGCCATCAAGTTTGTGGTCATCTGTTACAGCAACTCCAGGAAACTAATACAGATTTTGGTGCCACAAAGGAGAGTGATATTGAAACAATACCTAAAATTTTGAAAATGGCTTTTGAATTTGATAATGGGTAAAGGCTGAAAGAATTATGAGGTGCAGGATAGAAAATTTCTAAATTACCTCAAACAGGCTGTTGGCAGAAATATGGATGGTAAAGGTTTCTGCTGATGAGAGCTCAGAAGGAAGTGAGGAGCCCAGTAGAGAAAGTTTCTATTAAAGCATGTAAAGCATATATGTATTGTTATGAACAGAACTTGGTAGAGGTATGAATATTAAAGGCAATGTTGGCAAGGATTCAGGAGGAAATGAGGAACTTGTTATTGGAAATGGGAAGAAAGGTGATAGGTGTTACATAGTTGCAATAGAAAACAGAATTTGTAAGTGATAAACTTGTATAGCCAAGCAAAATATTCAAGGTGTGGCCTGGATTCTTCCTGCTGCTTATAGTAAAATGAGAGAAGAAAAAGAATCATTAAGCAAAAAACAAAAACAAAAAACCCAGCACTTGATAATTTGAGAAATTCTCATTCTATTCAAATTGCAAATGATATCAAAATTAAGAGATTCACTGTTACAAAGCATGTTCTGGAGAGAAGTCTGAAAGTTCAGTTAGAGAACCTTCAGCTAAAGAGATTGATTAGGTGGTGACTCATCTATGAATTTAACCATCTCCAGGAAGTCAGAAATTGTATTGGGATTACCAGGAAAAGATCCGTGAAGCACCCTCTTCTTTAATAGTGTAAATACGTATGCCATACACAGAAGACCCGCAAGGGTTTTGAGAATGCTCTATCAGGAGAAACTGTCAACTGGGACTGAAGCAGACAGAGATGAAATAAAGTGAAAGGAGCTGTGAGACTCCAGAGTTCTCCAAGCAGAAAACAGGGTGCTGAAAGTACTCAGCTGCAAGCACGTGCTGCCCCTCAAGAGCAAAGAAGAATGGCTTTGAAGTTGGGCCACAGGCGCAGCCACAGTACTACAGACCTGAGTCACAGAAGGTTATTCCCGGGCTTTGAAACCTGATGAAAGTTTTCCTGCAGAACTTTGAACCTGCTTGGAACTGGTAACTCTTTTGTTCTTCCATTTTCTCCATGACACTGTCCAACAGGAGAGGCTAGGGCGTGGATAAATTTAAAGCCCTAAAATGAGTGGCTGTGCAGTATCAATCCAGTTAGTAACTGCTACCCATATGCAGATTCTTCATTAATATGCCACTAAATTTCTATTCCTTCATTCTACTTGCAGATCTCCTCCTCCACCTCTTGAACCAGCCTTCATGCCTTCCAGTAGTTAGTACTTTTTTCTGACCTGTCTGTGTTAATGTTCATCTGTATTCAGAGAAGAGATGTTTATCAAACTGTCTACTACAAGGCTAAGTCTTGTGTTTTGTCTACTGCTGTATCTTCAACCTCACCCAGGGGCAAGCCCATAGTCAGTCCTCAGTAAGGATTTGTGAAGTGAATAATCTTGCACAGAAAAATCAGGTCCTTCACTCTTATGCTTCTCAAACCGGTGCAGTTTGAGGGGTTGCCATGTTTCCGTGGGCTTACAAGAAGCATGGGTAAACACTTGCATCTCTCTGAAGCACAAATTTTATTTGAGTATAAGTCATTTAAAACGTGCTGTAATGATAAAACAACTTTGGTTTATTGCGGAAGAAGACAGCAAAGTTCACACAAATGTTAAGGTAAAGGTGTTTTCTTCAGACACCATTTTCCCACACCTTCCCCAAGGATGTATGTTATTCTGGGTTGTCCCTCTTTTACCAGGTGTTACCAGACACCAGGCAGAAAATACAGAAGACACTTATATTTGTCACACATCAATAGAGAGAAATGTTTGGTCAAGTTCAAAGATGGTAACCATTATTAGGGCATATAAAAATTGTTTTCACTGCTTCTTTTAAATGCAAAACAGAAAGAATTAGTGTAGAGAAACCATAAAATTGCAGCTTTACAGAGACAAAAGAGTGCAAAATGCAAAGGCTTTTAATTTATGAGAAGATTTGAAGAGCTGCTTAATGTTTCATAAAATTAGTTACAGATGGTAGGACGTCCTAAGGTCTCTTGGGTCAGCTCTCCTGACCCTGTCCTGATGTTTGAAAAATACATACTTCTGTCTAGATCCTACAGAATATCTCAATCGCTTGCTCTAAATTCTGTTCCAATGGTTATGTGTCCTGTTAATGCTAATAGTTATAGTTCTACAGCAATCCTCTGGTGTCCTCTAAACATTTCTCCTCTGCTATGTCACGTCAATGTAGATGACAGAGTCCTAACTAAGAATTATTCTTCTGACATAATCTATGTAAAGCACAGTGCTATCCTACTTGTCTGTCTTTCCCTGACCAGATGGCTTGACTCATTTTAGAAATTCATCATGGAATTCTTCCCTTGTCTTAAAAAGCACTCAGACTGTGATTCGCAGTTCCCTGCCATTCACACTTTTCTTCATCATTTTCCTTCACGTTTGCCACAGTGATTTTAGACAAAGTTCTACAACATCAGAAGGACCTTGTCTGCTTTTGCAGCAGCAATATGATTATGATTCTTAATCATTAACCCTCAAGCATGAGGATACACTTTGGTGAAGTTACAATTATCATCTTTTGTCTTGATCCAGAAAATGACTTTAGGCAGCTCCTTTCTTCTGACTGCTCTTGATTTCTATGCCTTTTACATTTTGGACTTGTCTTCAAAATACACCCATGCCTTACAGCAGCTTCATAATCTTTTCATTTGCCTTCAGTCTGTGTTCGATCATGATTACTTCAGATTTAAATTCCAATAGTCCTTGCTATTCATAAAAATCTAGGAAATGCTAGCACTTGATCTTTACTGGTTTCTTACTATCAAGACCATAATAGATTTATTCCATCTCAATATGTTTCTAAAAACAAATAAAATAGCTTAAGTAGTATGAGCTTAAGTAGCTCATACCTTTGAGTAGTATGAGCATTCATGCACGTCCTTGTGCCTCCCGACCATCCTGAGTACGATCATACAAAAATTTTTATTTTAAAAATATGTAAGGCAACATTAAGAAAGGCAAATGTATGTTCTTCTTGTTTCCATAAATTGGTTATCAAACAAACATGATTTAAAGTTAATAAAACTGGAACTGGAAGTAATTTCATTTTTTGAAAAAGAAACTCACTCCCAGGAGTCAGCAAGCATGAAAAAAAACTCACCACTCAAAAGGTTGAATCCAGTATTTATTCAAACTCTCTCTCACCTATCTCTCTATATAACAGCAGCAATAGATGGAAACTGTGTCTGTGCCATTTAAAATTATATCAGGGAAAGAATTAGAGGTGGTTGATGACTTCTTGAAGCTGAGTAGTATTGCTGAAATACAGAATACAATAAAAAATTATCAAACATGCTAGAATACAATCAAGAAACTTTATCAATATGACACAAGCACTGCCTTACACAATTTTTTAAATGAAAAAAAAAAAGAAAAACAGAAACAAAATTTTCATCTAGACAAAAAATAGAGAATTCTATACAAAAAATGCTCTTTAGAAATAATGGTTGACATAGGAAGCAGAGGTCAAATGCTTAAAGAGTTGTATCTTCAGTCTGACCAGGCAGTGGTGCAGTGGATAGAGTGTTGGACTGGGAAGTGGAAGACTCAGGTTCAAGAACCCGAGGTAGTAGCTCGAGCGTGGGCTCATTTGGTCTGAGCAAGGCTCACTAGCTTGAGCCCAAGGTTGCTGGCTTGAGCAAGGGATCACTTGTTCTGCTGCAACGCCCCAGTCAAGGCACATATGAGAAATCAACAATGAACAACTAAGGTGCCGCAACGAAAAATTGATGCTTCTCATCTCTCTCTCTTCCTGTCTGCCTGTCCCTATCTGTCCCTTTCTCTGACTCTCTGTCTCTGTCAAAAAAAAAAAAAAAGAGTTCTATCTTCATCAATCCAATGAGGCATTAATTGACATAAACATAATGTGGACAAAATTTTTAAACACCAGGGATAAATCCATATCACTATTTGATGCATTTAACATGACTACTTAAATTAGTCTAAACTGATTTTCCTTCAGAAATTTCCAATAGCAAACTGGCTAAACAATCTTTTAATGGCCCTGGGACCAGTTTAAAAAGTTTGGGTTGTGTTTGCATACATGAAGACAATTCAGTAATCTTTTTAAGGAAATATAACTGGCAGCCAGACCTACTTATTTTTATATGTATTTATTGCATCAAAGATGTATTTCTAAATTTATTTGAAATCATTCTCAAAAGGTGTGACCTAGGAAATTGAAACTATTTCAGTGCATATAACCAGTTTATTAGCATAAAATATATTACCATTTGGTTTTTAAACTCAATTAAACTCTTTTACAAATTAACAATCCAAGAGGAAAAAATTGAACAAAGGGATTGAAGAAACAATTCAAAGACAAAACTCAAAACATACTAACAGATGCTTAATTTAACTTCACTAATACTGTAATGCTGTTAGGTTTGGGTTCAGGGCTCCTTTAAATCCAGAGCCCCTTTAAAACTCAAATATCCCCCTCTCCCAACTTTCTGCTAGGGCAACTTCAGTAAGCATCTCCCTCACCCAACCTCCCCCTCCCCTTAAGCAACTTCCCCCACCCTGGGAAGGTTCTGGGAAATGTCCTTGCGACAAGGCCATCAGGAGGGACCTGAGGATTGGGAAAGGGAGACAGTCTATGACCAAAGGCAACAAAACAAGATATGCTAATCTGAGTATGCCCAGGTGTACCCAACCCCATGCCACCAAATGCCTGTAACAACCTGTATATCTAACTGCTTTCTCCCATAACTCAGAACTGACATGTTTTATAGGTCTCAGCCCTCCTGCACCCAGATGTTTTAAAAATAAACTTTCCTTTTGGAACACACTAGCCTTGTGTTTTTGGTTAAGGTTTCTGCCTTTCAGATGCAAATTAAATCAGTATTGAAATAGCACTCTACACTCATCAGTTTTCTAAAATAAAATGTTTTTAAAGTATTGACAAGAATAGAGCAAAACAATTCTTAATACCAGTAGAAGTGTAAATCAATATGCCTCATCCGAAGGATTTTGGCAAAATCTAGCAATATAAAGATACATATTTTATGACCCTGTAGCAATTGCCTTACTATCTTCAAGAGGTATATTTTTTAAAAGTACAAAAACATCCAATGCAGAAATGCCTATATTACTAAAAAATTTATTAAAATATTATGTATATTCTTACAAGGAAATACCATACAGCAGCCAAAATAAATGCACTAGAACATTAAGTAATTTTCTTTAATTTTATTTATAAAATTAAATTTAACAGGGTGACATTGAACAATAAGAGTACATAGGTTTCAGGTAGACATTTCTACAGCATCTGAACTGTTGATTATGTTGTATACCCATCACCCAAAGTCAAATCATTTTCCGTCACTGTATATTTGTCTCTACACCCTTCCCTTCACCCCTCTGTCTGTCCCCCTCCCCTCATCCCTCTTCCCCTGGTAACCACGTCACTCTTATCTATGTCCATGAATCTCAATTTTGTACCTCACCTATGTGTGAAATCATACAGTACAACATCAAGTATTAACACGGTCAAATCTCAAAAGTTCAGCGAACAAAAGCTAAGTACATACAGAACAATATGTAAGTATAGTGCCATTTATATTTTATAGTATCAGAAGAAATATATTTGCTTAGTGAATCTATCTATATAATATAAATTTAGCGTTAAAAGTAACAAACATAAATATGGGAGCTATTACCTTAGGGTCAGGGGTAGGGGATAATGATAGCTGAGGTGTGCACAGAGGACTTCAACTTCGTTTTAAATGGATTATTTCTTAAGCTGGACAACTGGGTACATTGCAGTTCATCATATTATTCCCTCTAATTTTTTGTTTTGTATACAAAATAATTCATAAAAATCTATTAAATTTAGTGTTTGATTAAACTGTAGTTAAGATTTGTTTAATTGAAGCCCTGTAAAAACATCACATCTGTTTCTATATTTGCATTAAAATGCTATTAATGTTGTCATTATATGATTTGATACTAGTTTATTTTTTGTTTTTACTTTTCTTACACATAAATATGTGGGTGGAGATTCATCCAAATGTTAATTAGTAAAAGGAATTATTGAAAAGAGCTAAGTCCTGCATACAATGAGTATTCTTCAGCAAACCTCTTTAGCTAATTGAGATGTACAAACAAATAAACACACACACACCCTGACCATCAACCCTTTCTCTCTGCAGAGTGATAAACTTTTTCTGGCTTAGAGCTGAATGAGTGTCTGAGGTGACTCTGTATCATCTTCTTTCACTTTCAGCAGATTTTATTTTTTTGCATTTCAGAATGGTTTTATTAATATGAAAGAAGTCAGCAGCTTCTGTCTTCGGTTTATTGATGCATGAGATATCTGATCTGGTTTCCCCTGGGCTCTGTACACACTACCTTTTTAGCTTAGTACAGATACATTAGAACATTGGTGAGGGTGTTCCAAACAGAAACACTTATGACTTAGTCATTGAATTTAAGTAAGAAACTGATAGTCAAAGGGACCTACACAGAAAAGCATAAATAAGTGGGCAGCAAAAGAAAAAAAAATTAACTACACATTTATGCTCTGTGTCTGGAAAGATCACACACGACTACTGTATTTATTAGGAGTCTGATTATGAAAGTTTAATAGCTTCCTATCTTAACTGAAAATCAATCTATGCCCCTGTTGCTTGTTCCTCATTTGTATTTCTATCTTCATGCAGAGGCAAAAGCAGAAAGGCAAAAGATACACAGCACAAGGGAGATGCAAATTCAGATGTGACAGGGCCAGGCAAATGACTTAAATAAATGATGCAGCCAGAAATAAGGTGGAAAGTAATAAGCTTATGTTACTTCTTTGGGGACAGTTTTTTTTTGCACAGACTTTAGTCAGGACCAGGTTGGTTTTGCAAAGCAAGAACACAGGTTTTGTATTATCAGATCCTCAAATTATTCTAAAGATACAAAAAAAATATATCTGTATGTTAAATCTCTTGATTTTTAAGTTGGCAACTAATTTAACATATACTTTTAACCCTATTTGGGCTAAACCAAACATATCTGGGGCCATAATTAGACCCTGGGCTGCCAGTTGAAGACTTCTGCTCTAAACACTGTAGAAACTGCTGTTTAAGAGAAAACTACTGTCCATGGGAGGAAAAAATAATAAAGATACAACAACAAAAAAAAACCTCAACCACCAAAATACTTTATTTTCCTAAAACAGCAGGCATAACTCAACAGTTCCTTAGAAGCACACATGTGGAAAACTATCTACAGATGTCATTGAGAAGATAGCTCCAGAAAGCTACCAGACCCTCTGTTTCAGATTTGCGCCTTGAGCTTGACCCTTGTCACTCACTGGTGACAGTGGTGGGATGACCCTAGACCTGAGGACCCCAGAGGTCCTTCTAGGTAAGTGACTGCCCGAGATGACCTTTCCACTTCTGTCATTAAATGAGCTTCTATTTTTTGTTGCAGTTTTTATTTTTTGTTCTGACTATTTTATTGTCTAAATATTCTTGGGTATTTAGAAATAATTGTCACATCCTTAAAACATCCTTTTTGGAAACATCCTAAATGTTAAAAGTAAAATAGCAGTTATGTAAATTATGTTACATACATCAGATGAAATAATATACTGATGTTAAATCAATTGTTACGATATCTATATTCAAGATGGAAAGTGTTAAGAGTGTTAAAAGAAGTATTAGGATTTATATTAGGATTACAACTATGTTAACTGTATAAAACATCAACTCCTTAATATTATCAAAATTGTTTTAAGGTAGTGGGATTTAATGGCCACTTTTTCTTTCTTCCAAATTTCCCATTATATAGTTATACATTTACATGATTTAAATTATTTAAATGAAACCTCCTTTTCAGTGTTGTGTCTGTAAACACAGAGATTATTATTTACCTTACCTTCCTCCTCCCCTCAGGGACCTAATGATGTTAGTAGTGTCTCTCCAGGTAGAAGATAGAAGAGCCTCTGATTATCTTTTTTCTGTATTCTCATATCAGGTTCTCCAGAAATTTATCAAGGGAGTCTTCATAATTGAGAAGTGCTTTAGAATTAATACCATGGTGTTATGTTTTCAGTTCTCTTCTCTGTTTTCCCACAAATTTCCTCTGGGGTGGTATAATCCACATTCCCACCAAACACCACATGGTTCATGTGGCGGGGGAGGGGAAGCTGGCCTGCTTTAATACCCATGTGAGTTTCCTTACTTCCTGTTTCTAGGTGAAAGTAGAGAAGACAGGTGGCATTTGTGAGCTGTTGTGTTTCTCTGCAGTAACACAGGCAATATTCCCAAAACAACTTAATCCCGATAGACATCAAGGCCAAAGAAAGCTCAATAAAATAAGCTTCTAACTCATACTCACTGCTTTTTATCCAGCCTGCTTCAAACATTAAAATTAATCCTTTTATAAACAAGGAAAGGGTTCTCTCAAACTAAAGCCAGATGACTTGCCAGTCTTCTGTTATTCATAACATTAGTTTGAAGGAAAATTCATTTTCATACAAATGGCAGAGTTAGATGCATGAATCATCTTGAAAGATATATGTTCCTGTGTGATATTTGGATAAAATCTAGGACGTATTCTGAACACTGTTCCAAATTAAGTTACCAGGCCCTGGCTGGTTGGCTCAGCGGTAGAGCGTCGGCCTGGCGTGCGGGGGACCCGGGTTTGATTCCTGGCCAGGGCACATAGGAGAAGCACCCATTTGCTTCTCCACCCCCCCCTCCTTCCTCTCTGTCTCTCTCTTCCCCTCCCGCAGCCAAGGCTCCATTGGAGCAGGGATGGCCTGGGCGCTGGGGATGGCTCCTTGGCCTCTGCCCCAGGCGCTAGAGTGGCTCTGGTCTCGGCAGGGCGACGTCCCTGAGGGGCAGAGCATCACCCCCTGGTGGGC
Source organism: Saccopteryx bilineata (assembly GCF_036850765.1). Lineage (NCBI taxonomy): Eukaryota > Metazoa > Chordata > Mammalia > Chiroptera > Emballonuridae > Saccopteryx > Saccopteryx bilineata. The sequence continues at coordinate 87,272,257 of NC_089494.1, read as the reverse complement.
AGAGCGTCGCCCCCTGGTGGGCTTGCCGGGTGGATCCCAGTCGGGCGCATGCAGGAGTCTGTCTGACTGTCTCTCCCCATTTCCAGCTTCAGAATTTTTATTAAAAAAAAGAAAAATTAATTCACCATTCATGGCAAATAATTTAGGGGGGGTGGAAATGTAGCTAACTCTTATTAAGAATCTGCTGTGTCCTAACATTTATACATATATTGCTTCCTTCAATATGTAGAACAGTCTCACTTGGTAGAATCATTAATATAATTTTGTAAAGAAGGAAATAAGAGCTAGGAAGTTAATTAACTTCCCCAAGGTCAAACAGCAGATATACAGCAGAAACAAGATTCAATCTCAGGTCTATATGACTTCAGAACCCCTATTTGTTTTATCCTTTCAGTCTTCCTTGACTGAAATATATTGAAAACTTGCTCTAAATTAAGAAATTAAATCCTTTGCTCAAAGCTACATGTAGGATCGTTTCCTGAATCCCTTTTCGCATGTATCATGTCAATGTTTTGGAGAGTATAGATGCTGAGTTGTTTTTCCTTAAGTGCTGTGATTTGGTAAATAGCCGATGAAAAGTGGATCCCTAACCCATCCACTGCTTTAAGCAATAGTTTCTCAAATGAGGATTCTTGAAGTGTTCCTGGTGTAAGGGACTAAAAACTCCATCCTATCTTTTTAATTTGGACCTAAGTGTTAAAGTGACATAAACCAGATTAACAGAAAAAAAAGTATACACATTTATTTAACATTTCCATGTGTATACAAGAGTCCTGAGAAAGAAAATGAAGACCCAAAAAAGATATTGCGCACAAAATCTTACATACTTTTTACACACACATACACACACACACACACACACACTAAATTGTGAGGATGTGCAAGCCAGAGGGGCTTGAGCTAGGGGCAGTACATTGTGGGGTAGGAACTGTATAAGGGACACTAATAGAAGACAGGGTTATTTTCGTAGGTTTGTTTGTACAGGTCCATTTTACTGCCAGCTCCAAGTCTCTGGTGATAAGAATGTTATCTTTCTGGTACAAGAAGAACACCTTTCTCTTGGCAAATTTTATGACCAAGCTGCTTTTAGATAGAAAGAGGATGTTAGCTCTTCCTACATCAGCTGTTTTCCAAAGGCCTTCAGCTCAAAATAGTCAATATGCCAAAGCAGCATATTTGGGGGTAGCATGTTCTGATCCCCCTCACTGGCTTTTTGAAACTGCTAGCAGGATGCAGTGGTTCAACTACTTGTGTTTGCTTACAAACCCAGTAAGATGACGGCCAGTTCAGGGTTTCACAAAAATATTTAAAAAGGAAAACAAAGTTTAGAAAGTTAGTCTTCTTAGCTTTGCCTTGTGTTCCTTCAGTTTTCTTAGTGGTTTTTCTTTCTTTTTTTCTTTTTTTTAACAAGAAGTTAGCATGTTAATATCCCTGACAGAATGGACAAAATCCTTACAGCTGGAATCAAGGTGCAAAATGATTATGAAACACAGATGTGATTATATTTGCCAGAGCATGATTTGGGTTGTAATGCTCTACTCACCTCCAGTGCAGTCTTAGAAAAATGTATATTTGGTTTTTTGTTTTTGTTTTTGAGAGAGAGAGAGAGAGAGAGAGAGAGAGAGAGAGAAATGGAGGGAGAGACAGGAAAGGAGAGAGATGAGAAGCATCAACTCATAGTTGCGGCACCCTAGTTGTTCATTGATTGCTTTTCATATGTGCCTTGATCAGGAGGCTGCAGCCGAGCCAGTGACCCCTTGCTCAAGCCAGTGACCTTGAAGTCAGTCCAGCAACCTTGGGCTTGAAGTCAGTGACCTTTGGGCTCAAGCCAGGGACCATGGGTCATGTCTATGATCCCACACTCAAGCCAACAACACCACACTCAAGCTGGTGAGCCTGTGCTCAAGCTGGTGACCTCAGGGTTTTGAACCTAGGTCCTCGGTGTCCCAGATAGATGCTCTATCCACTGAGTCACTGCCTAGTCAGGTGAAAAATGCATATTGGCCAAAAAAAAATTTTCCCCCAAGTTTTCTTAGGTGGTTGTATACTAAAGTACTTTTTAAAAATCTAAAAAAAAACTGCTGCAGCAGTATTGAAATTATATATATACACATACATACATATATATATATGTGTATGTAAATATATATAGTTATAGATGCAAAAAGTGGTAGGCATACAAATTTACAGACTGATGTAGATATAGAATTAGATATAGATAAACATACATACACATATTGTGCGCACGCACACGCACACACGCACACACACACACACTTATCCAATAATTTAGAGCTCATCTCTTGCTTTCAAAGACAACAGTACTGGCATATCTAAACAAGCTGAGCATGCACCTCCTTTAAGATGATAAAGGGTGATTCTCTAAGGGTCTGTAAAAATGACATCTAGTTAAGTATGGAATTGAATGGCCCAGGAATGTGGATCCTAAAACCTCAGTGAGGTGATGTGTCCATCAAACACTGCCCATATGCTGATAGCTTTGTTGATGAATACAATGATCAAAGTGTACAGGGAAGTATTTGACAGTTATTTTTCACCCAACAATTCAGAATCAATCTTTATGTTCTCACGGTTGGCAGATTACAAGTGCTGTTTACTCCCAGCACCGCACTAGATAAACATGTGGTAGTAGGCATTTAGCTCTGGAAAAATTGAAAGAAATAGCTATGGAAGCTGGCCACAGTTAAGAAGAATGAAAGAGCTTTTGTTGAGCATATCTACGACCTGACTTCATCCAGCATATGATTAGGACAGACTCCAGACCGCCATAGTATTTTGTGGGTGCACTGTATCATTGCTGTTTTTCTCATTATGTAGATTAACAGGTTTGCCAATAATAAACATGGTAAAGCAGTTGTTATTCTCCAAATTAAATGAAGGATGGAGAGCTCTGTGATAATTCTTTACAATCCTCAGAAGTCCTGCTATAGCTGGGTAAGCTCATCATGAACTACAGCAAATCACGACTTAAATAGTATTACTGATAATTACTTACAAAATTCTTTAAGAATAACATCCATTATTTAGGTTATTGGGAGTTGAGACTCTTAAATAAATGATACCTTATTTGAATGTTGGTGTTTACCTGATGCTCCCCCTGTGAGGAAATCATGAATATGACTTGTGTCCCCTTCCCTCAATTCTTTGGATGGATACCCCTTTCAACATGTCTTAAAGTCTAAATCCAGGCTTATTTTCCACTGGTTATTTTAACCTGCACAGATTTTGTAATCATCTTAATCCCACAGCAATTACTAGTAATCCCATTTCTTTAGATACTTACATAATGATGAAGTGCTTTCTACTATTACTTAACACTGTACATGGGTCACTTAGGTTTTCATGAAATGAAAATTCCTTGAGTTCAGCTCCTGTGACATAATCTTTTGTATTCTGTCACCAAACACAATCCTAAATTCACAATCTGTGCTTATTAAATAGCTACAAAATTCGTCTGTGTGGGTGGGCCAAACAGAAGTGCTAAATCCTTACTCCTTTCCTCATTTGAAAAAATGGGTAAAGTGTAAATGGAATGTTGAGAGGAACTTTTATTACTTCCTTGAAATTGGCGCTAGAGCAGGGATCAGTAAACCTTTTCTGTAAATGGCCAGCTAGTTAATATTTCAAGCTTTCTCATTAAAGTTTAGTTTTTTTTACAACCCTTTAAAACTATTTTTATTTTACAGGCTATGTGAAAGCAGGCCACAGACCATATTTACATCACAGGCCAGGCATAATTAGCACATTTGTGCTCTACAGCACATAGACAAAACAGCAAATGCTCAGCACCCCACCAGAAAGCCACCAACAGCAGGATCCAGACTCATCTCTACAGGAATTCATTAAAGGGAGCAAAATCCACTCATCTATCTATCTATCTATCTATCTATCTATCTATCTATCATCTATCTATCTATCTATCTATCTCTCATCAGTCATCTTTCCATCTATTATTGCTCATCTATCAAGCAATTGTATAACTATGTATATTTTATCTATCACTTATCATCCATAATGAACAAAACTCAATTTTCTATTATATATCATCTATCTATTATTAATCATCTATCAACCAGCCATCTATCTATGTATCATTTATCATCTATAATGAAGCAAAACTCAATTATATATCATTTACTATCTATCCATCTATCTGTTTGTCTGTCTGTCTAATGTCTGTCTATCTGTCTGTCTGTCAACAAATCTATGTAAAGACTCAGGCATGGGGAGAGGAGGGGGAGTCAACAGCATCTGTGGCCTTGGTTCATGTGTAATGCTATATTAGTCTTTAGAGATTATTTCATACCCTCTCTAAAGTGTGAGAAGGGTGCGGTATAGAGACTCCAAAAGAATCTCTCCTAGAGATTGAAAGATTCCTCCAAAAAAGAATGCTGCATCTTATTTTCTATTTAGATGTCTTCTTAGGTAGTAAAACTTGCTAATCTACCCTGAGCTTATTATAGAAAGGAGAGGAGAATTATGCGGATGGAGATGGGGATAAGATTCCCATGGGTTAAGAGAATCCCTTGGAATATAGCTGGGTTTAAGCTAGCATACTGATACTTCATCTGGGACTTAGAAACAAGAGTTTGTGGTGTATACTTCTGGGGACAGAAAATGAAGTAGAAAATAGGGTAGGTAGCATTATAGCTGACTTTCCCATGGAGAGCTATATATCAATAGTTGGAGGCTTGGCAATGACCTCTGAGGAACTCACCCCTGTGCCCCTGATAGCCAGCATGACGTGCCTGGTGCCTTACTTAGTCTTGGCACCTGGTCAGGGCTAGTCAAAGAACAGGTGGCTATCAACAGAATAAAGACCATACCAGGAGATGTTAAATTGAGAAATGTTCACTATTTTCTCTCACTCTCTTCTTCAATACCATCAACACACAGAAAAAAACTGCACTTTATAGAAAAGGGTGAAAGATGTGTTTTAGAAGCATGCACATGTGTGTGTGCGTGTGTGCGCACACACACACACACACACACACACACTGCCCAAGCCCTCACTGTCTTATTTGAAGACTATCTTGGAGGTAGGGGAAAAGATGCATTCTAAATCAAGCTAGTTCTATTTTTAAACTAAACTGATTGTTGATAACTGTCCAAGATGTTGTTAGGGAGAAAAGGGGAGGCAGATTTCATAGCACACAGTTGAAATGGGCGATTGGGAAAAATAATGTTTAATATTTCTACCCCCACTCAGTAGAATCATATATATTTTATGTCTTTCTCTTCCTCCTTTTCTGCCTTTGTTCATTCATTTGTTCTTTCTTCTTTCCTTCCCTCATTATTTTTTTTTATCTTCTGACAGGTGTGTCCATAAATATTCAACTTCAAGTCTTTTCACAAAATCAATTTGTCATTGCTAGGACCTGTAGATAAACCAGAAGATATATTGTCTCACACTAGTCTTCTAGAAGTCAACCTGAGGGGATGATTCCAGTTTAGGTGATTTATTAACAAAGTCCTTCCAGAGGTAGCTAGTCAGGGAGTAGAAAAGAAAATGGGGAAGCAGAATGAAGAGGAAAAGCCAATCGAGAGGTTTTTTCCAGGCAGTTTCCCAGAGGCGAGCTCCAGTCTGATCCTACAGAAAACTATGGATGTGAATTCTGCCCCTGAGACTTTTCTCCCATGTCAAGGGTCTGGGGCTGTCATATTATTACACTTAAGTGTCATTGGTTTAGGGCAGGGGTCCCCAAACTTTTTACACAGGGGGCCTGTTCACTGTCCCTCAGACTGTTGGAGGGCCAGACTATAAAAAAAACTATGAACAAATCCCTAAGCACACTGCACATATCTTATTTTAATGTAAAAAAACAAAACGGGGACAAATATAATATTTAAAATAAAGAACAAGTAAATTTAAATCAACAAACTGACCAGTATTTCAATGAGAACTATGCTCCTCTCACTGACCACCAATGAAAGAGGTGCCCCTTCCGAAAGTGCGGTGGAGGCGGATAAATGGCCTCAGGGGGCCCCATGTGGCTTACAGGCCGTAGTTTGTGGACCCCTGGTTTAGAGATACCCTTAGGGAATGTAAATACTCAGAACTTCTGGCTCTCAGCCTTGGTGAAAAGGGCTCCAGTAGCCCAAAGTCAGTCCTTCAAAGGAGAAACAACAATTGTAAAACTGAGATCCAAAAGAAATATGCAGAGAATAAACATTACCTGCTACACACATTCACAGATGTGAGAGTGGAGAGTCCTTGGAGGGAGCAAGACCATGGTATATTTTGATTAGCTGTAAGTTATGTGTTACACACATGCACGCACACACACATATACATGCATATGTGCATGTACCTACACAAGCATACATGATGTGACCAATAATATAATACAAAAATAGGTAAATTGTTTTTCAAATAACTTGTTTAAAATGCAAAGTTATGACTCACTAGCAATTCCTGTACTTTCTTTATTGGAAAAGAAATACTTAGAAATACAACTGGGACTCTGAATGGCACATACTACAAGGACTGTCTTATTTCTGCAGTTCACCCGAAGATATTGTCACTGTGGTTCTGATGATAGCTGTAGCAACTGGAAATGACTCAGAACTTATAAGTTGTGGTTTTATAACTACTTTGGATTTTTAAGAAAATTATTTGTAAATGAATTAAGATTTATTTCTAAATAGACCTGTAAATGAAAGCATACTTAAAGATTATTACTGTAGTAGAATTCGTCAGGCATTTGGGTAAAGAAGTAAGAGAAAATGTATTAATTATTAAAAGTGTGCAGTTAAATTGCCTAGGGTCAAATTCATGTATTGCTAGTAAGAAATTGTTTTTCAATGGACAATGTGATTAACTATTTACACCTCAGTGCCCTCATCTATAAATTGAAATAAGGTGGAACTTCCTTTATTGGCCTGTTGGAGAATAAGGGAGATAATATGTGTGGAGTGCTTAGATATGGTGACATAGAGTTAGTGCTCTATAAACGTTCATTTTTATTAAAAACATGGTTTCAGGAGTTGGAAAGACCTCTGTCTAATTCAATCTCTGCCCTTGGGCAGGTGATCCTAAATTCTTCTCAGGAAAGTGGAGATCATATTAGCATGACTGGATTTCTGTGGGAATTAAATGCACAATATACAAAATATCTAGCAAACCTGAAGTATATTATAGATGTGAGTTCTTGTGGGATTTTGTTTGTTTGTTTATTATTTTATTGATCACACAATTACTCTTCACACATAAAGGCGAACTGATTGTACAACTTTAGCTTGAATGCTTTAAGGTTCACTCTGTCATTTGACTCACTGTTTTGCATACATACAAATGGAGGTCTAGTTTAATCATATGACTTTGAGGCACAGCAGGGACCTCCATGGAGTTCTAATATTAAAATATGCTCCCTTAAACTGATATTTGCATCCATCTAACCTCAGCCTTATATTTGCTCCTGTAATAATATACACTTGAACTGTTCTTGAGTTAATTCAGTTGGACAACAGAACTGAAAGTGTTTATTGGTTCAGCAACACATTAGTGGAGTATTTCCTGTACCTTGACCATAGAGAGGCTTAGATGCAAAAGCAGCTATAATATTCACAGGGTACTCTGAGTTGTTATATTCCCTTCAAAACTAGTATTTGTATCCACTCTGTAGCTTCTGAGTGGTGGATCCCCAGACCTCAATTTTTCTGGTGTTCAAAACAGTCTGAATTTCATTCCCCACTGAGTTGAGGTTAGGGTTGGACAATTAGATAATTCCTTTTAAAAGGTGTTTAATTTGGGGTGAAGGTTGTTACTTAGAGTATAAAGTATGAAAAAAAGCCACATATTCTACTCCCAGTTGCATTAAAGGCTTAGAATGAAACATTACAGGGAGCAAGTTCAGGGTCTCTATTTGAATTGTGACTATAGTTAACAGTAGCATATTGTACACTGAAAATTGTATTAAAAGAGTAGATCTCATGTTAAATGTTCTTAACACAATGTTGTTGTTTTTATTTTTAATCTCTACTGAAATCTCAATGAGGATCATGAGAAGAGGTCCCAGGGAATGTCACCAGCAGGGACCTCTGCTCTGCACTCAGACTTCTTTTTCTTTTGAGACAAATGGAGTGGTCTCACTTTCTTTCATCCACCCTCTCAACTCTGGGTTCAGTAACACACCAACATCTAAAACTATATCATATATCAAAGGTAGTCACATATATTCACTGATTTTTTTTTCTTTTCTCCAGCATTGACCAATCTCTCTATTTTTTTGTTTTGTTTTGTTTTGTTTTGTTTGCATTTTTCCAAAGCTGGAAACAGAGAGGCAGACAGACAGACTCCTGCATGAGCCCAAATGGGATCCACCCAGCATGCCCACCAGGGGCCGATGCTCTGCCCCTCTGAGGTGTTGCTCTGTTGCATCCAGAGCCATTCCAGCCCCTGAGGCAGAGGCCACAGAGCCATCCTCAGCACCCGGGCCATCTTTGCTCCAATGGGGCCTCGGCTGTGAGAGAGGAAGAGAGAGACAGAGAGGAAAGAGAGGGGGAGGGGTGGAGAAGCAGATGGGCACTTCTCCTGTGTGCCCTAGCCGAGAATCAAACCCGGGACTCCTGCACGCCAGGCCAACGCTCTACCACTGAGCCAATCGGCCAGGGCTCAATCTCTCGATTTTTACTGTATGATAAGAATCAGGAGAAGGTGACTTATGTGATAGCTTAAAATTCCAAGGTTGCCTTGTCCAAACAAACAAACAAACAAAAAAACAAAAAAACAAATAAACAAAAAAATTTCACACATACACAAAAGCTATCATACATGGAAACTTCTGATTCTGCCCTAAAACAAAAAGCTTTAGTGTAGCACAAAATTGCTTCTGCAAGTATACAGCATCCTCAAAATTATTTCTTGCTTCTGCAATTAAAGTGCAGTCTTAGTCTGAACTGGGACATAAAAAAAAAATCTTTCTGTCTCCAGGATAATTTTTGTAATTGTGTTTCCACAACCATTTACCTTTGTTTTTGTTTTTACCTCATAATCCCTTTGCCAACCACTGTTGTAAGGCAAGTAAGGGTATAATAGACTATTAAGTGTTGGAAGACATCCTGGAGACATCCTTATTCACAAAGTAGGAAACTAAGACCCAGAAAGAATAAATATTTACCCTGAACACAGTCACATAATCTTAGATTATTAATAGCAGAACTGCTTTGAGACACCAAAGTTCTAGATGCCCACTCATCCACCCAGAAAGATGCACATTGTTTTGATTGACATTGGCACATATCAGCCCTTTTCTTGTTGATGTGGCTGTCAACACCACTCTTTGATAACTCTTGATGAGTGTATGGACAGAGTTTCTAAGCCCCTAGCTCAGACATATAAATTTTCCCCATTTATCTCCCCCATATCATAACTGATAAGCCCAGAAATCACATCATGCCTTTTCTTCAAGGAACCACAGGGGCTTCTGCTGAGAAGCACCCTGGACAACCCCACAAATGAAATCAGTCCCTTTTCCTACTTTTGACCTATTCTTTTGCCTTCCTCAAAGTTGCTCCTAAACTTCCTGTTCCATGATTTTTACCTTTCTCAAAACCGGCTGCAGACTCCATCTAGTATTTTAGCATCCTCCACCTCATCACTGCTTTTGAAGACAAGCAAATAAATCTTTTTCAGTTTAATAAAGCAGAGGAGAAAGTATTAAATTCCAGAACCTCACAAAGTTCTCCCGAGTCCTGTTTCCAATTGAGCTGAAGCCAGTTAGACTAGATTTCTTTGAGCTTGAGAATGTGGTTTCCCAAAAGCTATCCTGATTTTTCTTACTCTCTACATTATGAATAGACATATATACTCCTTCTGCCAGAAACCTCCTTTCTAAATAGATAGGACCAAAGGGAAAAATGGGGCAGAAAAACAGGGTGCTGCTGTAACAGGCATTTCAATGATCTCTGGGGGTACATGTTGTGCTTTTAGATACTTTTCATTCTCTCAACTAAAGGAAACTAGTAGTTTTGCCTTCCTACAGTAGCATTTGCATAAAGTATTCTGATTTTTAAATGGGGGACTAGAGTACATTACACTTCTTAAAAATTGAAAGAATATATAAGCATAGTCTAGGCTCTGAGTATTTCTACCACAAACTTGCTTAACTGTTTAAACTAGTACTTACTAACTTTACTTAACTGATGCTGAAATCTCTGGAATATAATATATTGTACATGTTAACAGCTGAAACCAGACATTTCTGGGAGCATTTGTCTAATACAAAGGCAGTACTGGGTCAGTTTAAGTATTTCTTTACTACAGTCTCATGTACCTTCACTGCTCTTCAGAAAAAAATTCCTCCATTTGAAATGTTTAGTCTCATTTGATCTATATTTTCTATATACCAGGCATAATGTTAAGGTAACTATTGTTGTTTCCATTAAATAGACAAATATCTTTGGATTAAACCACGTACTGGATATGAAGTTTTTAGCTATAAATAAGAAATTTCAACTCACAGTGGCCTAAGCAATTCACCCCATTCATCAAGAAATCTTAGCATGACTGTAGGACTGATTAATTATTCAGCTCAATAACATCATACACAACCTAGAATCTCTCCATCATTTTATCCTCCCATCTTCACCATTGTTGCTTGGTCAAAGACCAGCTGACCTCATGGTCACAAGTATGCCATGCAGATATGAAAATGTATAGCAAAGAAAGACAAAAGGCAGGGTCTTCCTCTGACCTCTTTTCAAAAGTACAGATTTTATTTTTCATAATTCCTTTTCATGCACAAAAATATCAGACCCTTTATAATCAGTTATCACTATAGGTTGGTAGTTGGATAAAGTTAAAATGTCAACAAAATAATTGATTCTTAATTTCTTACTGGACCAACTGTAATCCCTTTCACGTGCTTATTATCACATTGTTCAAACATTATTTTTAATGATTTCTTAATAACTTTGATTAATTTACAGAGAATGCAAAGTATTTTAATTTAAAATTATATATACAAAAGATTTTAAATGCTAGCATCTACCTCGCATATCATGGTTTTCGGCCACCTGAATGTCAAAGCCCCTCTACTGCACTGACCACGGACAATTCTTTGATGAGGTCTTAGGCTGTACCAGTGGATAAAAGAAAGTTTATAATTACAATGTCATAAAGAAGTTGGGCTTGGTGGACACCAATCTACTCGATGGTTTAACATGTCTTTTCTTCCTTCTTGTAATTAATTCTTACTAAACAATAACTTCTAAACCTGAATTCTTAGTTTGTAGCCTTACTTTCCACAAGACTGGATGAATTTTTTTAATGTGTCTTTGGACAGACCTATGTATCAAGACTGTGGCAATCCAATTACTGTGCAGGGGAATGACCTCAGACTTAGTATTGCCCATAGCAATGGGAATAGAGTCAGCTGTCCTTGTGTTTTCTAAGTAAGTCATGGAGTACAAACAGAACTGGGACTGTATCAGCAAGAAAGAAATGAGTAAATGTACCACAGCTCTTTGATTCATTCATCCACAGTGGAATACTATACAGCCATAAAAAGAAGGAAATCTTACCTTTTGCAACAGCATAGATGAACCTGGAGATGATTATGCTAAGTAAAATAAGCCAGGTAAAGAAAAACAAAGAACATATAATCTTATATGTGGCATCTCATGAACATAATAAACTGAGAAACAAAATAGAAACAGAGGCAGGGTCACAGGGAACAGATGGACAGCTGTCAGAGGAAAGGGAGGTGAGTGGACTAGATCAAAGAAGGTAAAAACATTAGTCAAAAACCTTATATACATAGCACATAGATACAGATAACAGAGTGGCAATAGCCAGAGGGAGGTAAGGGAAGGAGGGCTAAGGAAGAGAGGGGGAAGTGGGGCAGAAAAAATCTTTGCCTGGGGCTGAGGGTGGCATGATGTGGAGCAGGGGTCTCAAACTTGCGGCCCACAGGCCTCATGCGGCCTGCCGAACAATTTTGTGGGGCCCGCAGACTAATCCACGGGCTTACTTAATTTTATCCAAAATATTATGAACTTCGTGGATTAGTCTGCGGGCCGCACAAAATTGTTCGGCGGGCCGCAAGTTTGAGACCCCTGAAGATGGTGTTATATTGTGTGGTATACTTGAAACCAGTATGGTGTGGTGAACTATGTCAATTCTATCAATTAAAGAGAAAGAAAGAAAGAAAGAAAGAAAGAAAGAAAGAAAGAAAGAAAGAAAGAAAGAAAGAAAGAAAGGAGAGAAGAGAAGAGAAGAGAAGAGAAGAGAAGAGAAGAGAAGAGAAGAGAAGAGAAGAGAAGAGAAGAGAAGAGAAGAGAAGAGAAGAGAAGAGAAAAAAGAAATGAGGACTGGCTGTTTGCTAGGCACCCAGTAATATTTGCTGCTAGTATTTTATATTTTATTATCTGAGTATTAAGTACACAAAGATAGGTGTTTCCTTGAAGATGCATGGCCATAACATCCCATCTATACTTCTGTGCAACCACCTTAAACTCAAAATGAGTACTTGGGCATCAAAGAAGCAGTCTTACTCTTCCAGGGCCCCAACAGAAGATGAGCTTCAAAAAGAACTGTTAACCATTAGAGTTAGAATACCACTGAAATTTACTAGTACATACTTATGCCGTCATATATTCCTTCAGAGTTCAAATAACATCAACCTTAATTGTTCAGATATCAAAGACAGTGTAGCTATAAATAAAAGTTGGTTCAGGGAAAACTATTCCAACCCAAATATTTGTAGCTTAAAATATATACTTTAAAAAAAAAGAAAGAAAATGACCCAGACGTAGGTCATTTTTTCCCTGGTTCAGTCCAACTGGATTGAAATTTATTGGCACAATTCATAAATCTAAAAGATTCTGTCTTAAAGCATGAAAGCCCCAGATGGCTATATTGGCTCAAACAGACATCTTTCTATGATTGTGTTTTGTCAGAGCAGTCACCTAAGAGTATAACTAATACTCATTTAGCTTTGCCCTTTCCAAATGCGTCAAAAAATGATTACATCAGAGATGAGAATAAGGCAATAATAATAAGTTGATGTTTTATTATGAAATACAAAATGAACCACGTAGTTCAATAAAATTTCAAGGCCTGAAATAACTTACATAGCAGTGGATTGCAGACATTGGCTTAACTTGATCCAAAAAATTACTGGGTGAAAGATAATTTAGAGATGATCCAGATGTTCACTAGCTTCCAAACACTTATACTTAGAGAAACAAAAAATCTCTACATTAGCCACTTCTCCAAGTCCACCAGACCATCTAAAACTGTCAGTCTAAGAACCAAAAGGGAACATTCTAGTGATAGCAGAAAATTACATTTTTTGTGTGTTTTGCACCTTTTTCAGAGACATCTGCTTATAGTCATTCTGATAGTTTCACTATTTCCATAGTTTGAGAACAACTATTTTCAATTTGGGGGCCAAAACATGTTTTCTTCCTTCTTGTCCATCTGCATTTTGTAGAAAGTTGGGCAGAGTGCTAAGTTAATATGACATAGAGCTCACCAGACAGGCAGTAGTCAAAACTGGGAAACAGGATTCATTTTTGTTCTTCAGACGCCCCAGGAAAATCCATCTGTTTCACCTCTTTATATCTCTTTCACTTCTGGTTCAACAGTTTTAGCCTCTTAACAAAATCTCTTCTTGAAAAAAGAAACACACACACACATTATTTACACATAGTGTGCATACATAATTAAATCAGTCATTAAACCCTAGTTTTAATAGATATTTGCATTAAAAATTTTTATATAATTGTAAATTAAAGGGCTTTGCATTATCTGTAAATTAAATGTAATCCAAATATCTATGGACTTCACCAATTTTAGGTTGTAGGCAAGCTATGTTAATTGTTATAGCATAGATTTCACATGTCTTGTCTCTATCTGCTAACCAGGACTTTTAATCTGAAAATTCTCCCTCATTTGCCCAAGCATCCCTACCAGGTTTCTCTTATGTGCTCATGAACAGGTCCACCAGCCATAGTCACCAATGGACCATGTGTTGTTTTCCACATTCCTCCTGCCTGCCTCCTTCTGTCCAGTGTCCATCCTTCCTGAGACTGTGGCATGTCTAACCTCTGCTGTGGCTCATGTGGCCCAAGGGGGATTGCCAATACTATGCTCAGACTGCCCTGCCCATGGTCCCAAACATCCTTAAGGTGTTTAGACTATGTTGGTGTTTGGTAAAAAGTAAATGGTTCCCTCTGTCATAGAGATATACTATTTCATCCAGGAAACATAAACATAATACCCATATTGTCCTTATTTCTCTTCCTTTGCACTTATTTATTAATTCTCCCAGTTTCTTTGGTTAAAATAAATAAACAAGGCCCTTATATAAGTCAATTCTTATAATTAGGACCATCAGGGACTACCTTCTGTCCTTAAGGTATTTATTATCCTATAGGAAGACAGGTATAGAACATATAAAAATAATTGTAATAAAAGGACTAATGTGTGGGTTTAGAATAATGTACACTTAGTGACATAGATGAAGAAACAATTTATTTTTACTGACTGGGATGAAAAGACTTGAATGATAAAAGTTTAATAAACAAAGAAAGGAGGAACTCCAGCCCATCTGGAGTGAACTAGAATGGATAGTGTGAACAAGTGAGCAGAAATGAGGATGCTGTATGTGCAAAGAACACTGAGTCCTCTCGTTAGTGGCTGGGTCACCGAAGGAAAAACAACTGAAGAAGCTGAACTTTCTTCTGTGGCAATCACATTCACTGCTGTATCTGTCATGTCCCCAGCTCTATGGCTTTCAAACTTGGTGGTTCAGATCCAAAATCTTTAAAAGGAAAAAAAATGGTTTCCATATGTGCTTATTTATATTGGAAAAATATAATCACCAGAAGCTGGTTCCTGGTGGTTTTTGAAATACTTGAGGAAGTAGATTGTGTTTTCATTTACTCATTTTTTAGAAAAATATTACTTTTGAACTGAGAGTAAGATGTAAGTAATGTATATCACAGTGTTTCTGCAAATGGTAGGTGCTTAACTAATATTCAGAAAAAACAGAAATTGCCATAAAAGACTTTGCTTAACTTGATCATGTCTTGCAAACTGGTTTTCTAACTGTGTTCTGCAGGGGACCTGGAGCCACAAGGATGTCACCTAAAGAACTCCTTGTTCCACTTCTACACGCACATGCACACACACCCTTTAACTTGAAGATAACTTTGATAATTTAATATAAAAGGGTTTGGATAAGATTTCTTTTAAGGGAAATAAGGATCCAATGGCTTAAAGCTTTGGGTAATTATATTCTTATAATCACTGAATTTGGACCCCTGAAAAGGGACAATGAACATTTTTTAAATTCTGAGGCAATTGTGATTCCAAAAGATTCATTAACTTGATTAAGAAAACTTTGAAGTAATATTTTTAGAAAAAAGAAGTATTACAGTGAGCACCGAGAATGATAAGTAAATAAAGATGATTATGCAGGAGTTTTGAAGGAGCTAACAGAAAATAAGAATTACTTATTTTCTTTAATTTTTATAAGCTACCCACTGCATAAATGCTTTTTAACAGTTAAAATTGAATTTTAGATACTAACAGGTAAATTCCACCTTGTATAACTTGGACACATTGTAATAGGCATTCATGTTAGGAATGCAGATTGAAAGAGAATCATTTTTAGACAAACATATCTATTAATGGGAAAATAATTATTAGTATTATACATCAAATGCTATTCTCAAAAAAATGTCTGAACTTGAGAATGGAGAGCGATATACACAGTGTCTTATGAAAATGTACTATAGACAGCTGGCCAGGTAGAAGTCTTCATCAATACCCTTTTTGGAATGGTTAGAGCAGTGTTTCCCAACCTTTTTTGTGCCATGCCCCACCTTAACCTTTCTAAAATTTTTATGTCCCCCCCTATGTAACATACACAATTTTGAACATTAAAATATTAATTTGTTCACTTAATAAACATAAATGATAGGTTCTAGGAAGAAATCACTATGAAATTGTTAACAAAACACAGTAAGTAAAATTTCAAAACATATAATGAAAAACAGAAATTTAAATTCCAAATAATTTTAATACAGATTTTTCTATATTAATTTATTATTTTAATTTAGTGTGATCCTTGTGCTTGATGCTGGCTGCACAGAGATTTTATATTAGGTTCCAATTTGGTTAGCTTTAGTCTCAAGTCTCCACGTTGTGTTATATCCAGCTGATTTCTTTTTTTACCAGTAAATCATTTACAGCACTAAATCCACATTCAGCTAAAAATGAAGATGGAAATGGTAGCAATAGTTTTCTTGCACATTTGGTTGAATTTGGGTATTTGATTTCTGTTTCCTCACAAAGGCATGCCATCGCTCCTTTGATATTAAATAAAGCTTTAACTGACTCATCATTTTGCAATTCTGCGAGTTCTTCTTGATACTGCATATTTGATATATCAGACAAGTCCACTAACATTGGCTGCATCATCCATGTTGGGAAATCAATTTGTTTTAAATCAGAAAATCTTTCTTTTAAATCAGCCGATAGAATATTCAAATGATTGACAATAACAAGTAAAGCGGTATCAGTTACTTCACATTTTTGGAGCCAATGAAACTGTTTAAAGTTTTTGTTGTTTTTTTTTTTTTTAATAAATTTTTATTAATGTTAATGGGATGACATTAATATTTCAGGGTACATATATTCAAAGAAAACATGTCTAGGTTATCTTGTCATTAAATTATGTTGCATACCCCTCACCCAGAGTCAGATTGTCCTCCGTCACCCTCTGTCTAGTTTTCTCTGTGCCCCTCCCCCTCACCCTAACTCTCTCCCTCCCTCCCTCCTGCGTCCTCCCTCCGCCCACCCCTGGTAACCACCACTCTCTTGTCCATGTCTCTTAGTCTCGTTTTTATATTCCACCAATGTATGGAATCATGTAGTTCTTGTTTTTTTCTGATTTACTTATTTCACTCCGTATGATGTTATCAAGATCCCACCATTTTGCTATAAATGATCTGATGTCATCATTTCTTATGGCTGAGTAGTATTCCATAGTGTATATGTGCCACATCTTCTTTATCCAGTCTTCTATTGAAGGGCTTTTTGGTTGTTTCCATGTCTTGGCCACTGTGAACAGTGCTGCAATGAACATAGGGCTACATGTGTCTTTACGTATCAATGATTCTGAGGTTTTGGGGTATATACCCAGTAGAGGGATTGCTGGGTCATAAGGTAGTTCTATTTGCAGTTTTTTGAGGAACCACCATACTTTCCTCCATAATGGTTGTACTACTTTACATTCCCACCAACAGTGTATGAGGGTTCCTTTTTCTCCGCAGCCTCTCCAACACTTGCTATTACCCGTCTTGTTGATAATAGCTAATCTAACAGGGGTGAGGTGGTATCTCATTGTAGTTTTGATTTGCATTTCTCTAATAACTAATGAAGCTGAGCATCTTTTCATATATCTGTTGGCCATTTGTATTTCTTCCTGGGAGAAGTGTCTGTTCATGTCCTCTTCCCATTTTTTTATTGGATTGTTTGTTTGTTTGTTGTTGAGTTTTATGAGTTCTTTGTAAATTTTGGATATTAGGCCCTTATCTGAGCTATTGTTTGAAAATATCAGTTCCCATTTAGTTGGCTGTCTGTTTATTTTGGTATCGGTTTCTCTTGCTGAGCAAAAACTTTTAATTCTGATGTAGTCCCATTCATTTATCTTTGCCTTCACTTCTCTTGCCATTGGAGTCAAGTTCATAAAATGTTCTTTAAAACCCAGGTCCATGAGTTTAGTACTTATGTCTTCTTCTATGTACTTTATTGTTTCAGATCTTATATTTAGGTCTTTGATCCATTTTGAATTAATTTTAGTACACGGGGACAGGCTGTAGTCGAGTTTCATTCTTTTGCATGTGGCTTTCCAGTTTTCCCAACACCATTTGTTGAAGAGGCTTTCTTTTCTCCATTTTGCGTTGTTGGCCCCCTTATCAAAGATTATTTGACTATATATATGTGGTTTTATTTCTGGGCTTTCTATTCTGTTCCATTGGTCTGAGTGTCTATTTTTCAGCCAGTACCATACAGTTTTGATTATTGTGGCCCTATAATATAGTTTAAAGTCAGGTATTGTAATGC
The DNA here is from genome assembly GCF_036850765.1 of Saccopteryx bilineata. Taxonomy (NCBI): domain Eukaryota; kingdom Metazoa; phylum Chordata; class Mammalia; order Chiroptera; family Emballonuridae; genus Saccopteryx; species Saccopteryx bilineata. The sequence goes on along the minus strand of NC_089494.1, from coordinate 87,254,157 downwards.
CCCCAGCTTCATTCTTTTTCCTTAGGATTGCTTTAGCTATTCGGGGTTTTTTATAGTTCCATATAAATCTTATGATTTTTTGTTCCATTTCTTTAAAAAATGTCATAGGAATTTTGATGGGAATTGCATTAAATTTATATATTACTTTGGGTAATATGGCCATTTTGATTATATTTATTCTTCCTATCCAAGAACAAGGAATATTTTTCCATCTCATTGTGTCTTTTTCTATTTCTCTTAGCAATGTCTTGTAGTTTTCGTTATATAGGTCCTTTACATTCTTTGTTATGTTTATTCCTAGGTATTTTATTTTTTTTGTTGCAATCGTGAAGGGGATTATTTTTTTGAGTTCGTTTTCTAATATTTCATTGTTGGCATATAGAAAGGCTATGGACTTTTGTATGTTGATTTTGTATCCTGCGACCTTACTGTATTGGTTTATTGTTTCTAGTAATTTTTTTGTGGAGTCCTTTGGGTTTTCGATGTATAGGATCATATCATCAGCAAAAAGTGATACCTTTACTTCTTCTTTTCCGATATGGATGCCTTTTATTTCTTTGTCTTGTCTGATTGCTCTGGCCAGAACTTCTAGCACCACGTTAAATAAGAGTGGAGAGAGTGGACAACCCTGTCTTGTTCCTGATTTAAGGTGGAAAGTCCTCAGTTTTACGCCATTTAATATGATGTTGGCTGATGGTTTATCATATATGGCCTTTACCATGTTGAGATATTTTTCTTCTATACCCATTTTGTTGAGAGTCTTAAACATAAAATTGTGTTGTATTTTATCGAAAGCCTTTTCTGCATTTATTGATAAGATCATGTGGTTTTTGTTCCTTGTTTTGTTGATATGGTGTATTACGTTAACCGTTTTACGTATATTGAACCATCCTTGAGATTCTGGGATGAATCCCACTTGATCATGATGTATTATTTTTTTAATATATTGTTGTATTCGATTTGCCAGTATTTTGTTTAGTATTTTAGCATCTGTATTCATTAGAGATATTGGTCTGTAGTTTTCTTTCTTTGTGCCATCCTTGCCAGGTTTTGGTATGAGGGTTATGTTGGCCTCATAAAATGTGTTTGGAAGTATTGCTTCTTCTTCAATTTTTTGGAAGACTTTGAGTAGAATAGGAACCAAGTCTTCTTTGAATGTTTGATAGAATTCACTAGTATAACCGTCTGGGCCTGGACTTTTATTTTTGGGGAGGTTTTTAATAGTTTTTTTCTATTTCCTCCCTGCTGATTGGTCTGTTTAGGTTTTCTGCTTCTTCATGACTCAGTTTAGGAAGGTTGTATTGTTCTAGGAATTTATCCATTTCTTCTAGATTGTTGTATTTGGTGGCATATAGTTTTTCATAGTATTCTACAATAATTCTTTGTATATCTATGATGTCTGTGGTGATTTCTCCTCTTTCATTTTGGATTTTATTTATTTGAGTCCTGTGTCTTTTTTCCTTGGTGAGTCTTGCCAAGGGTTTGTCGATTTTGTTGATCTTTTCAAAGAACCAGCTCCTTGTTTTATTGATTTTTTCTATAGTCTTTCTGTTCTCTATTTCGTTTATTTCTGCTCTGATTTTTATTATCTCCTTTCTTCGATTGGTTTTGGGTTGTCTTTGTTCTTCTTTTTCTAGCTCCTTAAGGTGTGAAGTTAAGTGGTTTACTTCGGCTCTCTCTTGTTTGTTCATATAGACCTGAAGTGATATGAACTTTCCTCTTATTACTGCTTTTGCTGCATCCCAGAGATTCTGATATGTCGTATTTTCATTTTCATTAGTCTGTATATATCTTTTGATCTCTGCACTTATTTCTTCTTTGACCCATTCATTTTTTAGAAGTATGTAGTTTAGTTTCCACATTTTTGAGGGTTTTTCCCCCTCTTTTTTGCAGTTGAATTCTAGTTTCAAGGCTTTATGATCAGAAAATATGCTTGGTACAATTTCAATTTTTCTAAATTTGCTGATATTGTCTTTGTGGCCCAACATATGGTCAATTCTTGAGAATGTTCCATGTACACTAGAGAAAAATGTATACTCTGTTGCTTTGGGATGAAGTGTCTTGTAGATGTCTATCATATCCAGGTGTTCTAGTATTTCGTTTAAGGCCACTATATCTTTATTGATTCTCTGTTTGGATGACCGATCTAGAGCCGTCAGCGGTGTATTGAGGTCTCCAAGTATGATTGTATTTTTGACAGTTTTTGTTTTAAGGTCAATAAGTAGCTGTCTTATATATTTTGGTGCTCCTTGGTTTGGTGCATATATATTAAGGATTGTTATGTCTTCTTGATTCAGTGTCCCCTTAATCATTATGAAATGACCATTTTTGTCTCTGAGTACTTTTTTTGTCTTATAGTCAGCATTATCAGATATAAGTATTGCTACACCTGCTTTTTTTTGGGTGTTGTTTGCTTGGAGTATTGTTTTCCAGCCTTTCACTTTGAATTTGTTTTTATCCTTGTTGCTTAGATGAGTTTCTTGTAGGCAGTTGGATTTTCTTTTTTAATCCATTCTGCTACTCTGTGTCTTTTTATTGGTAAGTTTAATCCATTTACATTTAGTGTAATTATTGACACTTGTGGGTTCCCTGTTGCCATTTTATAAATTGCTTTCTGTTAGTTTTGTATCTTGTTTGATTCTTCTCTTTTGTTTTTCTATCATTTGTTTTTGTTTGTTTGTATTCCATACTTCTTTCTTCTGTTGCTACCTTTTTTAAGTCAAGTGTTTTTGTGGTGGTTTTTTCAAGGGTGGTTACCATTAAGTAATGAAAAGGGTACCTACCATATTCATTGTAGTACCCTTTCTTATGAGTATTTCTGCGCTTCATCGTCCTTTGCTACTGTTAATCTTCATCCTTTCTCCCCCTTTTTTTCTTTTGTTGTCACAGTTTAAGTTTGGTTTTATTGTGTTCTTGGTGGAGCTGTTACTTGTGGTTTTGTTTTCTTTTGTTCTTTGAATCTGGTTGGAAAACCCCCTTTAGTATTTCCTGGAGTGGGGGCTTTCTGATGATAAATTCTCTCATCTTTTCTGTATTTGTGAATATTTTTATATCTCCTTCGTACTTGAAGGATAGCTTTGATGGGTATAGTATTCTTGGCTGAAAGTTTCTCTCTTTCAGGGCACTCAGCCCAAGGCTCTGGGTAAGGCTCTGGCAGTCAGAGCCTCCAGCGTAGTCAGGTGGGGCTGGGAGTCAATTGTTGTCAAGGTGACTGTTCAGCGCCTACCATTCAGTTGGACCACTCAACCCAGGCTTTCCACACTTTGTAGCCTGTTTTGGCTGGAAAGAAGATGCACTATTCGCTGCTTGCTATATAGATCTTAATATCTGCCAAGTCCCTCTTGTTAGGTATATCCCTGAATATGGAGGCTCTGTCAATCAGATATTGCCCCCGCCCCTTTAGCGAAAGGCACTGAAAAATATTATGCCTCTTGTCTTGGATCACTGAACTGGGAGAGATCTTATCAATTAGAGCCCCGTGGGTGCGTAGATTTCGTGGGTTAAGCTAATTTCAGTGATTGGATTCGCAGCTGTGCTCCAGAGAGTATTTCAGGCTGCCTACGCGCCCCTTGCCCAACGCTTGATTGTTAGCTCGAATGGCTGGGTGAGGTGCCCCGTCCACGGAGAGAATCTCCTGACTAGGAAAGACAGGTTTGGCGCCCCTCTTAGACTATGGCACGGGGCCCGCGGCTTCTCAGAGCACGCCGGTGGTTGCCGGCACTCCCCGGGACGCGGCTCGGGGCGCGCGCGCGGCTTCTCAGAACACGGTTGGGGGGGGCGCGTGGCCTCTCAGAGCACACCGGCGGTTGTGGGCACTCCCTGGGACGCGGCAAGTGGGGGGGGCGTGCGGCTTCTCAGAGCACGCTGTTGGTTGCCGGCACTCCCCGGGACGCGGCGCGGGCAGCTGCACGCGTGGGTTGACTCACCACAGGCGTATTCCCTCCTCAGCAACAGTCCTTTTGCTTTCAGTGTGTGTGTGGAACTCTAGGATGCTCCGAAGATAAATTTTTCTGTTTCTAGTTGACAAATTTGTTGAGATTTTGGGGAGATCTGTCGGACGCGCTGCTCACGGCGCCATCTTCGTGACGTCACTCAAGTTTTTGTTGTTAATATGTTTCTGACATAACTCAATATTGGTAATGAAACCAAATATCTTTGCTTTTGCATCGACAAGAGTTTTATTTGTTCCTTGAAGTTGCTTATTTAATATATTTAGTTTTTCAAAGATATCGGCTAAATAACTCACCAATGCTTTACCATCTAGTGTTAACAGATACTTCATTTCAGGTTTGTCGCTTAAAAAATCACTAAGAGTATCAAACAGTTCCATAAATCTTTTCAAACAGTTTCCTTTATTTTTTTTCTTTTTTAATGATTTTCTTTTTAATGGGGCGACATTAATAAATCAGGATACATATATTCAAATATAACTCCAGGTTATCTTGTTCACTTATGTTGCATACCCATCACCCAAAGTCAGATTGTCCTCTGTCACCTTCTATTTCTTTGTGCCCCTCCCCCTTTCCCTCTCCCTCTCCCCCCTCCCCCCATAACCACAACACTCTTATCAATGTCTCTTAGTTTCACTTTTATGTTCCACCTACGTATGGAATAATGCAGTTCCTATTTTTTTCTGATTTACTTATTTCACTTTGTATAATGTTATCAAGATCCCACCATTTTGCTGTAAATGATCCGATGTCATCATTTCTTATGGCTGAGTAGTATTCCATAGTGTATATGTGCCACATCTTCTTTATCCAGTCATCTATTGATGGGTTTTTTGGTTGTTTCCATGTCCTGGCCACTGTGAACAATGCTGCAATGAACATGGGGCTGCATGTGTCTTTACATATCAATGTTTCTGAGTTTTGGGGGTATATACCCAGTAGAGGGATTGCTGGGTCATAAGGTAATTCTATTTTCAGTTTTTTGAGGAACCACCATACTTTCTTCCATAATGGTTGTACTACTTTACATTCCCACCAACAGTGTATGAGGGTTCCTTTTTCTCCACAGCCTCTCCAACATTTGCTATTACCAAAACAGTTTCCTTTAGATAGCCATCTTACTTCAGTATGAAATAAAAGTCTCACATGATCTTCATTTTGTTCTTCACAAAATAGCTTGAAAAGACGCTCACATTTGGCACTAGCTTTAATAGCATTAACACACTTTATTACTGTATGTAATACTTCATTCAGAACAGGCGAGATGTTTTTAACTATCAAGTGTTCCCTATGAATAACACAATGCACAAGAATCATTTCTGGATTCGCATCTTTCATCAACTTTAAGCAGCCATTTTTCTTGCCCATCATATTGGGAGCACCATCTGCAGCACAAGATGTTATATTTTTCATTGGTATATCATTGACATCTAAGTAGTTTTTTAGCTTATTATATATATCTTTGGAGGTAGTGGTGCTTTCTAATCTTTTGCAGAACAACATTTCTTCAGCAAAATGTCCTTTATCAATATATCTTACATAAGTTATCAATACTGCCTCACTGTCTCTCAAAGTTGATTCATCCATTTGCAAGGAGAATTTTCTTGTTTTTAACTTTTCAATAAGTTGTTTTTCAATATCCTCACTCATTTCATCTATTCTTCTGCTAATAGTATTGTCACTGAGTGGCATAGCTTTTACATCTTTGTCATCTTTTTCAAGAACCGTTTTAAGAAATGCTGATATTGACGGTTTTATTAAATTTTCTCCTATAGTGTGATTTTCTCCAGTTTTAGCAATGAATAAAGAAATTTGATAACTAGCCTCAAGAACACGATTATTAGTTGAAGTATGAGCAGTAAATAGAGACTTTAATGTTGTTCTTTTTTTGAAATTTTTCTTTAAAGTTTTAAAGTAACTCAAATCTGAATTAATATGAGCACTATGTTTCGCCTTCAAATGCGCCTCAAGATGACTTGTTTCATTGATTCGTTGGTCAAGCATTGCTGGCATAAAAGACAAAAAGGAATCCGCTCATTGTGAACAGCGGGTATGAACCCAAATTTTAAATATTCCTCTGAATATTGACGAGTTTTTTTCTCACTTGCACCACTCATTTTACTATGGGCTATAAGAAATAAAAATAAGATCAATTAAAAACTAATATTAAAATATGTGTTAAAATATATTCAATGTGACATACAGTAAACGTATACTAAAAATTCATATTTATTTAAATGTATATAACACATTTACTTTACTACCACCACAAATCAAAAGGTATTTATATTTTTTCCACTTGACAAAATTTTCTGGAAAGTTATGCTTCTAAAATTAAAATTGTCGTGCATGCACTATTATAGCCCCAATAATATTTATAAAATATTAGTGCTTTCTAGCCCCAATGCAAGAAGTACTTAATAAAGAGTTTAATATTGATAAAAATAAAATCAAATACTTACCAATTATATCTATACAATATATATATGTATATTTATTAAATCAATGAGCTTTTACAACAGTTTTGACTGACACTTATTTCAAATTAATACCAACTGAATGATGTGAAACACTACAGAAGTTGCGATGGGCCAATTAGGTGAAAATAACTGTGTTGTTTAGCGAGTTTTTAAAACGTCCGGGGTTCCCCGTGGCAGACGGCACGCTCCACGGTGAACCCAGGATGAAGTTTACTTGACGACACCAATCACCCAGTTGATATTTTGGTCTCGTCAAACAAAATTATACTTAATAATTATTTACCGCAATTACTTAAGAATTGCATTTTTTGTTAAATTTGGCACCGATATCTAGCATTGCATTTAAATGGCCCAGGGCGAAAGAGTTAAAGTCGTGTCGAGTCCATTTTTAAATTGCCCCCCTTAACTATCGAATTGCCCCCCTGTGGGGCGTGGGCCCCACGTTGGGAAACACCAGGTTAGAGGGATATAACAACACATTTGAGCCAGTAGGAGAAAGAAGCCTGGGAAGAGGTTAAAGTCTACAATGAGAAAACCTAATAAAGGTAAGAACCAGATGGAAATAATAACTATATTAAGATTAGCTTGGCCCATGGGAAAGAATTTGGAACCACAATGTACATTGAGATCATAAATAAAAATGAATATAGAATGGAAAAAGAGCTATCTTAGTGAAGGCTTAGCCAACTGAGGGATTGGTTAAGTGTCATTTATATTGTGGGAATTAAAGGATAACTTTTGAACAAAGTAGCTGTAGTTATCATCTTAACCAGGGGTCCCCAAACTTTTTACACAGGGGGCCAGTTCACTGTCCCTCAGACCGTTGGAGGGCCGGACTATAAAAAAAAAACTATGAATAAATCCCTATGCACACTGCACATATCTTATTTTAAAGTAAAAAAAAAAAAAAAAAAAAAAAAAACGGGAACAAATACAATATTTAAAATAAAGACCAAGTAAATTTAAATCAACAAACTGACCAGTATTTCAATAGGAACTAGGCTCCTCTCACTGATCACCAATGAAAGAGGTGCCCCTTCGGAAGTGCGGCGAGGGCCGGATAGATGGCCTCAGGGGGCCGCACTACCCGCAGGCCGTAGTTTGGGGACCCCTGATCTTAAGCAACAATGACAACTTAAAGTAATAATATAGTTAATGCAAGTGTTTGCAAACTAACCTGTTATTAATAATAAAATATGCTTATGTTGTATCAGTTAGAGATTTTTATTTGTAACATGCTGTTTTTCATCTCTCAAGTACCATAAGAGGATATGTAACTGTTATGCTATTCTTGTCGCATGAGAAAGTGAGTGATACTCAATGTTCTCTCTCTATGAAAAGTAGCAGTAAGACCATATAACAGGAGGGGGGATATGGAGGAAGGTATGGGGATATAAATGGTGAAAACAAAGACTTCACTTAGGGGGGTACACACACAATATAGTGTACAGAGACGTTTTGTAGAATTGGGCACTTGAAACTTGTATAATTATGGTAACTAGTATCACCTTAATAAATTCAATTTTAAAAAGAGCATATAAGTGCCAATTCTTCATAATACTTGTCTTTGATTGTTTTTAGGCAATACATATCAAGTGGACTGGAAAAAATGACAAAATAAATTCTACCTATAATTATTAACCTAGTGTTGTTAATCAGGATGCATTAATGTTAGAGACTTTATCAACAGCCTGAAACATCTGGCTACTGCTGTGAAAGTGATCCACATCATAATACATTGAGAACTTAAATCACAGTTTTGCCAGAATAGATTAGCTGAATATGGAGTTTTTTTATATAAAGTAGAAGAAAGAGTTTTTGATGCAACTTTTAATAGACTCCTCAACCCCGCCCAGCCATCACATTTTCTTATTTGATAGAAAATCTGCTTATAGAGTCATTTGGCACAAGAATGTCATTCTAATTTGGCTCATTTAACAAATATTTTTGGCCACAGAAATAATGTAATTTTTTTTTTTTTACTTTTCCATTGATTTGAAAGAAAGAGAGGAAGGGTGAAAGTGGAAAGGAGAGAGAGAGAGAAAAACATTAACTCATTTCTCTTAGTTGTTCCATTTAGTTATGTACTCATTGACTACTTCTCATACATGCCCTGACCAGGGGTCTAACCAGTGACCTCTTCTGGCATGTCAGGTCGACACTTTATCCACTGAGCCACCCAGCCAGGGCCATAGATACATTTTTAAAACTATGAGATATTTTGGCCAAAATGATATTCTAGGACAAAAGATTAGAGACAATCAACTCTGAAAACTTTCCTTTGCTGCAGTGAATTTGTAGATTGAAATCAAAAGCAAACAAATGGGATGACATCAAACTAAAGTCTTTGCACAATAAAGAAAACCACCAAGAAAATGAAAAGACAACCTACTGAATGGAAGAAGATCTTATCAGATATATCATTGGTTAAAATCTTCTTCCATTCACTAGGTTGTCTTTTTAATATGTAGAATTTATAAAGAATTTATACAACATAATACCAAAAAACTCCAACAATAATTTAGTTAAAAAGTAGGCAATTCAGTTAAAAAAGGACCTGAATAGATACTTCTCCAAAGAGGACACATACAGGTGGTCAATAGGCATCTGAAAAAGATGTTCAACGTCACTAATTGTTAGAGAAATGCAAATTAAAACCACAATGAGGTATCACCCGACACCTCTTAGAATGGCTATCATCAGTAAATCAACAATCAATAATATTGTAATAACTATGTATAGTGGGTCCTGGAAGTATCAGGAAAATCACTTTATAAAATACATGATTTTCTAATTACTATGATGTACACAGAAAACTAATACAATTTTTGATTATTACTTGCTCTTCATAGTCAACATATATTACTTGAGACCTAATAACTTTTATAATGAGATCATTTTTAAAATTTTTAATTTATTGTGTTGACGTGGTTTCAAGTGTCCCACTCAATACAACACCCTCCCCCCTGCCCCCACATCATGCCTCCATGCCCCTTGCAGAGTCTCTTTCCATTTCATTTCTTTGCCCCCTCCCCCTACCTCCACCCCTCCTTTTCCTCTGGCTATTGTTATCCTATTGTCTGTATATACATATGTTTTTGGCTAATCCAAAACCTTTTTTGAATGAGATGATTTTTAATCTTTCTCATTACTGAGTCTATTTATTAGAAAAAATAGTATAATTGACCCCATAAATCTGAGTTCTAAAGTGGTACTGCAAGACCATGTCAGCTCCTTGATCTCAGAAAATCAATAAAATGTGTGGGAAAAGGTGATAAAAGCTCAATTTTGTTCCTAACAGGGGAAGGAATGAAGTCAGAATAGTTATCTGCCTTGTAAAGGTACAAACCGAATTGTATCATTTTTTTGTGCAAATGCCCAAGGGTGGGGTGGAAATTCACGCTGCAGCCATGATGCTGCCGTGGGCAGGAGGCCTGGACCTAAGAGTCCTGATCCTGCAGGCCAGGTCTCGGCACAGAGGCTGAGTGTGTGGCCTGTGGGGTAGTTACCTGGAGTGGCTGGAAGCAGAGAGGGGTAAAAGGCAAGCTCTAGGCCCTGGCCAGTTGGCTCAGCGGTAGAGTGTCGGCCTGGCGTGCAGGAGTCCCGGGTTCGATTCCCAGCCAGGGCACACAGGAGAAGCACCCATTTGCTTCTCCACCCCTCCCCCTCTTCTTCCTCTCTGTCTCTCTCTGCCCCTCCCACAGCCGAGGCTCCATTGGAGCAAAGATGGCCCTGGTGCTGGGGATGGCTCTGTGGCCTCTGCCTCAGGCGCTAGAGTGGCTCTGAATGCAGCAGAACTATGCCCCAGAGAGGCAGAACATCGCCCCCTGGTGGGCATGCCGGGTGGATCCCGGTCGGGCACATGCGGGAGTCTGTCTGACTGCCTCCCCATTTCCAGCTTTGGAAAAATGCAAAACAAAACAAAACAAAAAAAAAAAAACGGCAAGTTCTAGTGCAGTGGTGGGGTTCAGCCCGTTTGTACTGGTTTAGCGGAACTGATAACCTAATTTTTTGTTGAGCTCAGCAAACAGATTGTTAAAATGGCACTTGTCATCAGGGTTCTTTCTGAAAGAAAGAGATTGCAAGTAAGGATGCCAATCAAGAAGCAATATTAAAAATTAAATATTCTACTGTTACAATGTTTATTACCAGTGGATCAAAAACGCTTTCAAATTCTGATGTTCCTTCAAGAAAAAGAAAAACAATGTCAAATAGCTGTCCAAAGCTTACAGAAATGTAGTAGAGCCAAAGACAGAGCTTCAGTCTTTGATGTAAAAGCTACTTACAACTAGAGTAAGGAAGATACATTGGTTCAAAAAACTAATTAAAATTAACCAGAAGTTTCAAGTACCTCAGATGCTAAATCATGCATTAAAGGAAATCTCTTAAATAACAGTTTTATTAGGTTTTTTTCAGGTATTATTTAATATTTTTTCATTAATATTTTAAAACCTTCTTATAACATAATCTTGCTTTATGTATCTCTTTTATTGTTCTTATTTAAGTATTAAATACATGAAATAATAAACTACCTTTTGGTGTATAATTTTTTTATACTTAAAATGGTCATTAGGGCAGAGAACTGGTTGTTAAATTATTTGAATCTCACCACCGCTATAGTGACACATTCAAGGAGATGATCACAAGGTCAGCACAGAGAAGCAGACAGTAAAGGAGGCAGGTAAGAATGAGAGAGCAATGTAAGAAGTTCAGAGAGAAGAAGTAGGAAGTTAGATGAAGACGAGAAATGGGTGGAAATGGACAGCAGAGGGCAACAGAACAGGTTGGGGGAGGCAGGAGAAATTGGGAGAGGAGGAGAAGCAACAAAGAAAGCTATGAGGAGCAGAGCTGGACCTCTCACGACACATTCTTTCCTGACTCAAATAAAAAACTACTTCCCTTCTCTGTTTCCCTCTCACCTTTTCCTTTCATCTCTCACTTGCCTGGCTCTACTAATTCCTTCTCTCCGCTATGCTGTATCAAATTAAAATACCTTTTTTCCCCCATGAAGCCTAAAAATGACATAAGAAGGGGGAGAAAAGGGTATAGAAAGAAAGAAAGGAGAGGAAAGAGGTAAGAAGATTCTGAAACTATACCACATGACTCGAATTTAAAATTTGCAAATGAAACTACAAATAAAGCTTATGCATAATACATAAAAGCTTAAGATAGGACTTGAGGAAGTGCCGAACACCACTTTGATCCATTACTCTTTGATAGTCCAGGGTTTCATCACATATGTGGAATGAGTATAGTGTTTATTTGGGCTGATAACTGGACATGTTCACAATCATTGTGTTTAATGAAAACTGCAGTATAATTAGGCTTGATTCTCTTGACAAAAACAATATTAGGATATTATAGACATGTAATGTAATATATATGTGTGTATACAATGTTATTTCAGTATATATACGTATATGAGATTTTAAAAATAAAATCCATATTTAGGGCAAAAGTCATCAAACTACAGCCCAAGATTCAAATTCAGTGCTCTCTGTTTTTATACGGCCAGTGAGCTAATCACAATTTTTATATTTTTAAATGGTTGAAAAATATATCAAAAGAAGTATAATACCTTCTGGCACATAAAGTAATGTGAAATTCAAATTTCAAAATCCAAAAATAAGGTTTTATTGTAAGAGAGTCGTGCGATTCACTTACGTTTGTCCATGGCTGCTTTCACCTGCCTGTGGCTGACTTGCGGACTGGCAGGGGGGACTGCACGGCCCAACAAATACAACAGATTTGCTACCTGACACATTCCAGAAAATATTTGCCAACCCCTGACTTAGGGCGTGGCTTATTGAAAGAATAAAGTATGTTTTCCTACATTGACCCTCATGGTATTTCCAAAGGTCAGTAAGTCACTCTCTCAGTTTTTTCCATTCTAGAGTTGTTTCAGAAAAAATCTAAGCCTACCTGTTTCCTTCTTAAAAATTTTGTTTTGTTTTGTTTCTGTGCCCGTAAACAACAGCATCCAGATTATCATCCTGGTGTTACTGTCCCTATTTGGTAATACAGATTTGGTAAGCAAGTGAGTGAAGAACAGATGAGTTTAAATGCCAACTACATCCTATTTTTGCCTCTCATGTTTACTCTTAACATTTCTTGAGGCTGATACATCCACAAACCAAAGGGAAAACCACCTTCTTTAGATAAACACCCTAGGCAGTAAGAAAATTAAGTCCTAATTATTCAGTTTATAAGCTATCTTCTTGAGTGACTAAGGTCCTCTCTGAATGTTAAGCAAAACATGAAAATATATGCCAGCTCTCACAAAGACCTTGGAATCTTCATGATCAGCGTGGAAGACATTGCCAAGTAAATAACCGACAATTTTAACACGGAGAGTTTCCGTAGAATTTTCAAAACTAGAAGATAACTTTGAAAAAATATATAGATTGTGTGATATATAGGCCATTTTATATAGTTTACAGGTTCAGGAAGGAGATTTCAGAAATCATAAAAATAATGGATACTTAAAATGACCGTCCTTTCAGAAGACTAACCAAGTACTTGACTAAAACTCACTTTTTGAATTACACAGGAAGTTGTTTCATTTTTTCGATAATAAAGTTGCTCAAGTTTATTACTATACTTTTTTAAAACTTTATTTTAGTACAGGGTATATCTTTTTTTATATAAATTTTATTTAATGGCGTGACATTGATCAATAAGAGTACATAGGCTCCAGGTGAACATTCCTTAACATTTAAACTGCTGATTGTGATGTGTGCCTATCACCCAAAGTCAAATTATTTCCCTTCTCCTTATATTTGCTCCTCTTTACTCCCCTCTCCCCACCCCCTCCCTCTGGTAACCACTTTACTTTTGTCTATGTCCATGAGTCTCAGTTTTATACCCCACCTATGTGTGAAATTAGATAGTTCTTAGGTTTTTCTGATTTATTCATTTCACTTAATATAATGTTCTCAAGGTCCGTCCATGTTGTAAATGGCAGTAGGTCATCATTTCATGTGGCTGAGTAGCATTCCTTTGTTTAAATGTACTACAACTTCTTTATCCAATTCTCTTTCGAGGGACACTATGATGATTGTTTCCATGTTTTGGCCATCATGAATAATGCTGCAATGAACATGGGAGTGAATTTGTCTTTTCATGTATCTTTTTTAATATTTGAATTTATTGGGATGAGATTGGTTCACGAAACCATATGGGTTTCAAGTGTATAACTCAATATAACACTATCTGCACAACACATCATACACCACCCCTCCCCAAGCAAAGTCTATTTCTGTTTCCATTTCCCCTTTTTGCCTACCTCCACCTCCACCTGCCCCCTTTCCCTCTGGCTATTGTTACCCTGTTTTCTGTGTCTATGAGTTATGTATATATGTTTTTTGGTTAATCCCTTCACTTTATCTAGTTTCCTCATCCCAAATCCTTTCTGATAGCTCTTTGTCTGTTCCATGTATTCATGCCACTGTTTCTATTTTTTCCCTCAGTTTACAGTTTACTTATAGATTCCACATATAGGTGATACCATGTGGTATTTGTCTTTCTTTGGATTATTTTACTTAGCATAATAATCTCCAGGTCCATCCATGTTGTTGCAAAAGGTAAGGTTTCCTTTTTCTCATGGCCTTATAGTATTCCACTGGGTACATATACCCAATTTTTTTTTATCCACTCATTCACTAATGGACATTTTGTCTGTTTCCATATCTTGGCTATTATAAATAATGCTGCAATGAACATAGAGGTGCATATATTCTTTCAAATTAGTGTTTGGAACTCTTAGGATATATTCCCAGAAGTGGCATTGCTGGGTCAAAAGGAAGTTCTACTTTTAATTTTTTGAGGAAACTCCATACTGTTTTCCACAGTGGCTGCACGAGTTTGCATTCCCACCAACAACAGTGCAGAAGGGTTCCCTTTTCTCCACATCCTTGCCAGCATGAGGCGAAGATTATGTGTTGTTTTGTTAATTAGTGCCATTATGACAGGTGTAAGGTGATCTCTCATTGTGGTTTCAATATGCATCTCTCTGATGATTAGTGATGTTGAGCATTTTTTTATATGCCTTTTGACTGCCTATATGTCCTCTTTAGAGAAATATCTATCCAGGTTCTTTGCCCATTTTTTAATTGGATTGTCTTCTTGGTGTTTTATAAATTCTTTATAAACTTTGACTATTAACCCCTTACCAGATGTATCAGCAAATATGTTCTCATATTTAATGGGTTGTTTTTTTACTTTGTTGATGGTTTCTTTTGCTGTTCAAAAGCTTTTTAGTTTGTTGCAATCCATTTGTTTATTTGTTCCTTTGTTTCACTTGCTCAAGGAGATTAATTAGCAAGAATATTGGTAGGAGAGATGTCTGAGATTTTACTGCCTATGTTTTCTTCCAGGGTTTTTATCAAATGTTAGAATTTTAGAAAATAATTATCCTAATATTTTAATTTTTCCAAATGTTCCTGTTAGTCATAGATATACTCATATTTTACCCAGTGAAATTATTGCTAGATTAAAATTCACTAAGGAGAAATCTGTCTAGTCATATTAGGGCAACTGTGCACAGCTATCTGAAATAAATCCAGCACATAAGTTCAACCAGAGAAATATGTAAGTAATATTTCTCTCTTTTGTAAATGGTAAAGATTCAGCAATACAACTGCAGCATTAAATACATTCACAGCTGCCTTTGTAAAACTTCCCATTTTGCCATTCAAATTTATTAGTTTTTATGTAGATGAGACTATCGTTTCTATAAACAAAGCATGATGTTGATACTGGAGAATGAAAGCCAAGATAATTTTTTTCTCTAATGCATTGATTTTCTAGATTGATTGCTTCTTGACACCCATTTTTTCAGATAAATGAAGCAGCAGATCTATTAAGCAATATCAAACTAATCAGAACTGTGAAAAGCATAAGTAAAGGTAAAATAGCTTCAGACACTGTTTCACTCATAGCTATAACCCATAATCCTGTTAGAAGCTGAATTACCCCATTTACCATCATTTTTCTGATTAGAGCTGCAGGGTAACCTTTTGTAATTGGTCTAATATTTAAAAAAATAACTAGTAATTATGTAATTTATGGAAGTCACCAATCCTTATGACAAAGCTACTCAAGGGAGACAGGGAATGCAGGTAATATAATACACCAGGCTGATTGTATAAATGGTTTGGCCACATCTCTGCTATAACTATTTGCAGAACAATTAGTAATGGTTCAGCACAGACAAATGTTCACCACTTACATCATGCTCACATCTCACACTGCTCATTCAGGTCTTTTTAAGAGAACTAGTTGATGATGTCAGATGCAATAGAAAAGTGACACCCCTTGACCCTTCCTCAGAGGTTAAGTTTTAGTCCATCAAAAAGAAGATTGCTTCCACAATGGGACTGACGTCATCAATTAAGAGCAAATGGCAGTGGACAGGAAGGATGTTGCTATAATTTGAAAGGTCCACTGATGGCTTCCTCTTCAGTTATTGACTCTGTACACAGGGGTTTGGTAGAGAAGATGTCTTAGTTTACACAGAAGGTATTGTTACTATCAGTCCAGTTACTTTTTTTTTACAAACCTTAGAACTGTGATGTACATTTTGTAAAATGTACATCACAGTGGGTACATTTTGTAACTTCTGTATTTAAAAAAATATATATTTAAATTTAATCACAAATGTATGTTATTTGTGATTGTGCAGACAACCAGAAGATGTCCACAATAATATTAAATAATTCTTAAAACTTGAATTGGGGAACAGTTACCCCTTAGCCTTATGCAAATTGCTATGTAAGCCTACCTGCTTTATAAATTAGTACCTTAAGTATTAGTTCAATGTATATAATTACAAGGCATTGTTTTAATTGGTTTTATTAATTAGGTATGGTAGAATAATGTGTCAAGAGATGCCATTGAAAAGGCAGCTTATTGACTGTAGTTTCCAAGTGGAAGAGGGGTCCCCGTCATAACACCACAGGAAACACCAGGGCCAATCAGCAGGCAGAGGGATAAGCAGGTTTGGGATTGATTAGTTTGAAAATTTTCAGTTTCTTCTGGGGTATAAGAACTATTTTTAGTTCCCTACTATCTGCCTCTGGAGCGATAAGGGCAGGTGGATAGTAGCCCAGGGATAAGAACCTGACAAAGAGGTAATTGGGGATGTGGGCTTTAGATGGATTAGTTTGCATTTGAAGAACAAGTTCACTACTTTCTATATCTATATCTAGGAATACCTTTATGAGGAATTAGCCAACCCTGGGACAGAAAGCCCCTCCAGAATCAGGAATGGCCCTGATATCTAAGCAACAGAATACAGAAAATAAAAGACATGGTTGCCTTACTGGGCAGTGGCGCAGTGGTTAGAGCATCGGAATGTGATGCAGAGGACCCAGGTTCGAGACCCCGACATTGCCAGCTTGAGCGTGGGCTCATCTGGTTTGAGCAAAGCTCACCAGCTTTAGCCCAAGGTCGCTGGCTTGAGCAAGGGGTCACTCAGTCTGCTATAGCCCCCTGGTCAAGGCACATATGAGAAAGCAATCAATGAACTACTAAGGTGCTGCAACGAGGAATTGATGCTTCTTATCTCTCTCCTTTCCTGTCTGTCTGTCCCTATCTGTCCCTTTCTCTCTGATTCTCTCTATCTCTGTCACAAAAAAAAAAAAAAGACACGGTTAACACAAGTATTCACCCATCATTATGGCAAAGTGTTAAATGAATTTCTTTCTATTATGAAAAATGGCTTCAATGCATATTATTACTGATAAGATTGAGAAAATTCATTGCAAACTTTTTCATAATCCATCTTCTCTACAAACTCTTTTTGATCTTTCATCATTTTTATC
This sequence comes from Saccopteryx bilineata, assembly GCF_036850765.1. Lineage (NCBI taxonomy): Eukaryota > Metazoa > Chordata > Mammalia > Chiroptera > Emballonuridae > Saccopteryx > Saccopteryx bilineata. The sequence goes on along the minus strand of NC_089494.1, from coordinate 87,236,904 downwards.
TTATGTCTACTGACTCAGAAGAATCATCTCTACCCTAATTGTAAATATAGATCTCCGTCTTACCACTTTCATGCCAACTCTAAAGCAATTCTTCATGAATAATTCTTTCTTTATGTAGTTTTTGAATTTCTTATTATTTCTTCTTTGTAGTCACATCTCCTCTACTTACAATATACTGCTCACAAAAATTAGGGGATATTTCAAAATGAATATGAAGCTATACAATATTCCCTAAAGTTTTTGAGCAATGCATCTTCTCTATCTAAAATCTTTCCCTTTGTAGGGTGGCCCATCAAACAATCATGATAGTATTCTCTTTTTCTTCACTGTCAAAATTCTAAAAAATTAGTCTGCACCTATGGCCTTCAAAGTCTTGGTTTCACTTCTTGACCCTTTATGATCCGGTTTCTGCTCTACACAGATAACTCTTTAGTTATGAAATCCAGCAATGTTGTCTAAGCCCTTGAATCTCCTTATGGGTTTGCAGATTTGAAGCTATTGACCTCTTGCTTAACTGTCCATTCCTTTTAAATATTGTCATTTCAAATGATCTTTTTAGATATTAAACTGTTGGATCACTTCCAGTCTCCTCCTATGACTTCTCTAAAGCCTTCTACTTTTCTTACAGAGAAAATCTCTTTTTTCACATCTAGAGTCATACTGCCAGCACCTGTTAGACATCTGTCCCTGATTTCTCCTCACAACCTTGAACTCAATCTGTTTCATTCTTGTGTCAGCATCCTTTGTCTCAATAGTTCCTTTTTCTGTCTTCATTTCCTATCAATGCTAGCACCTTCTCCCAGATCAAAATATTAGAATCATTTTGCATCTTTTAAATATTTGTTTGTGACATTATATCATTTGTCAGATCTTGTCAGCTCTGTCTCCATGAGGATTTTCAATTTTGACTCCTCCTTCCCTGCCCACAGTTAGCATCCTTGTTTAAGCTATTGTTTACCCATGTAAGCTCCTAATTTGCCTCTATGTCCTCAGTTTCTCTTCTTTTACTAACAGTGTATAAACAATGTTTTAAAAGTCTGCCATGCAAACAGACTCATCATTTGCAATTTGCCATTTTCAATGCCTACATGCATACTTCCCTTCTGCAATTCCTGTCCTAGTAAAGAGTCTTTATAAACAAACAACAACAAGAAAAAACTTCTGGCTCACAGATTAATGATGTTGAAAACAATATCTGTGAAAATGATAAAGCTGACAGTTGTAATATTTTCCTAAGTCCTCTGGTCTTTGAATAAATCCATGTAACCTTTACTTTCTGGTCCCTCCCTGCCTGCTTGTGATAGCAAGTGATATAACAACATCAGTAGCAAACTCCTGGGTTTCCATTCTGACTTCAGTTCAGAAAAAAAGCTGACTTGACCACCCTCCTTGTATCCTTCTGATACACCAGAGCCCCATTGAAGCCCTTCTGGTAATCTCGGCAGTAAGATGTGATCGACCCTAGACTCTGTGTGAAGCATTTTATGTCCCTTCTTTTACCTGGTCTTTCTTTATTATAAGTTAAGCAATGCAAGGTCAAAGAATCTGATATCACCACACCTTTGTATTTTAATTTAATTTTATTTTTCAATCACAGTTTACAATTGATATTATTTTGTATTAGTTTTAGGTGTACTTTTTGTCATTTTCTGAAATAATGCCTTAGCAAGAGCCTGTGCTCATTTCATGAATGGCCTTAATTTTCCCCAAAATGTGTCTAAATAAAATATGCTCTGATGAAATTTTTATGAGATTAATAAAAAAAATTCTATAGAAAAACTAAAATGATGCTATAATCTATAGAATAGATAACTAAGTTCTGGACTATTGAAAACTGGTTAGGCATCTATAGAGGAAGGAAATAGACACACTCTGTAAATGTATGTGTAAACTGCATAATGGTGAAAAAGGCATGTTTTGTATAATGGAGGGCCTGATTTGGGGTGAAGAGTTCAAGGGGCAAAAAAAGGGAGTAGGGACCTACTAAATGCAAAAAAAAAAAAAAAGGAAGAAAATCTTAGACAAGCATAAGATGATTTGCTTGTAAGTGATGGTCAACTAAGAGATATAATGAGAGGGATAAGAGGGAACCAGAAAAAAGGAGGAAAAAAAAAGAATAATAAAGAAGAAAAAAAATAAAAATAATAAGTAAAAATCTGTTGTATTAAGTGGAGTGAAGACTAAATACAATGGAGACCTTGGGTTGGGAGGAATGCTAGTGAGTTAAAAAGCAACGTAAAAAGTACCCAAAATGCCACAAAAATAAACAAACAAGAAAAAAACAAAAGTGAAAAAGAAAAATAAAGCCAAAAAAAAACCTTGAGTCCCAAATTAACTAATTTGTTCGTGATTGAGGATTAAATGGGAGGAAAGTAAAACGAGAAAAGAAAAAACAAATAGAAAGGAAAAAATAAGAAAAAGAGAAAAATGAAGGAAGAAAAAAAAGGAAGAGAAAAAAACAAAACAAAACAAAAAAAAACAAAAGAGGAGAGAGTGAGAGTTAAGTGTTTTGGAGTATAACCTTAAAGGAGGGTGAGGATGAAGAAGAGAAATAAAATGTAACACTCATGGGTAGTGTAGTTCAAGAAAAGGGAAGCATAAGATGGGCAGAGAATAGAAGGACCGAGGTGGAGGAAATAGAAATAATAATAATAAAGGCAATAAGATAGAAGAAACAAACAACAACAAAAAAAAATTAGTGGAACAAGTTGTAAAGTCTGTGGATTTTTCCTGATTTTGAGAGGTTAACTTCTTCCGCTTCCTTTTCTCTCCCTCTTCCTGGTCAGTGACTCTGTACCCCAGGCTCTGCCCCTGTGTCACACTTAGGTAGGGATTTGCAGTTGATGGGATTCTATGGCAATGTCATATAATTGGCTTTAGTCTTGCTGGTAGTCAAGGCTTGTTGGCGTTTGCAGGGTCCAACGATGAGAGAGTTTGCTTTCCTGGAGTCTCTCTCCTAGTCCCCCCTTCCTGAATTAGCAGCCTGGTGATCCAGCTATAAGGCTGCAACTGCTTCTGCCTGGGGAGTAAGAGGCTCAAAGAGCTGGGAAATCCCCACTCTATCCCCACTCAGCGCAAGGCTTTGGGAAAGGCTCTGGCAGTCAGAGCCTCCAGTGTAATCAGGTGGGGGTGGGAGTCAATTGTTGTCAAGGTGACTGTTCAGCACCTAGCATTCAGTTGGACCACTCAACCCAGGCTTTCCACACTTTGTAGCCTGTTTTGGCTGGGAAGAAGAGGCACTAGTCTCTGCTTGCGACTAGTGTAGTATAGATCTTATTATCTGCCAAGTCCCTCTTGTTAGCGTTTATCCCTGAATATGGAGGCTCTATCAATCAGAAGTTGCCCCCACCCCTTTAGCGAGAGGTACTAAAAAATATCACGCCTCTTGTCTTGGATCGCTGAACTGAGAGAGATCTTATCAATTAGAACCCGTGGGTGCGCAGATTTCATGGGTTAAGCTAATTTCAGTGATTGGGTCCGCAGCTGTGCTCCGGAAGGTATTTCAGGCTGCCTGCGCGCCCCTCCCCCAACGCTTGATTGTTAGCTTGAATGGCTGGGTGAGGTGCCCCGCCCACGGAGAGAATCTCCCAAGTAGGGAAGACCGCCCTGGCGCCTCTCCCACTCGCCCCGCTGCTGGCGGCTGGGGCGCACCGGGCGCAGGATAATGGGGCACCCTGGGTGTGCGGGCCAGTAGGGCGCTCTGGGCATGTGGAATGCCCAGGGCACACGTGCGAATGGGGTGCCCCGGGCACCGGTGGCTGGGGACTCTCACTCGCAGTGCGCGGGCCGCTGGGAATGTTAGCGGTGCTCGCTCTGCAACCAGACCGGGCGCGCGCCGGCGGCTGCTCGCCGCTCCCGAGTGTGGGCTGACTCACCACAGGCGCACTCCCTCCGCGGCTTGAATGAACGTCCCTGCGGTAGCTTCCTCTACACTCTCGTTTCTCAGATTCAAGTGATAACAGTCCTTTCGCTTTCAGTTTGTGTGGAACTCCGGAATGCTCCGAGGATAAATTTTTCTGTTTCTAGTTGATAAGTTTGTTGTGATTTTGGGGAGATCTGTTGGACGCGCTGCTCACGGCGCCATTTCCGTGACGTCACCCTATATAAAGCATTTAAAACATATTGCACTTTGGTATGTGCCTCAAGAACCTGTCATAGTCCTTTTTTTTAAAGATGTTTTCTAATTTTTATTTTTTATTTTTAAGACTTTATTTATTCAATTTTTAGAGAGGGGAGAGAGAGAGGAGGGGGGAGGAGCAGAAAACATCAACTCTCATATGTGCCTTGGTCAGGCAAGCCCAGGGTTTCAAACTGCCACCTCAGTGTTCCAGGTCAAGGCTTTATCCACTGCGCCATCACAGGTCAGGCTGTCACAGTCCTTAATCACGGAAGAGAACTTTGCTTGTCACTTCTCAAGTTCTTTCTTACAGTTCCCCAGAATTTGGCTTGAAAAATCATCAGGGTTCTGCATGAAAGACATTTGGAAGGGTAAGGTTCTAAACAGAAGGGTAAGCCAACAAAGGAATTTGCAGGATGCAGTGAGGAAGCAGAGCATTAGAAGCAGAACTCACAGAGGTAGATTCAAATCCAACTCAGTCAGTATTTTCCAGATCCCAGAACCTCGGTGTCCTGGTATGGAGAATGGGGTTGGTGCAAGGATTCGAGAATGTGGCTTGGCCTTCACAGTGTAATTTCTAGAGCCCAGGGAAATTGCTTTCCTCCTCACAGCCTTCAACAGAGCAAGACATCCCTTTGTCAGAATCAAAGATAATTGCATGATAATTTAGTCAAAGCTTCCTTTTATATCAAGATATATAGAAATTCTACTGTTTAGAAAATAGAACAGTCTGCTAGTGTGGCTTCATTGTCTGTCTTTCTGAATAATAAGCTTTCTTGCTATCGACCCTAAAAGTCCCTTTACCTCTAGTGAAACTACTAATTGTTTTATTCTTTCATTTGCTTTCCAAATATGTAGCCAAATTCTCAGGTTAAAATTTTTTTAATTAAAGGAAGCACACACCTATCTACTATCTTAGAGAAGCATCTAAGAGTTCTGTTGATTCTGAGAAATGCAACATTATTTTTAGCATACAAATATCACTTTTGAAATTTCGGGATATATTTTTATGATGCCTCATGACACCCTAACAATGTGTTATTGTTTAGACTTTCTCTGAGAGCCTGTCCAGAGTCAGTGGCTGATTTTTTAGGACAAAATCTCCATGACCTAAATGTGATCTTTTACATCCATATGGCAGAAACAATCCAAGAAGTTCAAAGCCAGCAAATATATATACAATATAAACAAACAAACTGTCTGTAGGAAATTAGGCAAAGCTGGAATGACAGGAGCGTGCTCTGACTCACAACAGTCACTTGAAATTCAGGAGCAAACACAGCATGCTTTCAAAGCTCATCACTTGACAGCATTTAAAGGGCCTGGAGTTAGATCTTGACACCCTCTATGGTACATGCTGAGTTAAACTTTTTATTAATACCATGGTATTGATTCTGATCTTTCCATATATTTAATGTCATCTTGATTTGAATATATGCACTCTGGTGAGATGGATTAATTAGAACCGATGTTAAGAAAAATTATTAGGAAGGCAAAATTTATTTTTATTGGCCTTCCAAATCTTCAATCAGCATCCTTTCTCCGATGCCAGCCCCTCATCTCCTGGGGACACCAGTGCCTTTATGATGTTTAAGGCCTTCATTTGAGTTGAACCATCCTCCTTAGAAAATGCTTCATGTTCCAGCCCAGCGAAATTTACCTATTGAGTATGGCCATCTCCCAGCTCTTGCTTAGCAACACCATGATTTATACCGTCCGTTCTAATGGGTTAGTGAGTACTTGTCTTTGTCGTTGTTGGCTGCTATAACAAGATACCATACACGAGGTGATTTAAACAATAGACATTTATTCTTTCCAGTTCTGGAGGATAGGAAGTCCTACGTCAAGACACCTGTAGATCTGGTGTGTGGTGACGGCATTTCCTGGCTTGTAGACTGTCATCTTCTTGCTATGTCAGCAGAAAGAGGGAAAGAGGCTCTCTTGTGTTCATTCTTATAAGGGCATTAATCCCATTATAAGGGCTCCAGCTTCATGGCCTAATTATCTCTCAATGGTCTTGCCTTCAAATATCATCACATTAGAGAATTAAGTTTCAACTTAGGAATGTTGGGGGGGGGGGGTCACAAACATTCCATCCATAGCAATATAACTTTCTCTCCCTCTTATGAATTAGAATAATTTTCACCTTTCTGCTCCTTTGAAAAAGTAAGTGCATTCAACTCAATTATAATATTGTTGAATCTTTTCTAATAACTCCTAGGAATAATATGTTACCCTTTAACCTTTGCTCCCATAATACTTTTATTTTATTTTTTTTATTATTTAGGGGTGGTCCTTTTCTCATTAAATTTTGAAATTTTCAAAGACTGGGACATCACAAACATAAGAACATTTGTTCTTATGTTTCCATTACTGAGCATAAAGTCTGGCAGTTAGCAATTGTTTGTTAAATACTCATTGACTACATAAGTGATTATAATGATATGAATTTGAAGTCCTCTCAGATCTACCAAGATATCCTGTCTTTGAAAAGTTAAAAAGAAAACAGTCTGATGTTGATCCACTTCAAAGGATGCTTTGAGCTGATTTTTTTTCCCTGAAAAACCAATCCTAGGACAACAGCTTGCTCAGAGTCACAGCCAGTTGGACCACACATACTTTATACTGATACAGAGGCCTTGAACATGACAGAGCTCACAACCACAGCCCCCTTTGCTGTGAGGCTGCTCCTCTGGCCAGAGTGATTGCATATCAGTGCTCTTTCTTTTCCAGAATGAATTTAGCTGACTTGGTATCCCAAGTTCCTTGTGAGTAAACAATATACCCTTAAACGAGGCAAAAAGGCACATTCTATCACAAAATCTATTCATTGGCTGAGTTTCCTTTCCTTTTGGAAAATGACAACCATCAGTGATTCTAAAATGTAGCCAGCCAGAGGGAGAAAAATATTTGTGGGTAAGTAGACCTTTCTTCAGTGTCTCCCCAAATCACATCAGCAGCCATCTCTACCGCTAGACAGCTCAGGCCATGACCAAAGACATTCCACGGGCTGAAGTTACACTTCAAACACAAATGAGAAGAATCCATGTAAAATGAGATATTCTCATCTTTCATACAGATGTGATTACCTTCAGAGGAACAAGAAACAAGAGAAGAATGTACTTCCTTCTCTCATCATCAAAATTATCTTATTTCAGGTCTTAACATTTTGAGAAGAGCATGATGAAAGATATCTGTGGTGGGACTTTACTGGATATGTTTCCTTTTGCTACAGAAAACCATGTTAAATATGCATTTTGTTGTTGTTTATGGCAAAATATGCAGTCACAAAGATAAAATCTAGACCTCTGTGGGATGCTCGACACATGCTAAGTTAGCCATGAAAAACAGACCATATTGATCTTTGAGACATTTGTTTTGGTAGATACATTTATATAGTTCCTAGATATTTCCAGAAACAAATGTTAAAATGTGCAATATTTGGGATTATGGTTAAAAGGATGTGAAATAGGTCAAGCAAAGGAGAAAAATCAGGCTTTACCAATATACTCTAATTTATTTCAAACCTATCTTTTATTTTCTCTGCTTCCCTTATTGCTCTCCTTTTCCAGATGTCTTTCTTTAATTACTTTGCTGATCTTTTTCTTTTAATTACCGTATGCTGATTCAGTTAGTTGTCATATTATGTAATTTCATGTTTATAATATTTTGCATATAATATTTGTGCTTGTGTTTCTTACATGCTATGTTCTAAATTTCTTTAATTAATTTATCTAGCTATGTCTTTAACCATACCCTCTCCTGATTTATCTGAGACTCTGCCATCAATTATCATTAGATAACTGCAATCTCTTTTTCTTTCTCCTCTTGCATGCTTTCTTTTGCCCCAAATGGAAAGATAGCAGTATGAGTGACCAAATTCCCCAATACTCATTAGCTGTGTATAGCACTTTGCACCCATTAGCTTCATTCTCTGAGCCTCAGCTTTCTCTACAGTTTAATCAATATTGTTCATTGCACCTCAGATAAGCAAAAATATAGAATAAAAATATAAATAATAAAAAGTAGTAGCCTTGTGAATACAGCTTTGATCTTCTTGTAGGAGCTTTATCTCTTATTAAATTCTTCCAAAATCCTTCTACAAGTTGCACTGTGCTCCGAAACCTATTCCTCCCAGCTGCCGCATGGCATGCCAGCACACAATCCTCTCTTCCTCTGGCCTACCAAAGTGCTGTCTGTGATCTCTGAGGTTTCTGAAAGTAGAATTTATGCCTACATTACCCACTGTTATTTTCCAAAGGCTATATTTTCCAAAGCTTTCCAATGTTCAAGGTTCCAGATATCCATGATTACCAAAGCCAAAGGCAAGGAAGACATTAGCAAAAATGAAGTTTCTGTCTCTAATGTTACTGTCATCACAATAGCCACTTTGCCATTGCCTAGCCTACTGCTTCTACTGTAAAGACCAGTGGTTTCTAATACTACGGATAATTTGTATGTCAGTGTCCTGTGGGGATTTTAGAGAAATGACTCTTTTAATTTATATTAGCTCTGTCCTTACACCCCTTGCTCTAGAACTTCGCATGAGGTCAAACTAAGAACTGTCTGACAGACACCACGATGTCTTTGGAATTATTCTTGTAGACTCTCCATAAGTCACATTTTTATAACAAAATTCTGAACACTAAACCGACAACTTAAAAAAAACACAAGATTTTGTCTCACTCATATAATCATCCAAAATGATTAAATGGATTTTGCTCCACAAAATCATCTAGAAATTCAGGGTAATAATATAACTCCACACCCTCTGGCACTGTTGACATCTACCGCTTGAAGGCCAGGCCAGGTTCCAGCTAACAATAAGAAAAAACATAGGCCTGACCTGTAGTGGCGCAGTGGATAAAGCGTCGACCCGGACTGCTGAGGTTGCCGGTTCAAAACCCTGGGCTTGCCCAGTCAAGGCACATACAGGAGTTGATGCTTCCTGCTCCTCCCCCCTTCTCTCTCTCTCTCTCTCTCTCTCTCTTCTAAAATGAATAAATAAATAAAGAAAAGAAAAAACATGGATGAGCTATGACCATTGTTGTAAGGTATATATTATTTCCACTCACATGCCCTGGGCAAGAACACTGACATGTGGCCGCATGTAACTACAGGGGGGACTAGGGAACAGTCTAACTATGTACTCCAGAAGGAGAGAATTGACTATCCTAGGCAACTCACAATGTTTTTCATGAAACAGTTCCTAGAGTCTCTGATAGTAAGATTTCAGATATCATCTTAGTTTGGGTACCGTTTCATTTCAGAAGAGAAGCAGGGTGAGGAGCTTCCAGGTGTCTGGTAAAAATAATACAAAAGCAGCCTGGGTGCGGAACGGATGACGCAGCAGTGATTTCCTGATTCCACAGGCAGTTTCTTCCTCTGGCAGATTCCTGACAGAGGCTGAGGTGTCATTCTGGAATCGGCAGCCATGATGTCATATTTATGATTCTATAATAAAGTTTCGGATTATGGCAGAGGCAGCACCTCCCCTGACTCAATTCTGTTGGAAGGATTTGGAAATGCTCCCTGGAATCTCAACACAGAGTACTCCTTCAGCACTTTTGCAGTGGTTCTGTAAGTCACATGATACCATGTAATCACTTTCTGCCTGCTTAGGTAGAGTGGATTCGACTATTGGCAGCTGAAGTCTAAGCAACACACTTACTCTGTCTCCAAAAGCCTGAAATCTCCTTGGAGATCTCTGGCTCACTTTTCACTATGTACACACAATTTGCACTGAATTCCAAACAGGTTTTATTAAGAGATATAGAATCCTAAAGAGAGTAAGAAAGACTATTCATTTCTCTAATATTTCTAAGGTCCTATTCTCAAACCTCAATACCAAATTGCCCTTAATTTCATATAACCCAGGAACACCTATTACATTGGGGCTGGGGAGGCGAGATCCAGGACCCCCAGAGAGTGCAGCTGCAACCAGAGCTCCTGGGGCTACTTTCTCCAAAACGTGCTGTTTTAAATGTTAACTCAGATATCATTTATTATGCAAGATGAAGCACTTAGGAAAAAATGGACTGATGTATGCAATTCACTCTGAAATGCATTGAGAAAAATAGATGAAATGAGGAATGGATAGATATGTAATAAAACAAGTTTAGTGAAATGTTAAGGGGGTAGAAATCAAGTGGTATGTATATGACTGCATACTTTAAAATTACTTCAGCTTTACTGGATGTTTGAAATTTTATAATAAAATGTTAGATAAAGATTTATGAAAAGTAATATGCTTCTTATACATATAGAAACAGTTCAGATACATATTGAGAAAAAGAAGTAATTTTCTCTTCTTATTTTATCTACTGCTACAGGTATATTTAATCATATTTTCCTTTGCTTATTAAAAGCATAACTGTAAGGGTTTAACATCAAATGGGTAATACTATATTGTACTTTGTAAATTGTTTTTATTTTATAAGTGTATTACGAATCTATGCCCAAGTAAATTCATATAGATCTCATCTTTTTAAGTACAACATCAAGATATCAGCCTATATAAAAGTGCACAATGTTTTGGAATATGAATTACTTAGTTTGTTCAATCATCCTGTAACTGACAACTAGTGCACAATGTTTTGGAATATGAATTACTTAATTTGTTCAATCATCCTGTAACTGACAACTATTCAGGTTGCCCCAGCTCTTGGTTGCTGAAACCATGCGATAAATTCCTTATACAGATATATTTAAATAATGGAGTTTTTTTTAAGAGTAAACCTTTTTTTTTTAAACTGATTTAGAGAAAGGAGAGAGAGAGAGAAAGAGGAAAAAAAAAAAGGCAGAGAGAAGGAGGAATGGGAAGCACCTACTCACAGTTGCTTTTCATATGTGCCTTGACTGGGCAAGCCAGGAGTCTTAAACTAGCAACCTCAGAGTTCCAGGTTTACACCTTATCCACTCTGCCACCCAGGTCAGGCAAATATTGGTATTTTTGTATCCAGTAAATGAGTAGTTGGAAGTGGAGTTGCTGGTCAGGGAGGAATAAAAGTTTTATATTTTAATTTCATTCTCCCAGATAACTTTCTTAGAACGTTGTTTATAGTCCAACCGAGAGTGAATGAGAACCTCTTTTTTCACGCTGTCTTACTAGCACTAGAGATTGCCTATCAGTCATGGGCATTCTGATGGTCATCAGAATAGTTTAGAATTTTCTCCAGAGGAAACAAGACTAAAGAATGGAGATAATTTCAGCATAATGATTTACTAAGAGCACATAGTTTATTAACGCCAGAAAAGGCGAAGGAACTGTGGATTTCTCGTTTGCAATGTTTCCTTCTCCCTTTTTGTGAACATAGCCTAAAGATACTAAGTAAAAGCATTTATGGGTGATGATTTTCACTTTTGATCAAAATTCAGATTTTGTCTTTCAGTCAAATGTAGTGTCTTTTAGTCTCTCGGTTTGCTTATGTTTCAGTTCTGTGACCTTACCTGTAGGCAGTAGAGTCAAATACTGTCAAATGGACAGTGTCAAATGGAAGCAATAGCTAATTATTATATCAAGTGGAGAGTGACAGAAGTCTGCCACATCCCTTCTCACGCTCTTCCAGAATGGCATGGGGCAGAGGGTGCGGCTGAGCCCAGAGAAGGGGCCCCTCAGTAGAGCTCGGGAGCTCAGGTTGCAAATTTAGGGAAATCTCTCCGCTTTCTTGCTAGAATGTTCCCTACATGTAAAATAAAGTGGGACCTTTCACACACAAGAAAACAAAAATTTAACCAAGCTTGTAGATATGTTGTAAAATCTTATTAAAGAATAATCTCCCCTACGAAGAGAATAAAATGAGAAGGAACAAAAACTTCAAAACAAATTATATTACCTATCAGACCCCAGTCTGATTCTGAAATATTTGAGTAATTATGTTGCATTACCCTGTAATATCTATTTTGAAAGTATTTTTCTCTATATAATGGAAACAGCTACTCAAATAACTCACAGTAAATTGTTGGGTAATTTAAGATACTTACTCTTCCCCCATAATAGAGGTGGTATACAACTGCTTCCCATTCACAGATTAAACTATTTGAAAATGTTATTTTTATAGAAAAGCTTCTTATATCAAAGCTTAAAGAAATCTGGGCCCTGGCCGGTTGGCTCAATGGTAGAGCGTTGGCCTGGCGTGAGGGGGACCCGGGGTTTGATTCCCGGCCAGGGCACATAGGAGAAGCGCCCATTTGCTTCTCCACCCCCCCTCCTTCCTCTCTGTCTCTCTCTTCCCCTCCCGCAGCCAAGGCTCCATTGGAGCAAAGATGGCTCGGGCACTGGGGATGGCTCCTTGGCCTCTGCCCCAGGCGCTAGAGTGGCTCTGGTCGCGGCAGAGCGACGCCCCGAAGGGGCAGAGCATCACCCCCTGGTGGGCAGAGCATTGCCCCTGGTGGGTGTGCCAGGTGGATCCCCGTCAGGCGCATGCAGGAGTCTGTCTGACTGTCTCTCCCCGTTTCCAGCTTCAGAAAAAAAAAAAAAAGAAATCTGTAGTACACCTTATTTTTTCCCTTTATTGTCCAAGCAGTTTTTCTTTTCTTTTTTTTAAATGATCTGGTCATTACATTTTCCTAATGCCAGAGAAGTATAAAACCAAGGGTAGGCCCTGGCCAGTTGGCTCAGCGGTAGAGCGTCGGCCTGGCGTGCGGGGGACCCTGGTTCGATTCCCGGCCAGGGCACATAGGAGAAGCGCCCATTTGCTTCTCCACCCCCACCCCCTCCTTCCTCTCTGTCTCTCTCTTCCCCTCCCGCAGCCAAGGCTCCATTGGAGCAAAGATAGCCCGGGCGCTGGGGATGGCTCCTTGGCCTCTGCCCCAGGCGCTAGAGTGGCTCTGGTCGCGGCAGAGCGACGCCCCGGAGGGGCAGAGCATCGCCCCCTGGTGGGCAGAGCGTCGCCCCTGGTGGGCGTGCCGGGTGGATCCCAGTCGGGCGCATGTGGGAGTCTGTCTGACTGTCTCTCCCCATTTCCAGCTTCAGAAAAATACAAAAAAAATAAAAATTAAAAAAAAATAAATAAATAAAACCAAGGGTAAATAATGACAATCCCTAAAAATTACTGATGATGCACTAATAAAAAATCAAACTAACTGTTGAAAACTCAATGACTAAAAGTGGAGCAAATATATAATTCAGTTGTTCCAAGTAACTAAACATACTTAGTGTTGATGGTAACTGCTCTAAATCTTAGGGAAACAATTTTTACTTTTCTTTAGGCTATATATCTTCAAGTTCTCAGGCACCCTAATGTCTAGCGAGTACTCAAATCCTTCCAAACATTCTGAACCAAGTTTTCTGAAAAAAGAGGTGGCAATGCAGGCAGGAGCCAAAATACCAGGAGATAAACCTTTTTGTTTAATCACTAACAAAACTGAAAACTTATGTTGATGTGGTACTAACTCAGTGCATTTGTGGATTGGTGCTCTTTGAGATCATGGTCATTTACTATATTACTTGTTCCCATGTAAATAAAGTAGAAACAGGGGGACTGGGGCTGCCTTCAGCTGGGAATAATTTCTTACTCTCCTGCCAGCAACCACACACACAAACACATATTCTGGGAGGGCCCGGGGAAAGGCTGTCTAGGTCAGCTGTTCTAAATCTTAGGGATTTATATTCACTTTTCTTCTGTTACCTCTTCAACCTTTTAACTACAACATCAAGATATCAGCAATAAAAAAGGAACCAAGAGGACCCCTTGGCCTGCTTTTGGACTTTCATTAAGAGAAGCAATCCCAGATGTTGCTCTTAGATCCATCTAGTCCCATTGCTCTTAACTGAGGGCATTTAGGCAATGTCTGGGGACATTTAGGATTACCACAGCTGAAGAGGAGGTATAGCACTCACATCTAGTGCACAGAGGCCTGAGAAGCTGCTAAACAGCCCACAAAGCAGAAACCACCCCTGCCCCACACATACACACCACCAACAAAGATTTATCCAGTCCAAATGACAGTATGTTAATAATGCAGAGGTTGGAAAACCTTGATCTAGCCCAGTGGTCCCCAACCCCCAGGCCGCGGACTGGTACCGGTTCGTGGGCCATTTGGTACCGGTCTACAGAGAAAGAATAAATAACTTACATTATTTCCATTTTATTTATATTTAAGTCTGAATGATGTTTTATTTTTAAAAAACGACCAGATTCCCTCTGTTACATCCGTCTAAGACTCACTCTTGACGCTTGTCTCGGTCACGTGATACATTTATCCGTCCCACCCTAAAGGCCGGTCCGTGAAAATATTTTCTGACATTAAACCGGTCTGTGGCCCAAAAAAGGTTGGGGACCACTGACCTAGGCCACAAAGGCTAGCATGTCACCAACAGGTTTCAGACCAATAACTTTCTTAACCTTATTTTCACCATTCTCTCTTTCTCTCTCTCTCTCTCTCTCTCTCTCTCTCTCTCTCTCGATCTCATGAGTGTGTGTGTGTGTGTGTGTGTGTGTGTTCATTTCTCCCTCCTTAGTTCCAAAAATAGGAGACAGGCTGTTCAGTTACCAACTAGAATAATTCAGATATTGCAATCATAACTAGTTCCCCTTTAGAGACTTGACTAGTTTTAGCTATTTCTTAAATGTCTTAGTATTCACACTTTTTGTGAATTGAATGATTAAGATAAGTAAAGTGTATGGTTCCAGGTTAAAAATCTACTTTAAACGATCACTATCTGTTTGGCCAATAGTAGGTTTGCAGTTGTGTATGGAACACAGAGTTTATTCTTATATTGTTATTTATTGATTATTATATTATTTTCCATATGAATAACTGTAAAGCTACTTTTACCACACACTGTATTCAATTCAATATGATCAACTCAAGTGTTTTCACTTTTTGGTTATGTCACGTCAAAAAATTTAAGAAAATGTTCAAGCCAACCATGAAAACAAATTTTAGTTTTATTTATACACATGTAAAAACACATGCATTTTTTGAATATGAAGAATACTCATTTGAAAATTTTCTATTTGTTCTGACACCTGTGGATTAATTCAACTAGGCCAGGTGTTCGGAATGTTATTCTATGTAAATTTGTGCCAAAGGTAGGCAGAAGGTATTCTCAGGCTCAAGGAAGGTAACACTTACACTGAATAATAGGACAAAATAGTTGCAAATGTTGACAACATTAGTTCATATGTGGAAAGTCCATATCCTCTATATTTCTGGAGAAACTGTATATCATCTGAATCCTGCAGGTTTGGTCTCTGATTACTAAAGGAAGGTAAGAAAATTATTTTACTGTCTCAACAAATCCTGGCTTTCAAGCCAATTGCCTTACTGTAAAAGTACTATCATGGATGTCAGAAATTGAAAAGTATTTCTTTTTCTTTATATTCCTGCGATTGTAGTCATAAACCATTCCTACATCCATTCAGGGCCAACTACATCATTTCTGGTACCAAGTGCAAGATGAAATGATAGAGCTACTTGTTTAAAAATTCTGAAGAATCTCAAGATGGTGACAGCAGAGCATTAAACCAAGTACGAGGCCCTTCTAAATGCCAAGTCCCCTTCAACTGCACCTTACACATCCATGAAGATGGCCCTGGTTTCATCCCTCCCCAGTGGATTCTTGCAAGGTCACATACACAGAAATGGCACTTGAATCCATTACGCTGCAGGACCTCCACATTCAGTTCAACAGGTTCTGCACTGCATGTGTCAGAGCTGAGAAAACTGCATCCTCTAAAATTGGGTGGCATAGACCTGCTTATTTATGTGTGCCAACACCAATTACAGAAATGATATTCTTCTCTGTTTTAGTAAAGAGGGTCATACTACAAAGCTACTATACTACCTTTGTTGTCCACCAAAACATGAGAAACTATTCAGTTGATTTTCAAATTAAGTAACATTTTAATCTTTCCCTCTCTGATCAGTCACTGAGGAGGGTGTTTGGAAGTGGTGGGATTCAAATAATTTAACAAGTTCTCTGCCCTAATGACCATTTTAAGTATAAAAAATAATAAACAACCAAAAGTTGTTTATTATTTCATGCATTATATACTTAAATAAGAATAAAAGAGGTACACAAAACTAGATTATGTTATAAGAAAGAGTTTTAAAATATTAAATAATGCTTGACAAAAAATAATAAAATCATTATTTAAGGTATTTCCATATTGCATAATGCAAAGCTGAAACAAATGAAAGCTTGTCAACCTTGATTGTTTGGCACTTTTTCTCTTTACATTATATTTTTGTTTACAGAAGTAACAAACACAAGGGAATTAAAATGTAGCATTTCATCTAAGGTATAATGAGTTTTATGAGGTGAATAAATAAATATTACAAGTATAGTTCCATCAAATTTTTTCCACCTATGGACAGAATGAACATTACTACAGGTGCTTAGAATATGCTGTTGCGCAGATGAACATTAAAAAAAGAGTAAAGAATGTAAATTTGTGATTTCCACATTGAATGGCTGCCCAGGTGCCCACCTTAGAGAGATCTCTGATTACAAGTCCCATGTTAACAACTGGTTCACTGAAGTCAACAAAAAATTAGATATCAGTTCTTCTAAACCAGTGTGAACCAGCTGAATCCCACCACTGTTGTTTGGTATTTCTTAAACTCTAGTCCAAAAACCATAAAAAAATTCACAATTTTTCTCAAAAATAGAAATGTATTTCATTATTTTCCTAAATATTTGAAGCATAACTTTTGGGATTTCCATGACAGTTAACTCATTTATGCATCATAGTTTTATCATGATTCATCTTTTTGTCAAAGAAGTACTAGTGTCTATGGAGGCTTTTCGGTGTAGGTCAGAGAAAAAGACCCATGAACACTGAGCAGCACGGTTCATTAGAGCCAGAAGTGATCTAAGAAATGATCATTTCCTACCCTCTCCTTAGACAGATGAGGAACCAAAAACTGGACTTGTTACATTAGTAGATATTGAAAGAAAAAGACTAGATCTCACATCCCAGATACCTTGATTTCCAGGACAATCAGGATATAATAGATGCATTTAAATCAGATTCATCCCAAAATAAAAGTGATAAACATTTCTGTCAGCAAAAGCAAAGTCAATGTCTTGTGAATAAGTTTAACTGTGACTCGGATTTGACAGATGACATGTCAGCCGTTTCCCAGGCAGATCCTGTGAAAGCATGCTATCACTATGACACACTGCTGTAAGTGGGTGCTGTCTGTCATTCGGAATCTTAGCACTGTTGTTAAGATTCCTTATGTGTTGTCACTGTAAATACTCTCTTTTCAGGTGTTCATAACAAGTTCATTAGCTTTCTGTTCATATGCAGACATCTGAAGCGTAAGAGCTCTCAAAGATAAAAAGAATTTAGTAGTAATTAAAATTTCAAAAGTATCACAGGCATTTATGACATTTTATCAAACAGTAAAGAGAATGTTGACAACTTTTAAATTATTTTGCAATATATTTAAATTTGATAATCTTGAAAGAAACATCTTGTTTTTTCTCCATATACTACTGGCATCAGAATTATTGTCATCTGAATTGATTTCAAGTCGTCATTGTCTTTCTGTTTCACATAAAATGAATGTTTTTCTCTCCTACTGCAAAGAGGGAAGACAATTCTTATCACCAGCACCAGCCCCTGTGAGTTCTAAATGTAAGGAGACAGAGCTTCCTTAGAAGTGTGTGCTTCCCATCTTATCTGTTATATAGAGCTGACTGTTTCCCTGCCAATTTGTTACTTATTGATTTTCTTTGCCTCACATGGATTATAGGATTTTTTCTTCTGCAAAGTACTATATTAAAATTGAATCTCTCCTAAAATCTGACCATCACATCACTCATCAGATATTAACTGATAATCTGATACTTCATAGTTCTAAAAAAAGACACTCATAATTTTTATAAAACCTAGTCCTTTTCTTAAGATATATTATTTGTAATTTGATGAGCTAACACTATTTCCATTATCAAAAAGCACTGACATAAAATAATATGTGGAACAGGAATAGTTTCTAAAATAACAGATCAGATACTTCCTTATATTAATATAGGTTACATTATTGGTCACAGTTTCTTCATCCTTTCTAGTATCCATAATCTTTGTCATGTGATTTTACAATCCCATTCTTGACTTTGGACTTGACCATGTGGCTTATTTTGCCAATGTGATAGGAGGAGAATTGCAGTTTTCCAGTTGCTCTTTTGTATCTTTCCCATTGCTATAAGAACAGCTTGCTTGGGTTAACCCAAGTCAGGAAGGAAGATGAGAGACTGATGGAAGGGATAAACCGGCCCCAGCTGACCCATGGGGGAATGAGAGGAAGCATGAAGCAGGGCCTTGCAATCAGCAGCTGAGCTGCCCAGCCAAGCCCAGGCTCCATCAGCCAAACTCCCAAAGTCTTACAGACACATGGGTGATAATAAATGATTTTTGTTTAAGGCCTCTGAATTTTAAGTAGTTTCTTAGTTTACAACGGTTAATAGATCCATGGGCCTCCATTGTCAAAACCAGGAACAAGATATAGCTGAAATTAACATATGTAGAACTTCTAGAGTTTTTTTCTGGCCAAAAAGCAGTCTTAAATTGACATGCTTATCTTCCTCAAACAGAGAAAATTGCTTCCATTTTGGAAACAAGAATAGATTAAAATGGTCTATATTTGTTGAGTTCACTGAGAAAACTCACCATTCCTTCTAAAGTAGTGATTTCCAAAGTTTGAATGCTGGCAATGTTTCTATATTTAGATGTGGGAGGAATTCTTTGCCATTCTGAAAATACCTCACTTTAGCTAATCTACACCTCCCACTTGGAATCACAATGCTATTTTTTTTTTCAACATAAGGTGTTTAATTCTTATTTAACACAATTGTATAGTCAGTGGAGGACTACCATTCTTCAAACTTAGGGTAATGTTTATTTTATTTCGCTTAATGCTTAGAACAGAGGCTAAAGAATTCAAAATGAATAAAGAGAGACATATTTTAAAAAATACATATTTATTATACAATACATTTTAAAATAAAATATGTATTTCCGATGGCTTTAGGCGACCCCTGTGTTTTGGTTGTTCGACCCCCGCCAGGGTCGCAACCCACAGGTTGAGAACCACTGCGTAAACCTTTGACCCAAATATCAAAGTAATTTCAATTGTACTAATATTAAATACATGACAATATATTCTCATATATCTATTGGTTTCATAAAACATTTTCTAACTAAGATATAGATGCTTCCTCATTAAGCATAAACTCTATAATGCCTTAAATCAAGGAAGAATCTTGGGCTGAGTTTTACTTTGAGAATGAACAGAGGATGTTTACACAAAAAGGCAACAGTACAAACCTTACATATAGCTAATAAAGTTATAGATATTATAAATAATTTTAAATATTAAATTAAGTATCTGAAAATGAATTATGCCCTTGTAAACAAATAACTATTTTTCATCTACTTCTTGTATAGTAAGCAAAATAGCTTTAGCAGTTAAAAAAAAAAAAATCAATGTTTCATTACCTGAAGACCTTGCTGAGGATTAAGGATATTTTTCTGCTGTTGACATCTCATTAAGATTATTTAACAACTACACAATCTATTTGCCTCCTTGGTGCTAAAATTGATATAGTTTTCAAAATACAGTTCAGAGTTTTCAGAGAAAAACCCATAA